>NC_138339.1:175391422-175813922 GCF_046562875.1 Panthera onca | reverse complement strand
TTGACATGTCATTTTCCTATGTATAATTACATCAGTTGTGGTCTAGATGTGGGCTAGCAAACTTTCCAGGACACAGCTAAATTCTCTGTTTAGAGAGAATCTGTTAAATTCTCTGAGGAGTATGTAACAGGAATAAGGATGACACATATCTGATCTAACTTCTATATGCTTATCTTTTATAATAATACATTGCCAAAAATACCTCATACCATTGGTTATATGTTTAATCTCTATGAGTGGATATGTATGGTACCTGTTGAGGATTCTGTTTTTTAATTGAAGGATTACCCCTTATGGATCAAAGATGAGAATAAAAAGAGTATATTCCTTCTACTTATTCTTCCAACATTTTCTAAAGGTAGCAATTTGCCAGTCCCCAAATATATTGTGTAAAATCAGGTTTTTTTCCATTTCAGAAATGATGAGATCTTAAAGGCAGAAAACTAGTCATCAATATGAGACCACTGACACAATCAGAAACTGGTCAAAAAAGAGACCTGGGCACATTTAGGCAAGAACTTCTCCAGTATCAGAATTACACATTTTTTTTTTCTTTCTAGCCTGATTATAACTTGTCTGAATACAAGAACCATACCTTATATTTGCCTATATTTATTATAGTATGCATTTAGAAAGTAATAAATAGTGGTTAGCAGGTATACCAGAAGTCAGAAGAAAAACTCTATTTTGTTATGCTATCGTTACTTTCTGTATTCATTTCACAGAATACAGTACCCATGAGACATTGTATTCTCACAGTATTTCTTTTTTATCCATAATCTCCAAAGTTCACTTGGAAAGAAAGAAAAAAAAAACATTACTCTCATTATTATTATAAATAAAACCAAAGATTCTTCAAATGACATTTTATTTTTGTTGGCATATATTTTCCCAGTCTTGTATTTATTTGTCATATATTTTCCTAGTGTATCTACCTTTACATACCAAAGCTATTCAAAAAGAGCTAGCTTTACATGAGGGGTTCAACTCTGTGGGGAAAGGTAGGAGGCATTAGACCCCAATTGAAACTTATTTTATAATTCCCTTATAGACTATAGTAAGGTTTTGGGGGGATTTCCATATCTTTTAATGATTTATGTTTGAGAGAGAGAGAGAAATACAAAGTGTGAGGGGGGGAGGGGCAGAGAGAGAGGGAGACACAGAATCCGAGGCAGGCTCCAGGCTCTGAGCTGTCAGCACAGAGCCCAACATGGGTCTCAAACTCACGAGCCATGAGACGCTTAACCAACTGAACCACCCAGGCGCCTGTGGGGTTTTTCCATATTTAATACATTTTTTAATATTTATTAAATCTTATGTTAGTTAACACAGTGTTATATTAGTTTCAGGGGTACGATATAGTGATTCAAAAGTTCCATACATCACCCTGTGCTCATAACAAGTGCACTCCTTAATCCCTATCGCCTATTTTACCCCTCCCCTCTGGTAACCATCAGATTGTTCTCTATAGTTAAAAATCTGTTTCTTGCTTTGACCCTCCCTCTCTCTCACTTTTTTCCTTTGCTTGTTTGCTTTGTTTCTTAAATCCCATATATGAGTGAAATCATACAGTATTTGTCTTTGTCTGACTTATTTAGCTTAGCACTAGACTATAATAAGGTTTAAAACAAAGTAAAAGCTGTTACAGAATTTGCATAGTTATATGGGACTTCTTTTACCTTTAAAGTACAGAGTATTCATCAGGCTATAATGCATCTGACTAGGTTAATTTTTTTTTAAGTTTTGGGTTTGGCCTTGCTTTGATATTTATTTTTAACATCAAGAGTATTCATAGAAAGGAACCACTGCAGAAATGGATCCAAGTTTCTGTATTAGTTACCTTCTGTGACAACCATCTCAAAATCTGAAGTTAAATCTTCTGAAATTTTTAATTTCAAAATTATACCAACATCTGACTATGAGATATCATATATCTCTTATTAACCAATTACATATGTTTGATATTAGTTCATTCTCTGTGGAAAAAATAGGATACCTTCTGTAGTCTTCAGAGGCTCCACAAGGTTACTAGGAAAAACAAGAACATACATTTTTTTTAAAAAATACAACATATGTCATATGTTATGATTTCAGAAAGGCTTTCACACTCCCTTAATATGAATTACATGGTGGGAATCGCTAACTTAAATAGATATTACAAGGCAAAACAAAACAAAACCAAAAAAAGTGTTTTCCATTCTACCTCATGACCTTTCTTCACTCCTATGACCAATGACAATGGCTTTTTCTTGATGATGCCATTTAGCTTACTTTGATCCTTACAATGCACAAGAAATACTTTCATCACTGACATTGATTTGTTATGCATTTGACTTTTTGATGAAATGGAGGGATAAATCCCTCCTTGTTCTATTAGTATGATGGCATGGCATTACAAATTACATGTTTGTTTTCTAGTAAAATATAAATGACACTAGAGAAAGCAATTTATTCTAAAACCATAGTATAAACTCCTATATTTTCAAAGAACTGATGTAATCAAGTTGATAAACCATGAACCAGGCTTATTTAAATGAGTTGTCTTTTGGCATATGGAAAGAATTATTTTCTGTTATGAAAATCAAACAAGCTGTTAGTGAATCACAGAAGACAAATACAGAAAATTGCCTTGTGAAATCACATTTCAGGAGGATCTATCGCCCATAGCAATGATAAAAGAACAAATGGAATATCAGAATGAAATGTGTCTGTGTTAGCAATAGAGAAGACAAAATCTTCTTTCCTAATATTGTTCTAAACATATTAAATATTAATCATGCCAATAACATAAGTGTTTGAATAACTGAGATACCTATAGTACTGCCAAAATCCCACAAAATTAAAACTGTGTTTCCAGGAGTAATGGTGGATTAGATATTCTGGCTGCTCCTGTTTTTGCAAACAAGAAAAAATGCTAGGTAAAATGATTTTCTAATATCTTAAAACACATTAATGAACTGATAAAAGCATTGATACAAAGAGGTTAAAAAGAAAGAAGTTTTATTTCAAAGAAGTAAGCAGAGCACTAAAACGTACTTGCATATTGCAAGAGGTTTTGCTGAGAAATTCATCTTTAGTTTTCATAAGTTTTAAAGAAATAGATGCCTGGAGAAAAGCCCAAGAAACATCGAAGATATAGATACTACTAGAAAACTTCCAAAATATTCCTGGAAACTCAAAGTACTACACCTTCAGTGTAAAGGTGAGTTAGAAATAATCTTGGACTGGGGCACCTGGGTGGCTCAGTCAGTTAAGCCTCTGACTTGGGCTTAGGTCATGACCTCACAGCTACTGAGTTCGAGCCCTTAGGCTCTGTGCTGACAGTTCAGCTAGGAGCCTGAAGCCTGGAGCCTGCTTCTGATTCTGAGTCTTTCTCTCTCTGCCCCTCCCCTGCTCATGCTCTGTCTCTCTCTCAAAAATAAGTGAATATTAAAAAAAAATTTGTAAAAAAAAAAAAAGGAAATAATCTTAAACCCCACATGAAAAATTTTAAGAAAATTCAGCAAGTGAAAAACTTAACACTGAGTTTGAAGTGATCTCCCCCAAAAATGTGCAACCACAGGTGGGTGTTTCCTCAGTTTGCAACCAGTGTAGTTCAAATAGCTGTAAGGTATGAGTTTGATTAAAAGTGGTCATAGAAACAAAACAAACGAACATAGAGGGGGAATAAGGAGAGAGGCAAACCATGAAAAAGACTCTTAACTGTAGAGAGCAAACTGAGGGTTGCTGGAGGGGAGTTGGGAGAAGGGGATGGGTTAAATAGGTGATGAGTGATAAGGGGGGCACTTGTGATGAGCACTGGGTGTTGTATATAAGTGATGAATCACTAAATTCTACACCTGAAATTAATACTACACTGTACGTTAACTAACCAGAATTTAAATAAGAACTTGAAACAAATAAACAAACACACAAAAGGTCATGAATTGGAAGTGCCTCAGACTCCTAGAAGGGGAACAACTTTACTGAAGAAAATCATTACTGGAGGAAAAACTTTCATGTAAGATCTCAATATTTAACACATAAAATGTTCAAGAAATAGGAGCACTCCATCAAAAATAACAAGCACACAAGGAAACAAGACACCATGAGGAATAAGACCAGCAGACTTTCAAACCACTTGACCTGTTGGAATTATCACATATAAAATACCATATAATTGTGTTTTCCACAATCCAAAGAAATGATATAATTTTAGAAGTGTAAAACAATAACATAATAGAATGACAATGGAACAAAACCAAGAATTTTTAAAATTAGCAAATATATTTGAAATACAAACAAGTGGAAGTTCTAGAAATAAAATGCATATTAAAGAAGACATTTTTAAAAATCAATGAATGAATTTGATAACAGATTAGAATAGTTGAAGACAGAAGTAGTAAATTCCAAAACATATCTGAAAAGAGTAGTCCAGAAGTCCAGTGATATAGAATACTAGAAATTGAGTTTGAAATACATGGACCAAGGACAAAGTTTAACTTAGTTCCCATTGGAATTGCAGAAGAGAAGAGAATAGAGCAGAAAAAATTTTAAGAGTAATGATGAGAAATTTTTAGAAAAGTTGAAAATCACCAGGAAGGAAGGCTCAGGAAGGCCAGTCCACTGCAACTGGGGTAAATGAAAATAAAGCCCATATCCAATGACACCACAGTAAAAGTGGCAAACACAGAGACAAAGAGAAAATTTTAAAACAACCAAACAGAAAACACAGATTGCTTCAAAGGGAGAATAATTAGACTGACACTAATTTACCAACAGCAATATAGAAAGAATACAGTGAAATAATATCAACGTGCTGAAAGAAAATAATCATTAACATCAAATAGATACATGGGAAAAAAAGTCTAAAGGCTGCACATCAGGTAAAGGGAAGTGATCCAACATTAAATATTTGAGCCACAAACAGAAATAAAAACAGAAAATAGCAACCATGTGAGGAAAGCAAAACAAAGACTGACTGTATACAACATAATAATTACATCTTGAGAAAGGTTAAAGACAGAATAAACTGTAAGACAAAAAATAGCATATAAAGGCAGAGAGTTCATGAAATAGAAAAATTTTTTTCAACTCTTGTATCATTTGTGAGGCTAATGATATTGATTAGCTTTAGAATTTGACAAATTAAAAAATCAGTAACAGCAACAGTAAAACAATGTCAATTCTCTTCCAATTCCATAGGGGCTTATATCAGTCAAGATTCCAGCATATTAGAATAATTTGAATCAGGAGACCAATAAGACTATTATAAGGGAACAAGTAGAATGTAGGGAAACCTAAAGGGAGAATTCAGTATTTTGGGCTGTTACCACCTCTAGACCCAAAGGGATGAGGGGAGACAGCAACTACAAGAATCTTCAAGAAAAGCCTATAAAGATAGATAGCTTTCCAGAGAGGAATTGTAAATGTAGACAAGGCAACAAAGCCAACCCAAAATGACCATACAAAGTAATAAATACCCCAAATCCCTCTCCTTTCTGCCATCACTGACCTGCTTGGGTTCATTGTTAGCTAAACCTTGCCAAGTAACAGATGGCAAAGGAACACATTGATGTAATCCAGACATGTCAGTCTCCTGTGGCCAGAGACTATGATGGAGTAAAGCAAGACAATGGATGTGGAAAGCAAAGAGATTTCTAGGTTTCATGTATGAATAAGCTTCACTGCAGCATTTTTGTGGTAGCAGACTCTTGGAAGCACACAGAGTTCAAATATAGTGGGCACACATCATGAAATCCTAGGCAGTAC
Source organism: Panthera onca (assembly GCF_046562875.1). NCBI lineage: Eukaryota > Metazoa > Chordata > Mammalia > Carnivora > Felidae > Panthera > Panthera onca. Next base: position 175,808,171 of record NC_138339.1, on the reverse strand, counting down.
TTAGAAGGCAGGCCACATGGACAGAGAGCAAAAAGGCAAGTCCTAAATCAATCATGCTGAATTTAAAAATAAAAATTGTAAGGAAGAAAGAGACATCCAGTTCAATAACATCTCCCTAAATTAAAAACACATGCATACGGAATTACAATCCACACTTAGAAAGATCATATGAAAACAAAACGTTCATAGGGATTTGGTATAACATGAGGGAAAATAAAGAAAAACAAACAAATATATAAATATGCATATAATACAAAAGAGGGCCTTACACACAAGCACTGGAAATTATGATAATGTACCATGAATTGAACATTATAGTTAATTCACTGAAAAATGATACTTGAAAATCTAAAAGAGAGAAAAGAAAAGAGAAAAAAGAAACACTGTGGGTTTTTTTGGAAGTAAATATATCTATAATTACAACAAACATAAGGATATATATTATTATTATTAACTATAAAACAGTAATACTAAATAATGATAAAGTTTTAAAAGCTTTGATTCTCTAAGAAAACCTAATAATTCTAACATAGAATAGACTGAATAACATGGCTTCTGAATACACACAGTAAAAATTGATAGAACAAGAGAAATTGACAAATCCAGAATCATACTGGTAGATTTTGACACATCTAATTTACTGATTAAGCAGTTAAAATTAAATCAACAGTAGTATCGAAGTTGCAAACAGATGTTTATAGGTGATCTAACACATGCATATATAATGCACCCCAAACTTACATATATAATACACCCCAAACACATTTTATTTTCAAGCTTACATAGAGGATTTCCCATTCAGGTGATGATGGGCTCTCTTGTAGTAGACAAACACAGACAAAATATAAAAATCTATCAGTTTGAAGACATTTGAGACACACTAATCTAGCAAAGATTGAATTAACAAAGATCTGGGAGAAAGTGGAAAAAGAGCCCACTTCAGCCTCATTCATTCCCAGTTTTTACACCAAGATGTTTGCTGATTTGTTAAGCACTCTTTTCATCAGTCTTAATGGGCTATAGAGCAAACAACTAGTGTATTGAGCCTTCCATGGAGGAAAAAGTCATAGTAAAGACCCTATGCTTTTAGCTAAAATTCCTAAAAGATTACTTCCTAGGAGTGGAATTGAACCAAAAACAGACCAGATCTCATAAGACTAAAGCCCAGTCTATAATCAGTTTTTTTCTAGAGGACAATATAACATCCAGGGAATCATATTATCCCTACAATTTTTCATATAACCTGTTTAGCATCATTAAAAAATTACTCAAAATATCAGGATGCAAGACCAAATGATCAGCACCAAGAAGAAAAGCAGAGTAGAAAAACTATTGCAGGTCACCTGTATGCTGGCATTATAAGAAATGAACCAGGGACACCTGGGTGGCTCAGATGGTAGAGCATGAGACTCTTGATCTTAGGGTTGTGAGTTCAAGTCCCAGGTTGGGTGTAAAGCTTAGTTTAAAAAATTACATATATATATATATATATATATATATATATATATATATATGTGTGTGTGTGTGTGCATTATATATTAATTATATATAATTATATATATATATCAGAATAAACTAATATATTTATGTCTTCTCTTAAATAAAATACAAATTTGGAAAATGTTTTTTGATGACTGGAAACTATAAAAAAGAGAACCAAATGTGTATTCTTGAATGGATATACACAAATTTGAAATAAAGTTGAATGGATGTAGTTTAATAGCAGATTAGAAACAGTTGATGAGAAAACTAATGAAATGGAAGATCAGGCTGAAGACATCAAACAGACTGAATCATAAAGAGAAGACAGGATGAAAATATTTTTTTAAAAAGAGGAGTTATAGAAGAAATAGTCAAAATTTTTACCATGATGTAATTAGTACCCAGAAGAAGAGAGAGGTAATGAAACAGAAATGATAACTAAAAAAATAATAATAAAATTTACCAAGGGACATATCCAAGAAGTTCTACAAACCACCATAAAGAAATGTACATGATAGTAAAACTGTTGAAAATAAAAATATTAAAAACAGTCAAGAAATAATAAATATTATCTTCAAAAGGCTAATAAGACTGAAAACTGACTTCTCAACAACAAAGAATGGAAGTCAGATGTCAATGTAATATTTTCAACTTCCTAGTAGAAAATAAATACCTACCTACTTAAAATATTTACCAATATTAAGGGACAATAAAGACACTTTGAGAGAAAACAAAAACTGAGAAAATAAATCATCAATAAACCCAAACTAAAGAAATCATTACTAAAGTTTCCTTAGGCAAAAGGAAAATAATCCATGCAAAGTATAGCGATGCAACAATTCAGAGTTTAAAAAAAGGCAAATATGTGAGTAAATCTAAATAAAGATGAGCAAAAATATTACCTTTTGGAAATACATTTATAATCTTAAGATATAACAAATCATACTTTATTTTTTTTTTAATTTTTTTTTTTTAAACGTTTATTTATTTTTGAGACAGAGAGAGACAGAGCATGAACGGGGGAGGGGCAGAGAGAGAGGGAGACACAGAATCAGAAGCAGGCTCCAGGCTCTGAGCCATCAACCCAGAGCCCGACGCGGGGCTCGAACTCACGGACCGCGAGATCGTGACCTGAGCCGAAGTCGGATGCTTAACCGACTGAGCCACCCAGGCGCCCCTAACAAATCATACTTTAAAGCAAGGAGCATTTCTAGAATAAAGAGAGAATTTTACAATATAAAGATACATGTTATCATATATATATATATATATATATATATATATATATATATATATAAATTTCATCAAGGTGTAGATTTTAGAATAGCATCAAAAATATGTTGTGTAAAAATAAAATATGTGTGTAGTATTTGTAGAGAAACTTATAAAGCATTACTAAAAGTCTTTAGAGAATTAAATAACCTGGAAAATGTACTATATTTGTGGATTGGATGACAATACTATAAAGATGGCACTTTTTCCACAAGTTAATCTATAGAGTCAAAGATATTTCCAATTAACAGATTTGAAATCAAAATCACAGGTTTGGAGGCAATGGAAGGGATGTCATAAGTTAACTTTATAATATATGCTAAGAGCAAATAGCTATAAATAGCCAAGACATTCTGAAGAAGTAAAGCAAGGTGACAAGATTCGATTCACAAGATAAAATTCATTATACCTTTAAATGATGGCACTTGTGTATTGGTGTAAAGATGAATACACTGACCATAGAGTAGAGATTCCAGAAATGAGCCTACGTATTTATGACTGAGCAAGTATCACAGATGCCTGGGGGAAGAAAACAGATAATTTGACAAATGATACCTAGACATTTGGGTATCATGTGGGGAATAAATGTAAAATTGGACATCTACCTGAAAACATCCACACATACTATTTTCAGGTAAATTAAAGCAAATGTAAAAGGCAAAATTTTGAAAGACAGTAAAGTTAATTCATCATCTGAAAGGGAAGGGAAGGGAAAGCTTTCTTAAACAAGATACAATAAATGAAAGCAAAGGGAAGTATTGATAATTCTGACAACTTAAGAACTTGTCTTCATTAAGATATCATATAATGAAAAGATGAGCCACCAACTGGGAGAAGCTATTTGTAACACATTCGTACTTAGATATGTAAAGAACATCTACACATCAATAAGAATATAAAACAAATAATATATATTAAGGCAGTAATAAAGTAGCACTTAACACTCACCACCTCAAGCACCAGAAAGGATGAACAATAAAAACCATTATTCAGTGTTAGTGGGAGAACACACTGTTGAACAACAAAAAGCAAACTGCAAACAAACACATACACTATAATTTCACTCCTATAAACTTCAAAAATCTAGAACGCTGAGTCATATATTACTTAGGGAAATAAACAAATGTAGGAAAAAACCAAGGTCTAACTAAGGTAATGACTAAAGCAGGAGTCAGGTACTAATTGCCTTCAACGGAGGTAACTTCCTCTAGGGAATTGAAAGATAATGGTAATCTTCTTTTTCTTAAACTTGGTCCACTGTATCATTGTTCTTAATATCTGACATGTTTTATAAATTATCTATTATAACTATTCAAATAGCTAATAAGCACAATTTTCAAGAAGAGTTTTGATATCCTTCTAGACGGACTCAAAGTAGCTTCTAACAATTTGCCAGTAATTTCCCAGAAATGGTGTATTGGCTCCACAGCCTGGACAGAATATTTCATAATATTTGGAACCGAGCAATTTCTGGCAGCACCAGCCCTTTTGTAACCTTATTTAGCATATTATTGGCAGAAGGCAAAAATTGTTAATCAAGAGAAAGTCCTTCTGATGGATCTTGGCATGTCCAATAATTTGGCAAGGAATGATCATGAATTTTTAAAGAAATGTATCCACAAAGAAGAACAACCCTTTCTGCATGAAGTAAATTCTAACAGGGCACCCTAGAACCCAAATCTATGGGATATTACAGTACTGCCTTATGGAGATAGATATGTGAATTGAATTTTATAAACTATAGAAGCCTTCCTTTTAGCTAGCTACTCAACAGTGGACATAATTTTTCAATTTTGTGCTATAGTAAAACTCAGATGAAAAAGAGAAGCAATCCAATCCTTTCTGGGTTACACTTTTTGCACCAGAATTTGGCTAAACATGTCCTGTGGAGTACAGGCAGAGTGGGTTCCTGACAAAGTGACATGACTTGAGAATACTCCCATCCTCCAAGAAATATTTTTATAGCCTGCTGCTACCCAAATTTCTCATCCCATATTTTAATATCTCTAGTAGAGGTGTCAATCATCCCTTTGAGTGAATGAGTTTATGACGTCCTCTCCTGAGAAAAGTAAATCACAGGGTAAGTCACATGAAGAGAAGAGGAAGGACTGTTTCATCCAAAATCATCTGAATTTATGGCTGAGGACAACAGGGAAGTATAGTAAGTGTGAAGGAGTTGCTACAGAAGGAAGAAACGGGTGAGGAAATTTGAAGGCAAGATTCGAAGGCAAATGTCACCTACCTTGCTATTTATCACATTCAAACATTCGTTAGATTCTTCTAAACTCTAACTTCCCTAAGGGAAGCAGTTACAAAAGGGTGCTGTAGTGCAAAGGGCAAAAATAACTACTTTCACCTTCGGCAGAAATCCACGAAGTGACTGCCAGCAGCCATCATTTTGGTTGACAGCTAAAGGAAACGAGCTGCATTTTCTTAAATACTGTTTAATTGACCTATGAAAGAATGTGGGGTTTTTTTCACATTTATTTATTCGACAGAGAGAAAGTGTGTGGGAGGATGCACAGGGGAGAGGCAGAGAGAGGAGAGAGAGAATCCCAAGCAGGCTCCACACTGTCAGTGCCGAGCCTGATGCAGGGCTCCATGCGGGGCTTGATCTCACAAACTCCTGAGATCATGACCTGAGCTGAAATCCAGAGTCGGATGTTTAACCGACTGAGCCACCCAGGTGCCCCTTCCCTTAGGCCAATGTATTTCCATAAAAATCTCATTCTGTGTTATCAATTTGCCCATTTACAAACTACCTTGAAAACAAGAAAGAAAATCAGTCAATCTGATTATTATAATTGCTTACCTTTAACATGCATTTCTTTCTTGATGTACGTGATTGCTGTACATGAAAGAGGCACACAAAAGACGAAACAAACTACTGTGAAAGTGACTTCAACTCTGACGGGAACAGGCAATCACATGCTACCGTCTCCATCTAACACAGTGGTCACACACAGCTAGTGAGTGCATCACTCATCCCGCTAGTATGAGGAATTAAATTTTAAATTTAAATTTAATTTACATTTAAATTTGAAACTTATACTGAAGTTAATTATTGGAAAACATTTAAATATGTTTGGAATAACTTAAATATGTGGGGTCAGCTTTTTCAACTTTAAATTTTATAAAATTTATAGTATTTCCAATGAAAATTTAGCATCCAAATTGAGATGTAGTTTAAGTACACACCAGACTCTGAAGCTTTGGTACAAAAAAAAAGCAAAGCCTCAATAGGTCATTAGTAATTTTAAAATCAATATAGGTTGAAATGACAATGTTTTTGCTATTTTGGATCAAGTAAAATATACTATTAAAATTAATTCCACTGATTACTTTTTACATTTTGTAATGTGGCTCTGGGAAAAATTTACATTTGTGGCTTGCTATGTAGGCACTGTTTTGGAGGGAAAATGTGGTAACATGGAATATGTAGAAAATTGGGAGCTGAGTTGCATTCAAACTGGGTCTCCTTCAGATTACGCCTGTGTAACCGGGAACAATTCACCAACGTCCCTGAACTTTAATTTGTGTGTGTGTGAATTAGGTAATACTTCTGAATGAACAAGACTGTTGTAAGGCTTCAGTAAAATACCTTAGGAGAAGGCCTTGAGAAAACTCTGAAGCACTGGTCAGATGCCAGTTATTTTCAGATATTTTATCTTAATCAAGTGTACACTTGAATTGTAAGCTAGATGAAGGTTAATAAATAATTATGCTTCTATTTAATCACTGAGAATAGTAAAATTGGCTCTAAGCTATAAAACTGTATTCCAGGAAGTTTCCAGAATGCCAAGAGGCTTATAGCAGAGATCCAAAGTGCTGATTTCTAAGGTAGGAAAAGTCTGGTGCTTGAATATTTGGCCGCCTTGGTGATTGCCTTTAATAATATGAAGCTACCGCCTGAAACCCATTTCAGCACATTTGTTTCGCTGGTAAGCCTTAAACAGTGGTAGAGTAGGATACAGGTTTTCCCCACTATCCGAAGCAATTACCATTAATTTGTATGGAAAAAATTTTGAGCATTCCCAGACCCAAAAAACACATCCCTTACGCTTTTCTGATACCTTACGCACATATTGCTAACGGATGCAACAAAATAAATCAAGATAAAGCACAGATGCTCACCCAGTTCAAAGCATTGGTGTCTTGAGGCTGAGATGCTGAGTGTAGCTCCCAGGAAAGGAACCTGCGGGTACGTCCTGCCCCCGCAACGGCTCACCGCAAAGCAAATGCTGAATGCCGTTCGCTGTTGGCCTTTTCTCATAAAAACAAAAACCCTCTCTGGATTTCTTGCAGTTTGCGAAAACAGATACTAAGGTAGGTCTTCTATAAAAGCAAAGTAGCGCAACATGAACTTTTGAAAAGCGGGAGATACCTGTAGAAGGCAATTGAGGGCTTGCATTAAGTGCCAGAGTCAATCAAGTCCCGTTTTCTTCTCAGACCACGGAGAGGAGAACTGTGTGTGCAACAAATATAATTAAACAGCGTTTCACTCATCTTATTTGACAGATTAATCTCCACTGGAAGAGTGGGCTGATGAAATGTATACATTGGAAAATTTTGAGAAAAATTTACAAAGCTGTTCTAAATATTAAGACATAATTGACTCTAAATAGCTTCTGAGCAGCACCCGTTTTATAGAAAGCCACACTTTCTTTTTTTAATTTGAGGGAAAGAGCGCACACACGTGCAAGCTGGGGAGAGGGGAAAAGAGAATCTTAAGCAGGTTCCATGCTCAGCATGATGCAGGTCTGAATCCCATGACCCTGGGATCATGACACAAGCCGAAATCAAGAGTTGGCCACCCAACTGATTGAGCCACCCAGATGCCCCTAGAAAGCCTCACTTTCAAAGTGATATGAAAATAGCTACCTCCATTGCATATTGTAATCATTTATGAGTCATATTGTCCCAGTTAATCAATGATATGGCAATAAATTAATTTAAATGGCCCCTTTTTGCATTGCAAAATCTCGGTCAACAACAACAACAACAACAACAACAACAAAATCCTAGTTGAAAAACTGTATTCAAAGTAGTTTCATCACTAAAGGCATTCTACTGCAAATCCTTGATTCTTGTCAGAAGTCTATGGTGTAGACTGAAATTACTTACTAAAGAAATGGAACTCGTCCTCCTTGGTTTATGCTGAACCTTATTATGCATGCTCATTCTTTCCAGGAATTGTTAACTGCCAAAAATGTTCATGGCCAAAATTCTTCTAGAGCCATGACCTTGTCTATTTTGTCACAGTTTTTAATAATTTTGAGGTACAAGTAGATTTGAATTATAGGATTTCAGCAAATAACTCCCTTGTTCTTTTGGTAGTATTAGAAACATAATTCTCAACCACTCCCGCCTAGTTTTCTAGAACACCACAAACCCCTCGGACAGCAAGAGGCTAACCCACTGTAATTCTCTTCTCTGCCCTTTTTGCTAATCACCCTTGGATGAATTGTAAAAGCATGTGCGTTTGTGCCTTACCTAGTCTTCCTGTGAGATTATTAATTTCTCACAATCTCTCAATCTCACCATTGATTTCTATGGTAAGCATATGTAGAGACTATGACTTTTTAATGCTAACATTGTCTTGGAAACTATTAACAATGTAAGACAAAGGGATAAATTGCACAAAATTAATATAATTAAGTGAACTTTTACAAATTATCATTTAGGAAGAAAAATATAAAACTTATGGAGAGTGAGCTTTAAGCATTTTACATTTGTTTTCAATTTTAACAATAATGCTAATAGTGAGCATGTAGTGGACATCCATCCCAAGACCAAAGATGAGTTATCTTTGATTCTCCCAACATGCCTATAGTATAGGAACTATCATTATGTCAAATTTACAAGCTCTCTGAGACCTAAAAGGATTTAAAAAGCATATGATTGCTCTGTGGAAAGATCCATTCATTAGCCATTCAGGTACCCAGGATGATAGAGTTTCTATCTTTATTTGTGCTTCTTTAGTGCTAGACTTCAGGAAGGGACTATAGTGATCCTGCACTGGTGTTTGACCTTCCGCCTTGAAATGATACCCAATTCTACTGACATTTCATTGGCTAAAGCAAGTTACATGACCACATACAACTTCAAAAGGAAAGACAAAATGAAATTCTACCTTGTGTCAGAATGAGAAATGGAACCATTGTGCCTCTAATGACCTCCATACATATCAAAGATATGCTGCTTAAGTGATTTTGTTCTCACGAAGGAGTTATAGAACACAATTTAATACTATATTTATGTTGAACTCTGATCACACATCCTAATTCTTACAATTTATTTATTGCCATATTCTATAGTTCCAATGTACGGATAAACTACACTAAGAAAATTCAGTCTATAGCTTCAAGTCCAATAATAAACACTTATCTTGAAAATCCCTTTTTATTTCTCTCCTTGAAGAGTTGAACCAGGGACTTGGAGATGCTTACAATAATCTATATTACCTCACTTTTCTCACTATCATTTCCAAAAATATTATCCTCCATCATAAATGTCCTTTAGGTTAGTGTCCTCAGGCTTCACCTACATCATTAATATAATTATAAAAATGGAGAATTTCTGTCCATCTCCTTAGTTTCTTTACTCCCTGTTTCCATCACGAGCAATAAATAGGTAACTAGCTTCTTTTCTTTTCTTTTTGTTCTCTTTTCTTTGAATTCTATGTAACCTTTCTTGGCATTGTTGTATAAGGAGTATAGAGATTTCTCTGAGTAATATTTAGGGGCGGTCCTGACATGACTCTGAAACATTAATTCACATTATTAGCTTTTTAAAAATTTTTTTACATTTATTTATTTTTGAGACAGAGAGAGACAGAGCACAAGTAGGGGAGGGGCAGAGAGAAAGGGAGACAAAGAATCTGAAACAGGCTCCAGGCACTGAGCTGTCAGCACAGAGCTGGATGTGGGGCTCAAACCCATGAACCAGAGATCGTGACCTGAGCCAAAGTCAGATGCTCAACAGACTGAGCCACTCAGATGCCCCCACATTATTAGCTTTAAACATTTCCATTTTCCAGTGAATTTTTATATGCTTGTTTAACATTTTCCCACTCTGTGACATTCAAAATATTCCACAGCCTCCAGTGTTTGGTTGACATTGTAGAATCCTTCTCTGAACCTTCTCCCCAGATCAAACCACAAAATATCTTAAGTTTCCTCAGTGATATTTTGTTTCTTTTATTGAAACCTGAGAGAATATGAACGTAACATTTAGGCAATGACTAGAATGGTTATAAAATAAATAATTCAGAAAATAAATATTAAAATCGTTTAAGGTTAAACTCTGTTCTTTTGTGTGATAAAACCCTGAAAACAGCCTGAATTATTTTGGATGGTGTCTCACTGCAATAAAAAAAAAAAAAGAAAGAAAGAAAAGAAAAAAAGAAAAACACAAAACCTTCAGAAGGTAAAAGGAAGAGAAATGTGAACTAAAAACAACCAAAGGAAACTATTTTAAATGTCATTACTTCCTTGGAGCACCTGGGTGGTTCAGTCAGTGGAGTGTCCGACTCTTGATTTTGACTCAAGTCATGATCCCAGTGTGGGGGGTTCAAGCCCCACGTTGGGCTCCGTGTTGAGTGTGAAGGCTGCTTGATATTCTCTCTCTCCATCTACCCCTCCTTCACTTGCATGCACATACTCTCTCTTTCAAAAACAATTAATTAATGAATTACAAGTTTTTCCAACCAGTTTTCTTAGCATTTATTCTTGCTTCAGGAACATTATTTTATTGTTTTGATTAAAAACTATGAGTCAACAATTTTTACTGTTTGCCTATTGTAGGCTACATATAGATCTTTCTTACCCAGAAATTGTTTAAAAGTGATGTGACCTTTACCAGATTTTAAGGATAAATCTCTTTATTTAATTCCATCTTAAAATGCAGTAAATCATCTCATCACTAGACAAAAAACATGATAAAAAGCCACTTGTGAAAAAATTATGTTGTTGGTATATCTTAACTGGAACGCTGTTCCAGAATATAATAATAATGAAATTTACTTTCATTACTGATTTTTGTCATCAGAAGTGATGTCAATATAATTAGTATAGTTAGTACTATTTATTTTATTTTAGTACCTTATTAGTACTTTATTAGTATGGTTAACTGCTCCTGGTAAAAATCGATTTGGCCTAATGCTAAATTTCAAGATAAAATATAAGGCCGAACATATGAAGGTATTGAATTTTTAAAATATTTTTAATACTGGGCGCCTGGGTGGCACAGTCGGTTAAGCGTCCGACTTCAGCCAGGTCACGATCTCGCGGTCCGTGAGTTCGAGCCCCACGTCGGGCTCTGGGCTGATGGCTCGGAGCCTGGAGCCTGTTTCCGATTCTGTGTCTCCCTCTCTCTCTGCCCCTCCCCCGTTCATGCTCTGTCTCTCTGTCCCAAAAATAAATAAAAAAAAACGATGAAAAAAAAAAATAAAATAAAATATTTTTAATACTTGGATTGTATTCTAAAATTTATCTTGGTGTACATTAACATATTAATTGAGAGTAATGGGGTGGTCTACATTAAACCAAGTCTCCTAAGGTATAATAATTTCTGTACTTCTCTTCACATTTATCTATTCTCTTTCCCCCTTACCTGAAAAGTCTGGAAACGATAATGGCCCTCTAGAGATTCTTTTGTGAGACTGGGAGAGCTTCCCTGACATTTTATTAAGGCACATGAGTAAAAATTACTAAAGAGGCAAGCTCTACACAAAGGTGACAAATCATTTGGGGACTGGGATCTGTAGCAGTATCTTAAAAAATAAAAATTGAATACACCCAACAAAACATCTCCATCAAAGCATTTATTTTAATATGCCCCATTCTCTTCAATTGGGCAAAATATTTTTCAAAAGAGTAAGCACTGCTATCATTTAACAGCAACCATTCATTACCACGTGGCAGGCGGTGTACTGGGAGCTAAATTTACATTATCTCGTTTAGACCCTATGTCAAACCTGAAATGAAAGGTAGGTATTTTCACCAAAATTTAACATATGACCAAACTAGGCTCAGAAAAATAAAGAACTTGCCCAACCTAAAACTTGCCAGGACCCCAGATCATTATAATATTCCATTTACTATGAGCAGATTAACCAAGCATAATTTTTCTCATATGGTTTTACATAACCTTTGAAACCTAACCAATTTAATTTTTTTCCCACTAAATTGACTGGGTTTTTTTCCCCAAAAAATACACCTTTTGTCCCTCTTTTTGTCCAATAAGTATATCATTTGTAAGGGTGATGACAAGAAGCTCATCCAGGGGCGCCTGGGTGGCTCAGTCGGTTGCGCTTCCGACTTCGGCCCAGGTCACGATCTCACCGTCTGTGAGTTCGAGCCCCGCGTCGGGCTCTGTGCTGACAGCTCAGAGCCTGGAGCCTGCTTCGGATTCTGTGTCTCCCTCTCTCTCTAACCCTCCCCCACTCATGCTCTGTCTCTCTCTGTCTCAAAAATAAAATAAAACATAAAAAAAAAAAAAATTAAAAAAAAAAAAAGAAGCTCATCCAGGGTTTGAGAAAACATTCTTAGCTCTTCCAGGAATTATTGGGATTCTACTTTTGGTGTTCAGGATTGCCAATGTTTACTAATAGTTCATAAGTATCCTCCAAGTGCTTAGTAAATCTCCTAGAATTCATGTTAGTTTCCACATAGACTATCAGATCATGGATGCCTCAGGGTACCCTAATGGTGTTAGTAGTTACTGGCTGGAGAGCAAACTTCCAAGATGCTATCAGACAAATGGTTAGTTCTATCCATGGCCTTGAAATAGAATTCTAAAACCCTTGGAAAAAAACCATTTCTAAACTCTATAAATATTTTAAAATGAAAAAGTAATAAACATCTGGAACTTGAATAATTCTTTCTGACAGTTTGATCAGATAAATCACAGAGGGAAAGCTATCATGTAGTTCAGAGGCAACCCTTAGTATAATCAGGAGATTGGTTTTGTATTTTTACTTGATTAGGAGTTCAAAATTATACTCAAGGAATTTAGATTTAAATAGATTCTAAGCAACAAGTGCAAGAAAAGGCTAATATTTTTTAAATAGCAATATTATCATTATGGTATATTCCTTTTTGCTCAGCAATATTATTTTAGATTCTTTTTAATATTTATTTTTGAGAGAGAGAGAGAGAGACAGAGCATGAGTGGGGGAGGGTCAGAGAGAGAGAGGGAGATACAGAATCAAAGTCTGCTCCAAGCTCCCAGCTGTCCGCACAGAGCTCACTGCAGGGCTCTGACCCACAGACCACGAGATCATGACCTGAGCTGAAGTCTCACACTTAACCAACTGAGCCACCCAGATTCTCAGCAGTCTTGACTATACTAAAAATAGATAAATGCTAGATACAGAGACACTGAGATACACAGACACATACATGACATATTTGTTGGCTCTTGAAAAATGAGATATTATATATAACTCTGATGAATTCAGAAACTCTTTTAAAATTCTACTTTACATTTCTGAATTAAAGTGATTAAATTGACCAAAGCTTCCTGAGATACCAAAAATATTTAGCTCATTCAATGAATCATGGCTAATTAAGTTATCTACCAGGAAAAAAAATCCACATCTTACATTTAATTCCATGTCTATATTTAAGGAACTTGAAATAAGATACTCCTCAGGAAGCTTAACAAAAATAAAAACAGTCTTGTCCTCTGTACGAAAATAGGTAGAGGTCAGACTTTTAAAAATATCACAGAGATCAGTAAATAATAGGAATATATACTCTAAATATTTGTTTGAATGTAAAATAGATTGGCAGATAAGAGTGTTATTTAAATTAGGATATTAATCTATTAGTTTCAGAGCACTGAGAGGTGAAAAAAATAATAGACGATAGATAGATAGATAACAGATAAGAAAAAAATGATCCCTGCTAAAATTTCCAGAAGAATTCATTAAAAGTAATTTTCATGGAATAGGAATGAAAAAAGTGGATGCAAATTTTAATTTGTAATGTTGAAGTCCATCAACTAGTCCAAGTACTAGTTAGTATCTTCTTGACCTATCAGATAATCTGATGTTAAAATTCCAGAAGAAAATACAGAATATCCCACCAGCCTCCCCTGGAGCTGATCTCTACCTTAAACCATGGGAAGTCTAAGAGATCCAACTGAAACTAGCTTCACTGAAAAATAGAAGTGAAATGAGTCAGTAAGCCCAGATAGTAATGGAACAACCGTGAGGCTGGGGCTTTCTAATGGGATGCTTATTGATTTTCTTGTTGCTCTCTTAAATTTCCAAAAGAAGACGTTATAAAATAGTATGATAAGAAATAGGAAAGGGGCGCCTGGGTGGCGCAGTCGGTTGGGCGTCCGACTTCAGCCAGGTCACGATCTCGCGGTCCGTGAGTTCGAGCCCCGCGTCAGGCTCTGGGCTGATGGCTCGGAGCCTGGACCCTGTTTCCGATTCCGTGTCTCCCTCTCTCTCTGCCCCTCCCCCGTTCATGCTGTGTCTCTCTCTGTCCCAAAAATAAATAAAAAACGTTGAAAAAAAAAAAAATTAAAAAAAAATAAAAAAATAAATAAAAAAAAAAAGAAATAGGAAAATCTCACCTACAGGTTATCAAACGTTTTCTATGTCCTTGGGCTTTCCTAGGTATATTATCTAGTCACATTTACCTCATCCAATCCCCACTGTAACTCTATAGGTTGGATACAATTATCTCCACTTTACTGTTTAAAAAGATATCCTCAGAGAGTTTCCCAGGTGCAAGTGCATTTCAAACTTGTGGGCATATAAAAACTAACTTGGTTAGTTGATAAAAATACAGATTCCAGGCTTCTTCTCTTCTGAAGTCTCTAATTCAGTAGCTCTAGGATGGTGATTGAAAATCCATATTTTAAGCCTCTATGGTGACTTTTTTGGACGCAGTCAATTTGGGGAACACTACTTTCTACTTAGCTGCCTTGTGAGTGAGATGACCAGGTCCTGAGTTTTAGAGACAGTCAAAATAATTTGAGAGAAAATAATTGTGTATATTTGTCTGTTTTAGAATACAAATTTGTCATCTTATAAAGTGAAAGAAAAAAACACACTTTCTGCTTAATTTCATGTAAATATAAGACAAAGACACTTTCAGATTTGCGCTAACATGGCAACTATGGCAACGCAGAGATGTCCAACTCATTCATTAAAAATAACTCTGGAGTAGCTAGCATCAGCACTGTATATATGACACCAATATAAGCATCTGACCTATCAACAGGCTGAATGAAAGGACAGAAAAGGTTTGGAGGAAATGGTTGCTTCCTTCCGGAGACTTAGAGCATCATATTTAAGGGAGCAAAATATACACAGATGAAAAATATTAGGTAAAGGTAAAGTTCTTGCACCAAGCGTTAATTTTTTAACGTTTATTTATTTATTTTGAGAGAGAGAGAGCAGGCAGGCGAGGGACAGAGAGAGAGGTAGAGAGAGAGGGACAGAGAGAGAGGGATCCCAAGTAGGCTCTGCACTGTCAGCACAGAGGCTGATGCGGGGCTCGAACTCACGAACTGTGAGATCATGACCTGAGTCTAAATGAAGAGTCGGACACTTAACTGACTGAGCCACCCAGGCACCCCCACAGAGTATTAAATTTATAACTAGATTATCTACCTAATGAATGAATTTCGAAAACAATATGAGTTCCTCCCCACAAAGGCAGAAACTGTGATAGGAGGGCTTCCTAGAGAAGGGAACTGACCTCGCACCTTGAAACACAGGCAGATATGTATGCTGGGACTGGCGAGAAGATCACCCAAAACTATAGAAGGAACACGTGCCTAGGGCCTAGTGAGGAGACTGACATGGGGGAAATGAGAGTGTGTTTAATTGGATAGAAATTCTTAATAGTTTTATTCTTAGCTAGAGAGATCTTTGGAAGAACTATGCAGAATTTCCTTGACCGTGCATATCATCTTAAATTGACCACTCATTCATTCCTTCCTTCACTTAAGCAATCGTCCTTGTATAGATAAACTCTTAATAGTTTTAATCATTTCATGAAAACTAGTATAAAACATTTTTATCTTCTTTAAACTATGTCTCTAGTCATATTTACTTCTTCCCCCACAAAAACAGTTGGATTTTTTAAGTGATATGAATTTAAAAACAAAAACATTTTTGTCTTCTCATACAGTTTGTCTAGTATATTATGATTTTGAAGTCTGAATCAAAGGTCCATAAATTGTAAAGGGTGCCTGGGTGGCTCAGTCGGCTAAGCATCCAACTTCAGCTCAGGTCTTGATCTCGTAGTTCTTGAGTTCTAGCCCCGTGTTGAGCTCTGTGTTGACAGCTCAGGGTCTGGAGCCTGCTTCAGATTCTGTGTCTCCCTTTCTCTCTGCCCCTTCCCCATCTTGCGCTCTGTCTCTCTCTCTCTCAAAAATAAACATTAAAAAAAAAAAAAGCCCATAAACTGTAAGACACTAGCCCTTAAAATTCAGAAGCGCAGAAAAATGTAATTGTCTTTACACTGCTCGTTTTATTTCAAAACAGTGAAGGTAATTTTTAATCACTAATGGAGCCATATTTAGCAGATAAAAGTCTGCAATAATCTGACTCAGATTTATGGTTTCATTTGGCCTCTTTTACTGAGGGTGCATGGTGGTTAAAGAAAAAAAAAAACATCCTTGTTTCCCTCCATGAAACATGAATGGGCTTTTTAATCCGTCTTTCTTTTGCTCATAACACTCATCTCCAGGATGACTTCAAATGGTTTTATTTCTTGTTTTAAACTCATGTACTTGAAAATTATTCGTTTCAGGCACAATACAAATTTAGGCAAGGGCTGATGGTATCTGTGCTGTAATGGATGCCCTCTCAGATTTCTGCAGTATATATCCCTAACAGAGATAAACAGGAAATTTTTTATCAGTGGCATTGCTATCAGACCTAAGAGGATCAGAGTATATAATAGTTACTATCTGACAGGCACTAGCTTATCCTTTACAGGAAAAAAAAAGGGGGGGGGGCACTAGAAATGGTAAATGACTTTTTTCATCACTAACCACCTTCTAAGCACTTGTTTTTCTTATTGCCTTAGACTGAGATTACAAACACGAGAACAATACCACTGACGAAGTACTCTTTCCTCACACCTCCTCCACACACTACTCCGTGCATTGCTCAAGATGACAAAGGCCAATAGAGTGTTCTCAAGAGCCAAGTGAGAACTGAGAGAAGAGAGATTACTTTACGGTGTCAGATAAAGCGGGAGAGACCTCTGGCTCCCTGTGTCAGGTCTCCCAGTTCCCACTCTGACTGCAGCCTTAGCTGTGATGGACCTCACCGCATTAAGTTCCCACTGACAGTGACTCATTTCCAGCACACTCCACATATCTTTCTACTCTGAGCCCGGAACAGTCTTTATCACTATGGAGTCCTTTTGCCCGACATGCAAGCACAGCCCAGAAGTACTGGGCTAATATTCCCAGTGGCAACCCCTAACTATTGGGGGACAGGAGCCAGGGGGTAAATGCTCCTGCCTCCTGTCCTTGAGGTTGGCAATTTTGGACATACAGGTAGACATTCTGTCTATTTCTCAGTATGACCTGGTGGAACCAAGCAAATGCTGCACAGGCTAAAGCAGCTACCTGATTATACACCTACCTGCTAACCTTCCATACCTCCCTGTCCCATCTTGCCTGCTCCTTTACTCCTGTTCCCTGGATTGTCCCCAGCCTAAACTGTTTATGCCCAGGTTGTTGTCGTGGGCTCTTGCTTTCAAGGGAACACAAACTAAGACAGGTAACTTTGTTTACTACCTGCTAGTGCTTTAGAACAGGGATCCGCAAATGTTTTCTCTAGAATCGTAGACTGTAAATGCTTGTAATTCATATAGTCCTTGTTGCTGCTACTAAATTCTGCGATTTTGAGTGAAGATAGCCACTGACTCCTCATAATGAATGGGCATGACTGCATTCCAATAAAACTTTATTTACAAAGCTGGTGGTGGGGTGGATTTGGCCTATGAGCCATGGATTACTGACCCCTGTGAATCTCCTAGATTCTTTTTGTAATGCATTAGAATATGCTTACATATTCCTGAGCTTAGGTACCCCAATGATAATAATTAATAAGGTTAATAATTATCTTTCATGAAAAGTATTATGTACATGGCACTATTCCTAGCAGGTGTTTTACATGCATTATAGTGTTTTATTCCCAACATTTTTATTTCATTTATGAAGAAACTGAGTCTCAGAAGAGCTATGCTAGTCATTCCTACTGTTCATCAAGCAGTTTTCTACCTTCTGAACACATGATTGGATTATAATTCCTGGTCCTTTTTCTAGTGGGATAAGGCCATCTAATTATTTCTAGGCAATGTGTTTTAAGATTTAATGTCAAATGATCCTCCAAAGCTCTTTTTCCCTTTGTAACAATTATTGACAAGTTCCAGATAGTGAGTCTCAGCTTGAGGACAATATGGGGCAGCACTCAATGAACATGTAATATAAGGGGGAAATACCTCTGAGACTTCAGAAGTTATTTGTTACCATTTCATAATAAGTTAACCATCTTGACTAATACAGAAAGTAAGTAACTTGACCACTGACTGTAAGTGACATAAATGAAATCTGAATATAGGTCTTCAGACTCCAGTGTTTGATCTGTTCCTGCTATACCTCCCTCACTATGTGTAAGTCTTTTCTTGTACATAAAAAATCACGTCAAGGCAATTACTCCTCGACAAAAGATCTCACCCAAAGACCAAATAATTCCTTTCTTAGCTGTGTTGAAAACATAAAAAAAAAAAAAAAAAAAAAAAGGAAGACGTAGAAGAAAGAAAGAAAGAAAGAAAGAAAGAAAGAAAGAAAGAAAAAGAAAGAGCTGGAGAAGGATGAGCAAAACAAACAGATTCCAGAAAAATTGACAAGTATATTAAATTTACATTCCATGCCCTTCCATCTTTTTCCCACTTTTACCCATACTTCCTATAGAAGAAACATTCTGGGACATCTGTCCAGTCTTATGATCGACTTTTGTCTGGTCACTATTCCCCATTTCTCTCCTATGGGGATGGGTACTTCCTACTATGTGACCAGACTGTTTCTAATTGACCATGGATGCACCCCTGATCCGAGACAGGACAATAGGCTGGTCTTCCAGGGAAACTGGAATTGGGGCTGATCCCCTGAAGCCAGTTTTTCTTTCACATGAAGCATTCTGCGATTCTGGAGTAGCAGGCTTCACCCTGCCACCCAAGCTAAGGTCTTCAGAGAGACAAGCAGACATGCAGAAAGGTGAGAGAAAAGGCAAAGAGACAAAGCCCTCCCAGCATTTAAAGTATCACTTCAGGCCCAGCTGCGTGCCTGATGGATGCTACGGTTAATGAGACGTTCCTCAAGTCTCGTAATAAACTCTTCCGGTTTGCTTAAACTACATGACACTTTTTTCAATGATTTGCAATCAAAGAGACCTAAAAAATAGAACTCTTAATTCTATTCATGAGTACTTTTTCACAACTGCTCAAAAATTTAATCTTAATGGTTGTGATTAAGATGGGCTACATCTTCTAGTAAAAATAATTAGTCTCAATGGCTACCTGAAAAAGACTTTAATAAAATAATTCAGTCTTGGGTATTTTATGGGAGAACCATTACAATCTAATTGCAGAAACTGAGGATACGCTGACCTATTTTAATCAATTACCTTTCCAATACTCTTTACGTCATCCTCACCCCCTTTCTCGCATCAGACTAATCCTAACTAAGTAGATATTTTCCAACCTTTCAAAACATCTTCTCAAAATGGGTCAGAATATACATATTTCATAATGTAAACAGAAATACTGAATGAAAGTTTGAGTTTTCGTATCACAACTTATTGCCTATTAATTAGAAAAATAGGAA
This sequence comes from Panthera onca, assembly GCF_046562875.1. Classification (NCBI taxonomy): domain Eukaryota; kingdom Metazoa; phylum Chordata; class Mammalia; order Carnivora; family Felidae; genus Panthera; species Panthera onca. The sequence continues at coordinate 175,788,545 of NC_138339.1, read as the reverse complement.
GAGAATAATTAATTTAGTGTCTTGGTTTTCAAGACGTGGCCAATTCTCTTGGATTAATCTTTCTAAAACTATACCCAACTCACAAAATACTCTTGCCTCTCTCAAAGTAGGAAAGATAAATTATTTAAATTAAATATCTCATTTTTTTTCCTCATGGAAGGAAGTATGTTATTTTCCATAGTAATGTCAGTAGCAAGTAACATGATTCTATAAATGTATAGACTAGCTCACTTGGCATCACTTGCTATATAAATAGAAGAAAAAATGTTTCACTTTAAAAAGGAAAGAGATAAACAGCCCTTTCAGGAATAAATCATTTAATCCTTTGACTAAAACCGGAAACATAAAATAAATATATTATGTGGTCTGCATCAAAATTTCTTGAAATTCAGGAGGCTAAACTGAATTAATATTATATGTTGCCTCAGGAATTGCAGCTGGCTGCCTCGGGAAATATATAGATATATAGCTATATATCACCTAAACTGTGATATAAAATAAAATTTGAGAAAATCAGACATTGTTTATTGCCTAAATATTTATAGTGTGGAGAATTTTAGCATCAATAACTTTTTTTTAGAAACGTTGAGGTTTATTTAGGTTTAGTTTGTTCTAAAATGGTTGAAATTACAAAACTAATTATAATTTCATATTTCTGGTCCTTTATTGAATCAAATGCTATTGTTTTTATTCTTACCATTTTATGCTGTTTTTTTATACTGGTTTTTTTTTTATTTTTTAATTTAGTCCTCATACTATTTGGAAAAAATATTTTGAATAGAGATTTTCTACAGAGATTTTATTCAAATAATACAAATTTTATATTAACATGTAATTTCATTACAAGAATGTTTGTTCATATTGTAAAAATCATGAGTGATTTAAGCTATCCTCAAATAGTGGAATATTCATAATAAGGCACATCTTGATGTTTTAATGTTTAATATTCAGCAGGAATTAACTTCATATTATTACAAATGATAAAAAAATGACACTGTATTACAGAACTAGAATTTCTAATTTATAAACTCATTTTTATATTCACACTTTGGAGAAAATTGTGGACACATTAAACTGCTTACATAAGCTTTTTAAAGAAGTAACTACAAAATGGAAAGTAAAATTTGCAGTGCCATTTGGCTGGCTAATTTATCTAAAATACGATAACTGTAAAACCAGGTAGAAGGTCATAATTATAATTTTTCTCAGTGAAATCTGCAATAGATCTCTCCACATTTAGGGAATTCAGCATTTTTGCCCATTCTTATAAGTTTAAAAAAAAGTATCGAAGCAAGACAAACTACATTTGCAATTTCTTAATAAGACCGTGTGTTAGACACAGGTATAGTGATAAGTCTTACCATTTCAAGGAGGATAAAAAATAATTTCTTTTTCACCCTAAACATCCAAAAGAGTGGTCCTATTAATTCAAGGTCTCTTACCCTTCCAAAGGAAATCATCTAAAATTTTATGTGGCCATTTAAATGATTGCTTTGGGAAATTTATATGGTAGTCATGGGAACAAGTAAAGAAGTCAAGGCAACGTTGATCATTTTAATAGTGTGCAAGTGATCCATCCAATTTGTAAATACCTTGGACCACTCTTCTAGGTCATGAGTGATCAGAAAAGACATTTATGCAAAATTAATGAAATAAAATACAAGCTCATTAATTTAAGCTAAAAATGCTTTAAGTTTTCTAATTGGTCAGATTCATCATAAATACCTTATCTGAGCTTTTGAAAAAAGCAAAATATACCTTATATAAAGGGTTACTACATACTTTTTTTAAAAAGATATGTTTTCTCTTTGATAATTGAGAGATAATTCCTCTCCTTTAACATCCTGAGTATTTCCATGAAGAGTTCTTCTCTGCAAAATCTACTTCTGTGGTTTAATCAACATGTGTCTGCATTTAACTAGCTCAGATGTCAGTATGGTGCTCATGGATCTCGAGAGCCGCCATGTTGGAGGTAAACTGCACCAAGCACAGACAGGGCAAACCTAAGACCTGGAACCAGAACTACTCCTCCAACCCCCCAACACTGGCAGGAACATGAGGTATGTGACAGGAGAACTAACCATGTTGTAGATGCTGGAAAGAGACTCATCCTACAGGCAGGACAAGACATATTGATGCTATCTGGGAAATAAATATTATAAACAGTGATAGTTCTGGAAAACAGTTTGAGTAAAAGGTGATCCTACATGCAGGATGTCCTGCGATTCTCGAAAAGAGTGACGGGGAAAAGTTGCCACGTATCTTCAGATTCCAAGGCAAGCAGGCAGAAGGGACCAAAGAGGTCTGAGAGCAAGTAACAGAACCCCAGCTTCAATGCGGGGGCTTGGAGACTAATCTCTGAAGGGGGATGAGGAGGACCCCAGTTATAGAGGGATCAGAGGATCAAACAGATTACACAAATGCCATAAGACAGAGTCAGGGGGACAAAGTAGAGCCCTAGGTACCAGAATGAGAAACTTGGTCAGTGTGCTAAATAATTGATCGGTTGTTTATGATTAAGTTATGATAACTAAAGTAAAAATCTAGGAAGAACACCATATCAAGTAATTTTTCCTTGGAACTGAGGTGAGTCTGAGCCTGAGGCTGCAGGTCAAACAGCCCACCCCCTTGGCAAGAAGCCTCCAGAGAGATGAGCAGACAGAGCCGGATGCTGACATGCAAAAGTTTCCATGTGGCTGCTTCATCTTTTACCCACATTAAAACTCAAGCCGAATGCCTCACAAGTGTCATAAAGAAGACACCTACACTCTGGTTTTGAGAGGATTAAATGGATGGGTGTAATTAAAACCCCTCACCCAAAGCAGTGGCACAGTAATGCTCATACCACTCTCTTTTTTTGTTTGTGGTCCAGATTTTCCAGACCTCTCCCACACCTACTGCCCTCAAGTCTGATTTCTGCTTATGCTCTATTCCACCCAGTTTGTACCCGAACAAATCCAGTGTCACTTTCCGCTGGAAATAAGAGAAGCTCTATCTACCTCTATTAAAAAAATTCACAGTCATACATGTAGAACAAACGTGTGTATCTTTTGGAGACATATCAAGGCACAAAAGACCTAGAATCCAGTACACTTTCCTTTTATGCATTACAACTCTCCTCAGAATCTGGCCACAGGAAGGCTGAGGGGTGAAGAGGCCTCGTGATGCAGAACCCTCACTGGCCATGTTGCAACTCTCCCTCATCACCTTCCTAGGAAGAGGTGGCCACGGTGAAAGCATTCTCAGTAATCTCCTGCTCCGTATGTTCAGCTTACATGGTTACTTACGGATTTAGCAGTGCTGAGCTATTTGGGTGGTATGGTAAGTGGTAGCATAAAGTCCAGAAGATGTCAGCTCCTGGGGTTTGCAGCAAGGGTGTCGGTAAACCCACTGGAAGCCCAGCTTGAGGATGACTGACAAGGGCAACTCTACCCCTTGAAGATGTACCTTCCATGTGGTGCTGGTGAGTGAGACAGAGATATTTCTTCTTAACTACAACAATTTTAAGCTATAATTTAAGCGCTGACTCTCTGGTACTAGCCCGATTTCAGATTCCCAGGATTGTTTACACCTGTAGCCCAGAGAATCCCCCCCCCCACCCTTCTACCTCAAACCAAAGCCTTATCAATTCCATTTACAGAAAAGCCTAAATATATAAAGGATAGGAAAAATGAAGGGTAGCTTCTCAGCTCCTTATTTCTTTCCCAACATTTCTCTGTGATACTTAAAAAAAACAAAAAACTAACACAATATTTTTCATTAATTCCAATCTAGATATGGAACCCATTTCTCCACCATTGGAATACAATTATAGCAGAGGAGTGTTAGGGCTTGCTCTTTCTTTGATGCTGGGAACTCTTTTATCACCCTGTCAGTTGGCCGAGGCTGAACTCCAGAAGGTTCTACCATGTGAGGAAAGGCTCTGCTATACCAGCCAAGGGGACCAACATAGGAGTGAGGCCTCTTAGATCACTGAGGCCACAACCAGGCTAAAGCAGATAAAAACAGCCAACCCACAGGACTATGGGAGAAAAAAAATTGCTGTTCTAAACCACTAATGTTTCAAGTGGTTTGCTATGCATCAAAAGGAAGCTGAAATATTCTCTTCTTAGCTCGCATAACACAGAGCTGCAAAAGCATAGTGTTTAACAAGGGTTAATTATATGAACAAGGCCCTTAAAAGCAGCACAGCTTAGCGTTTTGTCACTTTTCAAAAAAAAAAACAAAACTTTGGTTAAATTTATTTTGTCCTGAAGAGCAAGTAAAACAAGGTCAAAGATTATATGGAGCATATGTACCTGCGAATATACTTGCATATGTATATGTTCAATAAGAATTATTTCTTATATTTATTAGCATCATTTATTTCAAATTAAGAACTGATGGGGGTCGTTTGCTTGCTTTGGTTTTGGTCCTCGAATCACTTCTCTTGGGAAATATTACCCAAGAAAAAAACGTTTTTCTTGAAATAGGAAAGAATATTCCTCCAACTGCATTTTGCTCCTATTTCCAAAGACACAAGCACTTGGCTTATGATGTGGCCAACCGTGAATTTGCGCTGGAACAGCTTTAATTTTGCTTTAATTTAATAATGTGGGACAACGGGGCCAAGGAGAAACCATGGTTCTCTCCCCCAAGAAAGAGGAAAAATCAGAGCAGGCTGGACGGCATGACTGGTAGTTGAGCAGTTGGGTTTTGTTGTGCAAAATTAGAACATAGGTTCAGGGACGGAAGCTGTGATAGTTCTGCACACTTATACCAGGTGGGCCCTTGGCTTTCTGACCACACCCACTGACTCACTGCCATGGAATTGTGTGAGTCTGGCACACCTAACTGCTTCATTCTCTACGATGCTATAAAAACTTACAAGCCACGTGGCAGTAGGCTCACTTCCTTTATATTATCCAACAGATCCGGACCAAAATTAGAAAATTGAAACTTTTCCCCCTAGAACAGTGATTTATTTAGTAACTCTAATCTGAAGACATTCACTTTCAAAACGCTGAGGAAATTGCAAACAATTTATCACACAGATATTTTGGAAGCATCCATATCAATAAAAGTGTCTCTTGCTAGTTTATGACTGGAAATCAAGTAATGATCAACAGTGGTATTGATCTCTTCCTACACAATCTTCTTTTGAATCACTAATTCATTAAAGAACCATTTAAACTGATAAGGTCCACAAATTTCATTATCTTGAAACCTCAACAAGAAAGTATGAATCATAGTTGTTTTTTTTTTTTAATGTTCTAATGTGGTGATGAAATAATGTCACTTCAAGTTAAAATATTAATTATTTAAAAACAAGTCAATGTGGGGTGCCTGGCTGGCTCAGTCGGTGGAACATGAAACTCTAGATCTTGGAGTCATGAGTTCAAGCCCCATGTTGAGTGTAGAGAGTATTTAAAAATAAAATCTTTAAAAAATAAAAATAGGTATACCTGTGTGGTTCAGTTGGTTAAGTGTCCAACTCTCAATTTCGGCTCAGGTCATGATCTCATGGTGGTGAGGTGAATCCCCAAGTCGGGCTCCATGCTCGGCGTGGAGATTGCTTAGGATTCTTTCTCCCTCTCTCTCTGCCCCTCCCCCGTCACTCTCTCTCTAAAATAAATAAATAAATAAATAAATAAATAAATAAATAAACAAATCAATGTGGATCAAATGATATGAATAATTGGAAAAATTTTTAAAGTTCACCTATTTGTGTGTATATAAAACATATATATACAATATCTATTTCTATTTTTTTGTGTGTGTGTCAGTCATTTTCAGAGTGAGGAATTTAGGGGTAGACAGTAGAGGAAAGTTTTTTTATTTTGTTCATTAAGTTATTTCTCTTGAGAAATACCACCCAAGATAAACCGTGGAGACCATCTAACAGAATGTTGCTTCTGTTTCCACAGACCCAAGAGTCAAATGACATTTGAGGTAAAGACAGTATTCACAAGTGCACACATAAATCTTCATTATGAACTGCATATATTCTGTCCTAACACTTAGAAAAATAAACTAGTACGTTTGAACTCATTTTCTTTTCAATCTTGCCTTAATCTTTTTTCTTATCTTAACATGTTCATCAGCTACTCTCTGCCTTCATCCTCCTTTTTACCATTGTGTGAGCTACAGTGGTATCTTTGCATGGCATGATTTTAAGCCTGTGACTCAAAGTTTAAATATTGTTACCTAATATGCAAATATTTTAAATGATAATACCCACTGTCAACATTTTTTTCAGTGAAATATAACTACGCAAACAATATCAATAATAACAAAAGAACAAAGAGTTTCACAAATCAATAATCATAACACCAGTCATTTGAAATAAGGAGAATTTCATATGTTATGATTCATCATAATTAAAGTTAAAGATAATTACTAAAGGACGAGGAAACAGACAAGACATCTAGAAGTTATAGGACCCTAAATGTTTTGCAACAATTTTATTATGGCAAAAAATGCATATTCCAAACATACAAAAATTGGAATATATGGTTAAGTAGATGCTAACATGTTAAAGACTGGTACCAAATTATTAAAATATTAGTCTGAAGACTGTGCATCATGTAAAATGTTTACAGTATGATATTAACATAAAAATCAGATTTCAATACAGCATCTGCACAATGCTTATATCTTTGTCAAATTATATGTATTTATCTTCAAGAACTGGAAATAATTTGAAAACATGGATCAGAACAGAGTAGTAAGATTTTGAAATATGACTTATTTTTGAAGTTCCTTTATTATTATAATGTTTACTCATCGATTTTAAAAGTTCATATAGGGGCACCTGGGTGGCTCATTCAGTTAAGCGTCTGACTTTGGCTCAAGTCATGATCTCATGGTTTGTGGGTTCACACCCCGTGTCGGGCTCTGTGCTGACAGCTCGGAGCCTGGAGCCTGCTTCTGATTCTGTGTCTCCCTCTCTCTCTGCCCCTCCCCTGCTCACACTCTGTCTCTGTCTCTCGCTCAAAAACAAATAAACGTTAAAAAAAATTTTAAGTTCATATATATTTCCACTAATGAATTTAATCCTTTAATTCAGATAAGAGGACCTGGTAGAAATCTCAGTCCATAAACTCTCATGATGAGTAAATATAAAATTACTTTTCTGTATCTAAAGTTAATTTCTTTTAGGTTCCTATTCTCCTGAATCTCAGTCAGTGCAGGGTCTTCTACCCTTCTCAGAATCCCATCCTTGTCCATCTCTGTCTTTCACTCCTTGGTCATCACTCCCTCCTTCCTCTTTTTTCATCACTTGGCTTTCTTCAGTCAGCTCTTGTCTCTGATATTCTCTCTCTGATACTACACTCAGGAATGTGGGAAACTGTCTATTTCTTCCATTCTTCAGGGCTGTAGCTAAGTTCTGATTCCCCATCAGACACATGGGATAATTCAGCACCAAAATGGGGCTGTCAAACCCCTGGGTGACTGCTGCTCAGCCACCTTCCCAGATACCCCTAAACAATTCCTTTGCTCCCAGTTAAACTTTCTACAGAAAACTCTGAGGTCACCGTTCCCACTTCCACCACCAAATTTTATCCTGAAAAGGGTATGCAGCTTCTCTGTGCTCCAGATTCCCATTCTTACAGGAAATTTGATTATCCCCCTCACTCCAGTTGTGGACCAGGCAGCAAAATGGACCCAATTCAGGTGCCCTTTGCAGATCAACAAATATTTGCATTTATACCTCCCCATAACCAAGAGGAAGGATCGTGCTGAAGCCTAGTTTTTACACTGTCATGATTCTTTCTGGCCTGTGGTCTCTCATGGCACAGGCCTTTGGGAACCAACAGCCACATGGTGACTGTTCTGTTCTCTATGTTTTCACTATCACTCTCTGCAGAGGCAAAAAATGACAATGATCAAAGAGGATTAGGCGGTAGGAAAAAGGAAATGCAAGAGAAGAGAAGACCATCATATTTCAAAATCTTATTGTGCCATTCCATGATTATGAGTTTTGCTTAAACTCAAGAGAAGTCCTTGTGGCTTTATCCACAGTCAAGAACAATTACATAATATATGAGGCCATACATTTTGGATGACTCATACAGATACGTGTGATTATAAAAACAGAACTACAGTTTTTCTTCTATTAATGTTGCTGTGTGGATAACTTCCAATTCAATTATTTTGACAGATGTTGAAACAGGTTCGCAAATTTCCTGTCCATTATTCAGATGCCCAAAAACTATTTCTTCATTATTTTCTACAAACAATCCCATGTTCTTGTGAAATCCCATCCCACTCGTGGCATAAACAAAACACACATTTGTAAATTGTTGGTATTTCATAGGATGGGGCTTTGACAAATTCTTTAAGGGAACCCAGTCTCTACCTGCTGAGTGCTCAGACATTTCCTTCCTGCCATATCACATCTCCATCCCATTCTCCCCAGGATGGGTTCTAGGTTTAGGGAGGGGTGGGGGAATGTTATAGGGCTTACTTGACCAATGAGGACATAGGATCCAAACATGCATATCTGTGGGCTTTGCTGAGACCCTGCTCACCTCTACCAGAGAGAGGGGCTGTTCTCACACACTATCTGAGTCACTGCACAGTTTCTGAGATTTCACTAGTACCCTATGGGTTATCCTCTAGTGTGGTCAGGGTTCCTCATCCTCCCCGGCAAATCTGGCCCTAGTCCAGAACTAACAACCTTCTGAATTGTAGCAAGTTTCCATTCAGACCAAGTCTTTAGACTGTCTTCAGCCTCAGCTTCTACAATGGTGTGACTTTGTCCCTAACCCAGGTGGCCCCTTGGCATTTTGAGTGCATCTCAGCACAGTTACCTTACACATCCCACTCAGCTCACCAGGAGGTCCTTCCCACATCTCATCCACAACACACAGCAGCCGAGGGAGGAGCTGAAGCATTCGCGCATGCGCTTTCTTTGCCTAAAAAACATCAAAAATTTTTCACTCTGAGGCAGCTATAGCACATTGGTTCCAAGTTACACTATACCGCCATCCCATTCAAGAGTGTCAGTTTCAGAATGGGACATCAGCTTTCGCTACTTTTTTCCCCCTTAAACTACAGAACACTGTCCTTCCGACATCTCAGCCAGAAAAGCCTGAACGTGTGTGTCTGAAAACCTGTTTTCTCTGCCTCTTATTTCTCTCTCCTTCCTTCTCTCGCTCCTTCCCCAGAACTGGCAGGGCGTTCTAGTTCCCTTTCTCAGGGAGAAGGGACTTCTCTTACATTATATCTGCTTCTTACAAAGGCAGAATACATCCTTTCCACATCATAGTTTTTCATAAGTTGAAAGACAGCTACTGGGGAAATAGCCATAGGGGCATATGATACGCCGAAGAATGAGGTATACGCTCATCTAATATTTTCAAAATACAATCTCCATTACCTTGTTCGTAACATAAACTTATATTAAATAGCCCTTTTCATTGGCAAAGTATATTAAATAGCCCGTTTCATATAAATATGTTAGTCCAAACAAGATTTTGTGATAGGATTGTGAATTTTTTTTTAACTTTTTATTTATTTATCTTGAGATGGAGAGAGTATGAGCAGGGGAAGGGTGGGCACGGAGTCCAACACCGGGCTCAGTCTCATGAACTGTGACACCATGACCCGAGCTGAAATGAAAAGTCGGATGCTCAACCAACTGAGCCACCCAGGCGCCCCATGAATAATTTCTAGAAGACTTTTAAACAAGTTAACCAATTTAAACAAGATTTTGTTTAAAAAAACAACCAACAAACGAGATTTTGTGGGACATAGTATTGTAATGGCAACTGTAGGACCCCACCCTCACACTTCAGGTTCAACTTCCATCATCCTCCTCCTTCACCAGAGTTGTCATAGTTCCCAGATTATCACATGAATGGCAATGTACCAGATCAAATTTTTCACAATTGTTATGAAGTGGCCAATGATGATCAGCTCTTCATCATAGAATATTTAGGTTTGGAAAGAATCTGACTAATCAATTAAGCAAAACAGGAAATTCTTGCATGCCAGAAATGGTCTTTAGTTTTTAAAAATGTTCTTTAGAACCTGTGTAGATGTCTTTGAGAAATTATATAAAATAGAATTTTTGATTTCTCCAGATTTTTTCCATTTCATATTTCCATTGGCCCATTTAATCACAAATTATTATTATTATTACTCTATGTAGAATAAATGTGTATGGTATTTTTAATGCATATCTGTTGATTAGTTTTCAATTGATCATTCTCTGGAGTCCTTCTGAATAATAAGAAAAATTATTGTTGAGAAATATAACACTTGCAAAGCTGGAGAGGATCTTGAACATCACTTAATTCAAATTTGTTAACTGTGTTTTTGCCTCATTCATTCATTCATTGAACAAATGTTGACTGAACACTGACCATTCTACGCACCATTCTAGGGCCTGGAACACAGTCATAAATCAAATGGCCTAAACTTGCTGCTCTCGGGGACCTTACATTTTAATTTGTGAGACATTAAAGATAAATAACTGAGATGTATGGTATGTTAAAAAAAAACAGGTGCCAAGTTTGCAGAAAACAACAGCAGGAAAGAGGAAATTGTAATGAGAAATGGTGGATACTTCAATACGGTGGTTGAGGAAAGTCCTCAAAGAGAGGCTGACTTTTGAGTAAAAATATGATTGAGGAGGGCCCAGGAATGGGAGTGCTAATAAATTAGGAAAAATTCAAAGCCTTGAAAATACAAAATCTTGACAGGGGCAAGCAGCAGGAAAACAGGCACTCTCAGACGTTGCTAGTGGCAGTGCAAAATGATGTGGCCTGTCAGGAAAGATTTCTCAATATCTAATGAAACTATGTATGAATTCCCCCTTTTTCAAAAAAATTTTTAATGTTTATTTATTTTTGAGAGAGAGATAGACAGAGTTGAGCGGAGGGGGGGGGGGGGGCAGAGAGAGGGAGACACAGAATCCAAAGCAGGCTCCATGCTCCGAGCTCTGAGCTGTCAGCACAGAGCCTGATGTGGGGCTCAAACCCACAAAGTGTAAGATCATGACCTGAGCTGAAGTCAGATGCTTAACTGACTGAGCCACCCAGGGGCCCCTGCATTCGGCTTTGACCCACCGTTCTCACCTCTATGAATCTATTCCCCATGATTTTAAAACAATATGAGCACAAACAAATAAGAACATTATTTACAAAAGCAAATTAATAGAAAATATTAGAGTCAGCAAAATCCTTAGGAGGTTGTATCAAGAAAATACGGTATTTAATTATTATTATTGTTTTAAGCCACTAAATTTGGGGGCAATTTTTTCCACACCCATAACAACTGGGACAAACAGTGATGGATAATAAAATGCTGAACAATCGAAGAAAACTCATGCGTTCACAATGACAAGCAAGAAAGGGAGAAAGAAAAAGAGAAAAGCAATAAAGGGAGAAATGAGGGGAAAAGGAGGGGACGCATATTACAGTTTCCAGCTAAAAAGTACAGAATAAATGTTAGAATTACATCTTTATTTTGCAGTCACCAGGGTAACAGCTAATTTAAACAAGGATCATCAATGGATGTTAAATCCTTTGGATAAAAACTGAGGGTAGTGGGAGCAAGGAGGAGTAGCAATGTACTCACCAACTCTCACGGTATCATCCACAAATTACTCACTAATTGCAAAAGGAAACAATCGACCTTTCTAATGGAGAGAGCTGGCAGAGACCAACTTTACCAAGTGATTCAACTTCGCATCACTGATAACTGGAACACCTGCGAATATGAGCCACCCTGATGTGATACATACATCACGTATTCTTGCTGAAAGTATTGAACCTGGGTTTATTCATGAGATTTTTTTAAAAATACATGACAAATCAAAAATGTGGGACAATGTCCAACACAGCTGATCTGATCTTTAAAAGTCGATGTTACAACAACACCAACAACAAAAAGACTGGAGATTCTTCCAGATTAAAATGGACTCAAATGGCACAACAAGCAAATGGAATGTATGAACATTAAATGTAAAGGACTGCATATTAGATAATATTATTGAATTTTTGTTTCATTTTCTCAGGTGTAGTTATGGTGCTGTGGTTACACAGGGGGAATATATAATTTCTTAGAACAAACATGCTAATGTATGTAAGGATGAGATGTTATGATAGCTGTAACCTACTTTCAAATAGTTTAGCAAATTAAAAAGTACAGGTGGTGGGCAGGGAGGGAAAGAAGAGAAGAGAGGGACAAAGAGAAAAAGCAAAGGAGGCAAAATGTTAACAATTGGTGAATCTAAATGAAGGCTATATGCTTATATATTGTACTAACCTTCCAGCCTTTATATAGGTTTAAAGTTAAAAAAAATTTTTTTGTTAAAAACAAGATAGAGTACTGGAGCTAAACTGGAAGCCAACAAGTATAGACATATATTTTGTGGAATTTTGCTACAAGATAGGAGAGCATTAGGACAGGTAAATAGGAGAAATGGGAATCCTTAAATTTCTTGATTTTTTTAAGAGACTAATTCAGAATACTTTTACATGGATCTATAATGTATATATAGAAATCCTGAAAAAATTCTTACCTCTGGAGTAATCTTAGCTTTATCATATTCCCATAACTTTTTTTTCCTTTCCTTTAAAAATATTACAATTACCAAGGCAGCATGCTACTGGAGAGTGAAGAGACAAATAGATCCATGTATACAATAAAGAATCTAGAAATGGACCCACATAAAGATAACCAACTGATTTTTGACAAAGAAGCAAGGGCAATACAGTGAAAAAATAATCTTTTCAACACATAGTGCTGGAATCATTGGACATTCACAATCCAAAAACTGAAACTAGACACAGACCTTACACCCTTCACAAAAAATAACTCAAAATGGATCATAAACCCAAATGTAAAACACAAAACCATAAGACTCAAAGAATACAACATAGGAGAAAATCTAGATGACCTTGGGTATGATGATGACTGGTTAGATTCATAGACTCATGATTGATACAATAATGATGAATTATGAAACCTACCAAAGTCACAATCATGATAAAGGCAGGATTCTGCTAACCTCTGGTAACCTCCATCTCTGTAGCCAAATTCATCTTGTCCATTCTGGATGGGAGGACACACTAGCACTTATTATACATTGTTTCTGAACATTTGCACTTGACTGAAGAGACTTTTTGAGAAAAGTCTTGGCCCTACCCGAAGGTCTTCCTATAGCAGACCTCAGGGATAAGAAACACGAGTTCAGCTTTTTAATTATTTTATCAAATTCCAGCCTTGCCTAAGTTCTAAAGTATGTGGATTGCCTTGCAATCAATAAGATGGAACATCTACATTTGACTGATTCCTTTCAGAAAACCCATAGAGACCATTATTTCTCCAGATAAGGACAGAGTAGCCATTATTTCCTGAGATTCTCTAATTTTCACCTTTTATATCACCTCTCACCTCAGATCATGAGAAAGAAATATGCATTTACTATATTACATTAACTCTCCCCACACAGGAACAACTTTTCAGATCTACAATTTAATATTGTGCCTTGCCTCTTGTCTGGACAAGTATAAGAAACAGTGATGTGATGTTGCACGTGGCTTCATTTGTTGTTCATACATGATGGGAGTTTACCATGAATGTCCTTTTCTTGTAATGTCACGTGACACACTCTTCTGTGTTCAGAACTAAGATATACTGACTATTTCTCATGGTATGGCATCCTTTACCAAACGAGAATTATTCAACTCAGCACTCTTCACTCTGGCCACTAGGAAGCTAAGTGATCTATTCTTCATTAGCTTTCTTCATTTCCCAATCCCTATCAGTCTGCCCTTGTTTTCATTTCATAAAAACTCGCTTCATCTCCCAATATTACAAAGGTCTTTACATATTCTATGGAAATACCTCCTAAGCATGTTTGCTAAGCAATTTAAGTATGTGTTAATGGGTGGCATTCATGAGGAAAACAACAGGCAAAGAGCCAGGTTGAACATCCTGAAGGGGGCTCTCAGACACTCACAGCATGTCAGACATCCAAGCAACAATTGTCATAAAATTAAATAAGAACCATAATAGAAACAGGTAAAAGGTGCAGTGGGGATATAGAAGGAAGATGCCTATGGTTTCATAGAAGAGAACGAGAAGACCTCACAAAAAAATGTGAAACCTTAACCAGGTTCTAGAAGGATGAAGAAGAATTTTGGGGCAAATATGTTTCCAACGGATGGTGGGGCATGGGTCCCATGGCACAAATGCAACATGTATCAAACATCATTGCTCTGCAACCAAATGCATCCCCTTAGACCTGGTACTGTAACTTAAACTGATTCAGTTGTTCTCTATCCTATAGGCTCATAAAATCTTCATCTATCTAGGAAGTTCAAGAAAACAGCGCCTTTGATTCATTTTACAGTCTTCTAAATCTGTTTTTTTTTTTTTTTTTTTTGCCTGAACACATCCTTTTGAAATTCAGAAGTCAGGTATTTGATTCTTTTCATAATTTTTGCATTGGTGCTGTGTCACCCCTTCTCAGAGGTAGCGGCAGCAAGATATAACACTTCGAGAAAGGGGTCAACAGGTTAATAGTGGCCAGTATTGGGTATCATGGCAAAATATCATCCCTTCCCCAGAGGAACTTCAGTGGTGAAAGGAATCTTAGATATTACCTAATATCTCACCTCCATTTTATGGAATAAATATTTGATGCAAAAAAAGGTAGAGTGATGCTCCCAAGACCATCCCAGTCAGTTGGAGTTGTAGACCACACCCCTGACTCCTACCTCAGCAACATTCCAGGACTCATCAGTATAGTCCTTTAATTTGGGGCATAAATGAATTTCCAAGAGAGTTTGTTAAAAATGTATTAAAGGTACATATTTTAGGACTCCATTGTTAGAGATTTAAGTATGGAGAGGGGAGCCAGACACCTGCATTTTAAGCAAACTTTTCAGGTGATACTAATGCAAAGGACCCACCCTTCCAAAAAGACTGCCTTGGAGGTCAAATTCCACAAGAGAAAAGACCTATTTCTCTTCAACCTTTTATCTCCAGTGACTGGAGAACACATGGTGTCCAGGAACTGTCCATTGTTGAATGAATGAGTAAACCATATATATTTCTTAAAATACACACCATCTTCAAACTTTGTTGCTTCTTCTGGCAAAAGTGTTGCCAAATTTGTTCTTTATTGGACTATTTTGAATTGTTATCTTTGAACTATAATGTTTCTACATTTCTTTATAAACCAAGCTTTTCAATACAAAGTCCAGGTCAATATCTTGCAAGACAAAAAGCCAGAAACCTCAAAAAAAAAAAAAAAAAAAATCCCAGGAAGCCAGAATTCAAGCAGGGAAAAGAGAATGATTGCTTAAGGTGTCCTTATTCACCCTTAAAAACACTTAAGATGTAATTCCAAACCAAAACCCAAGTTACTTTTTTTGGTATTTTATGATTTATAGTAGCATTATCTTCATTTATTAGGTAATATAAGAGGGTTTTCCCTCTGTTAAATACGTGACTATCAAATATTTAGGTCTGCAGAGTAAATTTCTCTATATTTTATAAACAAATATTTCATAAACAAATATTCTAAAAAGCACATTTTTATATAAATGAAGATAAGTGAGAATAATGGTATTACATAGAAAAATATTGTTGGCCTCTGCTAAGAACTGTTCCATTCAATAATCATGATATTTTAAAATAACACCCAGGGGAAGTTGCCATAAATAAATAATTCATTAGGAAAGAAGTCTACCTGCAATTACCCTGAGATCTGGACTTTTCCAACATTGTCACATAACTGGAAGAGTGAATAATTAGTACATCTTCATTTTAGAAAGGTTTAGAGAGAGCCTCTGTATCATCAACCTTTAACATGTTATCTTCTAAATAGCCATGTTCTGTATCTCACACCACATGGCCTCTGCCTTCTAACTGTAATTCGCATAATCTGGTTATCTGGTTCTGTAAGAATTACAAAAGTCCATTTCAGTAGGGTAATTGCCAGGTGAGTGATATCCAAGACTGAGAAAATGTAGATGATTAGATTTAGCAAAATGTTATAGCATGATTCATATTTGTTGATTGTGAAAATGCTTTTGGGAGATTGAATTAGCAGGGATAAGACCTTTTAGGAGGCTCAGAGAAAAGAATCTCAGGAGTATAATTTTGGAATGAATTAAGTTATTTGGGGATCTAAATGAGCATGTCTAAAAATTAATATAACAAAAGAAGAATCATATAAGAGAGCTGAAAATCAGCATATAGGCCAGATTGGTTTTCATATTTGACAAGTAATTATTACAGTAAAAGTAATCATGAAAACTCAGGATGCTAGTTTTCTAATGATTAGTTTTGTCTGACACAGTTACCCAGATATTCAGACCAAAAAAAAAATTGCTAATTTGCTGGAAACATGTTTTTTTTCTGTGTTATTTGGAAACTTTTCATATATTACTTGGTCCAGCTGGGTCACGATTTTGGTTTTCAAGTAATTGTTTTTTTAACACTCTTACCTCTTCTTTTCTCATAAAGCATCATTCGTGGCCAGAACTCAGGACATAAAACTAACATCCTAACTTTTAATAGGATTCTTCTTCAAGGGGATATCTTCATTTCAACCGGTAATAAGTCTTATACAATGAATGACTCTCAAATTATTTAAAGTGAATTACAGGGTGACAGAATTGGTATAGGGGGAAAGGCCTTTAGAAGAGACATGAATTGCAACCAAAAGCCTCGTTCCTCCTGCTGTAATTGGCCCTGATATTTGGGACGATGTAGCTCAGATAAAACAAACCTTCCTAGAGGCTTTGGCAGAGGCTGCATTTGTACCAGAAGGCACTAGTGAAGCGATCAGCGGAGCCATCCAGCTGCTTGGTCACCCGCTATGCAGTGCTCCCCAGAAGTTTACGTGATGGACACAAAGCCCACTGCCTTTTGCGGACGGAAACAGAGATGTCACTTTGAAGAGTGAACAAAGCCACCAAGATAAGCGATGACTTTGTTCTTTCGCTGCATCCTGCAGCATTCGTTGTACTAAAATAATACGGGTAAGGAAAACCAACGGAAGCAAAGGAAACATCTATATTGAGTTAACGTGCTCCAAATGAGAAGTCTTAGGCCATTTACTGAAAAACATACTGCACGTTAGTCCACAAGAACTACTTTATAATAAACAAAACTCATATGTTTTTCTCAGAAGTGTCTTTGTTCACTTCAGAAAGTGATAGGCATTTTAAGGTAAATAAGAGGAGGGGGAGCCAAATTCCTTAATCTCAGTAGGTGAGATTTGGTGGGGGTTGGGAGGTTCTTTCTCACTCACAAAACCACAGAAAGGTGATTTGTGAGGTGTTTTTTGTTCAACTCCTTCCCCATGCATATTATCTCTGTAAGATGAATCTTCTCTAAGACATGTATTGCCCTTTTATGCTGACTGCATGCGTGCGTATGCATAAAATGCCACATTTCCAATTAGGATGTGTATACTCAGGAAGGATGACATATCAGGGCTGTCAGCCTAAAAGCCCTACAGCTCAGGAGAATTTTCCATATCATTCTGTGGGTCTGCCAAGATTATGGGACTTGTCTATTAGTTTTCTTCATCTTCTCTTTTCTTACCCTTGATTCTAAGTCATCCTCCCTCTCAAGCTAGGTAGTGTTTTTTTAGATGGCTCCAGAAATGAAGTGAATTGCTGATCTCTCTTACTAAAATTTAAGTAACGCTTTGTTTTATCCCAGCAAGATGCACTCCCTGTTGTCTCCAATATGGATTAGTTTCCAATGATTTGACTTTACCTCTTCATGTAAAAAATGTGCTGTTAACACTCTACCGAACAAGATTGCTTTCTGTGGAAGAAACTACAGGGGTACATTTGTAATGAGGTCTAGCACTTTATGAAGTCTTCTTTGAAAGTCTTAAACATTGTGCAAGTAGAAATGTCACAATATCACTGTGCTATATGCTAGTGACATGCCACTATAGCAGAATGAAACCTAATAGGGTAATAATGTAAGATCTTCAGAAAGATATTTTAAATGCTTGATGTATAAATATGATGTTTGGGAATATATGGCATCTTTCCTGTTAAGCCTTTATATCATTGACAGGGGAAACATAACAGGACAGATGGGAAAATGTTGGTATCAAATTGGAATTTCATGTAGAAATACGGCTTATCTGAGTATATTGTGTTCAAAAAATTACGAAGATATTCGAAAGCATGGTTCAGATTTTCACTAGGTTCAACTTAGTAGTATATTACATTATAAGGTCAGAGGCCATTTGTGCTACATTTATGAGCTATGTGGCTGAGGTGGAGAATTTGCGTGCTGTGTTTTGAAAGCCTTGATGATTCAAATACTGTAGATATGGACACCTCCAAACTCATCTGAAAGCACCATTCACATCTTTATTACCACAAGAGAGAGAAGATCACAGAACTTGAAGTGACACGGTAGAAGATCTGGTCCATTTTTCCTACTCTTCAAAGAGTAATTACCATATTTTTCCAGGCTGAACAATCAATAATGCGTTCTAATGCTTTCCATTTGGTTCTCCACAATATTGGTTTTAATGTCCTCATCTTGCCATTAAAAGTTCCTTTTCCTTAGTTTTCTAATCAGCTCAAGTTGATCTTTTTAAAAGGAAAGTGGCAATAACCAGCTAATCGACAAAACACATTTGTTCTCCCTCAAAGCATGTTACAGAGAGCAGCTCAGCCCGTCACACTTAGCCCTTCTGATGATTTCAGGGGAAGAGGGATTTTATTATTCACAGGGGGAAAAAATCTAGGCGCATGAACAAGAAGGGCATTTTCTCTTGGCATATTTACTCAACATAAATGTGGGCTCACATTTAAGACTGCCTATTTTGTTCTTCTAGGTTTGACACTAGCATTTTAATGCTGTAACTGCTAGCTCTTAAAGGCTCTAGTTCTATTAAAAGTTTAATGAAACAAGATTTGTTAACTTAGATGTAGTGTGTTTAGGTTTTTGTTTTGTTATGTTTTGTTTTTTGTATAATAGATTCTTGCTCTGTAAGATACATAGGCTCTCTTGCTAGATTGATGGAAGTACAGAAAAGATTAAATGACTTCTCTGGGATCACCTCAAAATTGAATGGCTCAGTTCAAATCAGAAACCCGGATCACAGCCCTTTGCTCTAAGCTTCAGGCCATGTAGCTTTCTATGTTCATAAAAAAACAATATTTTATGCATTAAGGAAAGGATGATGCAATTTATCTTTGCTGTTAATATCATTTGTTATTTATTATTGAAGGATGTGCAACCACAGGTAAGATTGAACATGGTCTTAATAAAAAAAAATGTTTAATGCAGCATTACATCCTAAAATAAAATTTAGTGCTTATGTTCAAAATGTATATTGATTTTTTTTTTTTAATTCTCACCAACTACAGTGAAGGAACTACTTCCAAAAAATCATCAGGGAAAATTCCAATGATTCCACATCCCTAGAAGTAATATGCAGGGATGCTATTCTAAGCCATTTTTTAAATGAACCATTAGCATTACTCAGGTTTTATAAAAAGAAATGGATGAAAAGTAATCATTGCCCTCAAGAAACTTACAGTCTCCTTGGAGGGATGCAACGAGACACCATGAACAAAAACGAGTATAAGGCTAGTGCACGAATGATTAAGCACTACATTCTGTTGTATAGATTGACTCTACATTTAGTGAGAAATCGGAAGAGATAAAGATCAATCCTGGCTACTTAGAATAGGTGGGAATGTTTTCTTGAAGAAGTTTAAACAAGGTCTCAGGGGGTGGATCCACAGGTAGAGGGAAAGAGGAAAGATGTTCCAGATGGGGTAGGGGGAAGTAAACACAAGATGCTTCTGAGAAAGTAAGAGGTATTTATGAGACAGTGAATAAAATGAAGGGTACATGCTTATTTGGTCAACGAATCAGCAAATATTTATGGAGATCCTACTATTCTAGATACTGGAGATAGAGGAGGAAGAGAAAAAAAAGGAGGACACAGCTCCTGTATCACTTGTCCCAGCAGGAAACCTATGGCTTATCTAAACAGGGTGACAGAGGGGAGTGTAATGAAAAGATTATTCACAAAGATGTGCATAGGTTTTAAGGAAATCAGCAAATGATCTGCAATAATACCCTAAAGCTAGCAATAGTGGGAAGCAGTCAAACCTATCTCTAGATTTGAAGAGACAGAGGAGGGAGGAGTTACCAGAACCCAGAGAGCAGATCCAGGAAAAGGGCTGTCTGACAAGAGGCATGGTCTTCAGTAAATAAGGATCACTATCAAGTTGCAGTGACTAGCTGTGAGTGAACCTGATGAATAAATGTCCTGTCTCCTGCTTCTCTATTCCCTCCTAATATTTCCCATTCCAACTACAGGGTAGAAGGCAAAGGAGCCACTGAGCGCAGTTGGTACAGATTTATCCAATATGAAGAAGAGTGAGGATGACATCTGAAGAGGGAAACTGAAGTGTTCAGCGTAGTCTCTGCATCAACCAGGAGACTACCAGAGAAATAAAACCAGTAGGCTACATACACACACGTGTGCATGCATATATACACACATACATATATACATACATGCATATATAGAAAGAGTAGGTGCAATAAATAAAATGACATAATTTATATTTTACATATAAAGTTTATACTTATGTATAACTTAAACATGTACATCTATATGAATATAAAATACATAAATATGTATGTATATTATATATACATGCATATGCATTTTTTATATATTTACAACGAGATTCATTTCAAGAAGTTGGCTTTACATGACTGAGGGGTCTGGCAAGTCTGAAATCCATAGGGCAGGCTGGCAGACTAGAAACTCTGGAAAAGAAGCAGGGGCTGAAGTCCACAGATAGAATTTCCTCTTTATTAGGGAAACCCCAGTTTTGCTCTTAAGGACATTCAACTGATTGGATAAGGCCCACTCAGATTATGGAGGATAGTCACCTCTCTTTTTTTTTTCTTATGTTCATCCATTAACTGAGAGAGAGAGAGAGAGAGAGAGCATGCATGAGCAGGGGAGGGGCAGAGAGAATCCTAAGCAGGCTCTGCGCTGTCAGCACAGAGCCAGACGCTGGGCTCAATCCCACAAACCAGATAGTCACCTCTCTTAAAGTCAACTTATTATAGATTTTAACTGTATGTACAAAATACCTTCATAGCAACACCTAGATTTGTGTTTAATGGAACAACTGCATGCTATTCCCTAGCCAAGTTAACACATACAAAAAAAAAAAAAAAAAGATCACAGACCCTATTCTCATTGACCATATAGTTTAGTGGAGAAAATCAGAAAAAAACTCTGTTTTTACTTTTTTAAATATAATTTCCAGGTTTCCAGGCAGTGATAATCAAAGAAGAAGGATAAAGCAGAGTATACGGATAAGAGTGATAAGAGGTCCTATAGCTTGGTGTGGTCACAGAAATATTTAAGTACTGCTTATTGTGCCGAGACTTTAATGAAACCAGGAAGTGAACCATATGGATGAAAAGGAAAATTATTCTAGGTAGATGCCCAGACAAGGCTTCAATCTTGCCCTGTTCAAGGATTAGTAAGAAAGCCAGTTTGGGAGCCAAGGTAGCAAGAAAAAGAGTAGGAGGAGAGGAGATTAGACAATGGCATGGGATTGGATTGGGAAGGACTTTCGAAGAAAGATAAGATTTTGGATTATATTTTAAGTGAAATAGAAAGCAGTTAAATCATTTGGAGCTGAAAAATAATATGACCTGAGTCTGATGTTGTTGTCATTTTTAAAGAACTACTTTGGCCTTTGGATGGAGAAAAGACTATAGGTGTCAGGAGGTGAAGGGGGAAACAGGTGGGGACCCCTGGCCTCTCTAGATTACACTAGAGCTATGCTGATGGAGACTCTAATATAATCGGAAGATCAAGCCAATATGACTTGTTTGGTAGATGTGGCACATATAAGAGAGAGAAGTCAAGATGGCTTGATGTTTGGCCCAAGCAACTGAATAAGCAGGATTACTTATTCACGTGCTGAGATGTAAAGGAAAGGCCAGCCTTGAGGTTTGGAGGATGGGGATTCAAAGTTCTAGTTTGGAAACGTCAAAGTGTCTATCGGTCATCCAGTAGAAAATGTTGAGTAGGCTGTTTCTGGAATGCAGGAGAGAGGTTAGGGCTGTGGAGGTAAATTTGGTAGTTACCAACATAAAGGTACTGGGAAGAATAGGTAAGAACAATGGATAGGTATAATGGGGTTAAGTTATGATAAGGGATCAACAGTAAGGTAGGGAAGCACAGACCACAGGGCATCATACACTAACAGCTTATGTGCTTGTTTCACTTAGCACTCTATGAGCTCCTCCACAGAAAAAAATTACGTCTTATTCATATGAGGTGCTTAGCACACAGTGAAGTAGCTAGCCCATGATGGTCTCTTGGTAACTATTGAATGAATGAATGAATGTTTTAAGGAATTAAAGGTCACTAAATGTCAGGAACAGAGGCCTGGCATGATCAAAGTCCCTTCCCTCTGCCCTCAGGAAACTACACAAAACAACAGACTTCACCACAGATTGCTTGACAGTTGCTCAGTTGATATAAGCACGTGAGTGGAGGAAGCAAGGTCCTTAAAGGGTGACAGAATTGAATTGCAGCCCCAGCACTCACTAGCCGTGTGACTTTGGCCAATTACTAAGCAATCAGAAATTCCGTGATCCCAACAAAATGTGTGCACATCTAGCACCTTGCTTGGCACATGAAAGTGTATACTACAACTCAATCTCCTTGGGCTTGTTTCCTCAGAACCCTATTAAAAAGTCCTGGAACTGCATCATTTATGAATTTTCAGTAACATTTATTTCATGGCTACAGAGCTCACGAAACTAGTTACAGCTCTAAATCACGCAGATTTCACTTTGTTATGTAAGAAAGTTGGAACATGCTTAAATCTGCTTGTCATTAATGAAATCATTTCAGTGATTCCCAAAGTTCTTGCTACTTTTTCCTCATTGTAGGACTCCTTCACATAGTCAAATAACTTTTATTTTAAGCTGACTGCATATTGAATGGTGTTCAAGATATTGTGGTTGCAGTGGAACTCCAGTGCCATTTCAGACTCATGCTAGTCTTGCCAGTGATTGAGTCTCTAATTTATAAATTATATTTATATTGAACCATTGACTTGATGATTAATTTTCCAAAATGACTTTCTTCTTCCTTCACTTCCACGGATAAAAAGAGAACAAATACACTCATATGACAGAAAGCTTAGAAAATTTTATGACAACCCTGACCAACCAAAATAAAGTATAGGTTATGTATTGCAAAACTTTATGTGATTTATAAAAATAAAAAGATACAATTGTCCTCAAGGAGCTAACAATCCTGTGGAAAAGATAGGATGCAAAAAATGTCTATGAAATAGGTGGTGATATATGTGAGAATTGGAATACACAGAACAGGCACTGGGTAAGTCATGAATGAATGAGAAAAACAAAAAAATGAAAGATATAATGATATACAGATATATATGATTCATCCCAGTGGAAGTTATCATGGACCTCCCTGAGACAAGATTTAAGCTAGAACTTCAAGAAAAATTAAACTTTTATAACTTACGATTGAGGAACAACATTTTAGATAAAGGAAACTGTAAGCCATAGTAAGTCCTCTAACAGCTGGCATACAGTAAATAAATCAGGAGATCATAGAAATTAAATAGGTAGTAGGCCTTGAATATATAAATTAAAATCTGGATTGTATTTAATAGGTAATATTAATAAGTATCATTTAAGATACTTTCTTTGGAGGTCACAGAAAATTCAACTCAAATTTAAACATTGAGGAAATTGTTCCCTTGTGTGCCTGGAAGCTCGGCCAGAGAATAGATTCTGGTGGTGACTTAACTCTGTGGTTCCATCTCAGACTACTGCTGTTCTCCTGATTCTTCCCTCCTCTCGGTGTTGTCATTATCCTCAGACTGGTAGTTAAATCACTACTGCTGTTCAGACTTCACATCCTTGGGTGACAGCATCTGAGGGAAAGGAAATGGCTCTCTGTAGGACATTCTCTTGAGTCAGGAAGCAGTTCTAACTTGCAATTTCCAGTTGTATCTCATTTGCCCAAATTAATTCACCTGCTCCTTCCAGAACCAATTGCTATTACCGTATAAACGCCCTTATTGCCTCAGAACTACAACGCTAAACCAATCACTGGCAAGGAGGATGGGATTACTGATAAAGCTAGAATCTCTGAGTCAGCCTCTGGAATGGGAGTCAGTCACCCAATCACTCAGCTGCCACATTCGTGGGGGTCGGGGTTGAAACAGACATTAGGAAGGTGACTTCAGTGTCCACCCACTACAGGGAATTACTGAGGTGTTTTATTCATGAAAACCACATGAACAGATAATCCTATTGAATATTAATGCATGGTGGATTTAATGATTTGCAAATAAGTAAAATATAAATAAATAATTTTATTTGTTTAAATAATTTTAAAAATAAAGCTTCAAAAAAGGCAAAGACACTAAAATATGAATACATAGTATGAATATAAATGGTCTACTTACATGACAATATTAATTCTTCCATTCCATGAACATGGAATATCTTTTCATTTGTGTCATCTTCAATTTCTTTCATCAATGTTTTATAGTTTTCAGAGTACTGGTCTTTCACCCCTTTGGCTAGGTTTTTCCTTTGTGTTAATGTTTATTTATTTTTTGAGAAAGAGACAGAGCGTGAGTGGGGGAAGGGCAGAGAGAAAGGGAGACACAGAATCTGAAGCAGGCTCCGGGCTCTGAACTGTCAGCACAGAGCCTGATGCGGGGCCTGAATTCATGAACCCTGAGATCATGACCTGAGCCGAAGTTGGACGCTTAACTGACTGCATTGCCCAGACACACACCCCTCCTTTGGTTAAGTTTATTCCTAGGTATTTTATCATTTTTTGCGCAATTGTAAATGAAATTGTGTTCCTAAGTTCTCTTTTCTGCTACTTCAATATTAGTGTATAGAAATGCAACCAATTTCTGCATGCTAATTTTGTGTCCTGCAACTTTACTGAATTTATAAAATCAGTTTGATAATTTTGATACTGGGTTCATGGTCCTTGAATCCTGAAAGTGGCTATTAAGATACTTTACAATGCTTGTCATTCAAGTGGGATATTGGCTACATGGGGATTGATTCTATTTTTTCTCTAATTCTGGGGGGGGGGGGGGTGCAATTTGTATCATAAAAAGTGACAAAATCATTTACACGGAACCAGTGAGAGCCTTTCTAATCCACAATCATTAATTTTCTAAAACTTTAAACCTAAACCTTTCTCAATTATTATATGTACACTTGTCCAGTTAATAGAGTTTGAAAATACAAGTCTTTTATTTAAATAAGGATAAATAATACATTTGCATAGACATAAAATATGTGTGTGCATCTTATACATTATTTAATATATTATAGATGCTATTTTATAATCATATGCATATATCAAGCTTTGTATTACAAGTGGCCTTTCTTGGGATACCTGGGTGGCTCAGTTGGTTAAGCAACCAACTCTTGATTTTAGCTCAGGTCACGATCCTAGGGTCATGGGATCAAGCGCTGTGTTGGGCTCCATGCTGAGCATGAAGCCTGCTTAAGATTCCTTCTCTGCCCCTCTGCCTCTCTCACCTGCTCACACTCTCTCTCTCTCTCTCTCTGTCTCTCAAATTAAAAAAAAAAAAGTTATTCTTTTGGTATAGGAAAAAATGGTATAGAAAAGTTATATCATATTAACAAATTCATCTTTAATACTCTGACATTTTATTTTAGGATCAAAATTCTATCTTGATAAGCAAACTCATTCTACCAGACACTTCCTTACATGCTTTTATTATTAAATTTATCTGCAATTTGACATGCTGTTTGATTTTCCACACTTAATACACTTTAATTACCATAGAATAAAAATATTTTAGAGTTATACAAACCTTAGAGGTGGTCTAGACTATGAAATAATTAAGGGCAGGTCCAATGACTTTTAATGATTACATCCCTAACTGTGGGAAGTCAATAAAAATGTGTTGCATTGACTAGATTTAGTCTACTTGCCTACATAGGGTAGGGCTCTCCCCCATAACAATCCTAACTGATGGATATATTCTTGCGGCAGGAAATTTATTACATACTCCTGGATTCATTTTCTAAGGTTGCTATACCAAAGTAGCACAAACTGGGTGGATTAAAACAGCAGAAATATATTGTCTCACAGTTTGGGAGGCTACAAGTGCAAAATCAAGGTGCCAGCAGGGCCTGGCTCCCTCTGAAACCTGGAGGAGAGAATCCCTCCTGGCCTCTCCTAGCTTCCGGTGGTTGCCAGCAGCCCTTGGCCGGCCTTGACTTGCAGCTGCAGGACTTTAATCTCTGCCTCTGTTGTCACATGGTATGCTCCCTGGGTGTCTCTGTCTCACACGGCATTCTTTTCCTTGCATTTCCGTGTCTTTACATGATGTTCTCCTGGGTCTGTGCCCAACTTTCCTTCTACTTATAAAGACACCAGTGATACTGGATTAAGGCCCTACACTAATGACCTCATCTTAACTTGATTACATCTGCAAAGATATTACTTCCAAATAAAGTCACAGTTACATTTACTGGGGGTAAGGTTTTACATATTTGGGGGGGGTATAATTCAAGACATAGCACCCACACACAGGATAATGAGACACAGACAACACTCTCAGTTGACAGTGAAGAAAATTAGAATTAGGATTGTCTGCATTACCAGCCTTTTAATGAAAGAAGTAAATATACTTCATATATATGTGTATATATATATATATACATATATATATATATATATATATGTATATGTATATATATAAACACACACACACACACACACACACATATACTTGCATCTTGAAAATATATATGTTTGGAATATACAGAATATACAGTTGACACTTAAACAATGCAGCGGTTAGGGGCACCAAACCCCATGCTGTTGAAGATCTGCATGTAACTTTTGATTCCCCAAGAACTTAACTACTAAGCCTACTCTTGACCCAAGTCTTTCTGATAACACAATTAGCACATATTTTGTATGTCATATGTATTATATACTGTACTCTTACAATAAAGTAAGCTAAGGAACAGAAAATGTTATCAAGACGAGATTGGAAGCGTTCAGGGTGGTATGGCAGTAGACCAGAAAATGTTATCTACAAAGTATAAGAGAAAATACAGTTACAGTATTGTACGTATATTTACTGGAAACAATCCATCTATAAGTGGACTCACAGAGTTCAAATCCATGTCTTTCAAGGGCTAACTGTATGCATATTTGGAATACATATTTTTGGAATATGTGTATATATTTGGAATATGTGTGTATATTGGGAAATATATATATATTTGCGCAATGCCTCTTGCTTATCCAGAACTTACGAATTTTGTAGCAAGAATTGAATGAATTTATCTTCACAGATTCACACTAGTAGAGCTAGAGTTAATAAAGCCCCATAACACGTATTGATAATATATACAATCAATTTGAATGCTAGGAAATTCTGAATATTTTTAAACCATTCATAATAACTACCATTTCCCCAGTTGTGAACGATTAAAAAAAAAAAAAAAGGTCAAGTAAAATGGGCTCAAAGGGCCTTGGGGATTGTTTTAATATAAAATCGCAGTGCCTCTTTTTATATCACATCTCTGGTCACCAGAGATTTCTGAGAGAATTTAGTCAAATATGAAACTTTTTGCTCTATTTGTAAGTACTGTATTTTTATTTCAAAATCAAATCTAATATACTGCTTTCTATTTTCAGGTCTTAAAAATAGCTCAAAATCTCTTAGATCTTCATTTTGATCCACATACGTGTGTCTGCAATTGGATTAGATAAATTGGAACTTCACGAAAGTGAGATAAACTATTTTATGGTCTGGTTTCTTATTAAGAAATAATATAATTTTATCATGAGTCCATGGTGTCCTGGTGCCAGACAAATGCTGAAGCCAACTGCAGGCTTTTATCAAAAATTAAACTTTGACTTAGAGCCAAGACTCTGGTTTTCAGCTAAGATGCTTTACATCTATGGCAGCTTTGTACTTCATGGACTAATTGCCATAATACATGATTATTGATGCAGAACCCTCCGTGGTTCCTTTTGGTCTAGTAGACTTGCATATTGAAAATTGAAGCTTTAACATATTTGATAGTACAAGTGACTAACTTGACAGAATTTTTCACACATAAGCCTTGACAGCCTGAAGTAAGGATCCCCTTCCTTTATCCCCATTCCTCCACCCACGCTTCTGCCTGCTTACTGCTAATATTCCTCGGACTGTCAGTTGCTGGCATCTGGTAAATCCAATTCTTACTGGCCCAGAGAATGTACTAATTATATCCTACAGCTAATTAGAAAGCAGCCTCTTTGCTAGAGAACAGTTTATTTAGCTCATCAATGAATAAGACTTGGTTTGAATCTTGATTTAAAAATCAAAGGGAAATGGAAAGGGGACGAGAAGGAAAATATATCCTTCATAAGGCAGGAAGCCTTATTAATTAAATTGAAAAAATAAATATAGACTTTGTAGAAGACTGGAAGGAGAGGCTTTGGACCAAAATACTAAAACTAGAGGAATTTAAGGATGTATTTGCATTTCACAAACCTTATTTACAAAATCTAGAAACATGTTGTCTTAAAATCTTAGCATTGATGAAGTAGATGTGTCAATGACCTAATCTGAAAATTGGTCAATCTCTTTAGAAAGAGATAGGGTGGGGCGTGGGGTATTGTTTTACTGATGACAGTTTATTGATGATAGTTCCACACATGATTCAACACTTATGCTTAGGTTAAATATCTTCGAAGAGTCAAATTTCTATAATGTGTATTTATGTCAATGGTTTACATAGGATTTATTAAATAAAAGGTACAGTTCCTCACATTAACAGGGCTTTAACTTAAATTTGGAGGTGACATAATCCTAGCAAGTGTCAACCATTGAAATATGTAAATGATAACCTGACCCACTCTTAACCCCTTTATCTTTATAATCAAATTTGATCACCACTAGCAACAGAGACATTTTCATACTAATTTTCAAAATTGTTACCAATTTACCATGACTAATTAAAATGTGAAGGTCTGTAACATACCAGGTCAGTGGTTCCCCACCCTAGGTGCACTTTAGAATTATCTAGGGAAGCTTTTTAAAAATATCCAATATTATTGTTGCCACCCCCACACATTAATTTATTCAGAATCTCTGGGTATGGGGCCCAGGAACCATACATTCTTTGAAGTCTGCCAGGTGATTCAAATATATATATATACACATATATATAATACATATACACGCATATATATAATACATATATATGCATATATATAATACATATATTATATATATATATATATATATATATATATATATATATATATACACACACACACACACACACACTCACATGATTGAGAATAATCATTCTATGAGAAGGTTGGTCCCCAAAAATTAAGAAGCCATTAAGAAAGTTTGCTGAGTTGCTTAAGAACCAGATAAAAACAGAAAATGAGGAGAATTAGTTTTATAGTCTTAGACAACAGAGATCCTGCCTACATCCTACAGATTAGAGAGCAAGGGTACACGGGTCCTTCTGAGAAGCTGATAAAAAGCTATGGACCTCTCCCCGGAAAAGCAAACACATCCACAAATATATGAAACTTGAAGAGAAGGTGATAGGTTTCAAAGAGAAGCAGAATCCCAGGAGAGAAATCCCTGAACCGGGGGAAGAAAGAAGTGTTCCCGGAGATGGAAAAGCTAACACTAAGAAATGAAGCCCAATTATTACATGCACTGGGCCATTCAGGCAGAGATGATAATGATATATAAAGGACTCTGAGGTGGGAAAACTTTCCCAAATGACATTTACATGTCTCATTGTAAGAGAATATATCTATGAGCTTCCTGCAAAGACTGAATTCTTTGCTGAATTGAACCTGTATCCCTCATGACGACCATACCCTCCTCCACAAAGCAAAGATTCGTGCATTGCTTATTCTAGTCTGGTTTCCTATGCTACTTTCCAAAAAGACTTACAAATTTCTTCTATTCCCTCTCCTTTAAATACTATTAGACCTCAAAAAAGGCAGATCCCAAATTTTAAAGTACTTTAGGTTTCAACCTCAGAATATCAAAGGAAACAGTAGCTAGCCACTTTGAGGTCGTTTTTATAATTTGAATTTTATTTCATTCTTTCTCTCTAGAATTTCCACTCAATGCACCCTGATTTTCTTTGAGCCAATCTTAGATGATCTCATTCAAATCAAGCTCTTTAATTTTTCTCAATCCACCTTTTTATGTACAACCCTGGAAATGTACCTTAGCTACTAAAATCAGTTCTGATGCTAGCCTGAGGATAGTCACTCAGCCTAATAAATCCTAGATTTAGGACTATGCTTTTCTAACACAGAATTATCATGCCATATGGTTGTCTGAATCAAAGGATTCCTTAGAAGTCATAGCAATTTAAATCTACTGGTCTACGTATGTAGCCCAAACTATATCAGCACTTTAACTTTAAAAAGGTAAGAATATTTCAAGATTCATATTAATGCCGTTTTTAGCATCTTTCCAATCAATCCATTTTCCTTGATATTGTTATTAATAGACCATTAGCAGACTAAATTTGTAACAGTAGCACACTAAACAGCATGGTATATACTTTCAGCACGGGCAGGAAGGGAGAATTGATAAAAAGACCAGAAAAGTAAAATCTGCAAGATGAAAGCACACATCCACATGACAACGTAGCTACACAAAAATGGCTTGCAGATCAATGAAAAACATTCTCCATCAAACAGTAGAACATCCAAGCAATACTGAAAGTCCGGCACACATAGCATGGTGCTTCTACTTCTGTTGTACTAATAGATGACGTGTTGGATCAGATATTAAAATATCTACGTCCCTATATGTCATGAAAAACTTCATTTAAATTGCAACTAAAATCTTGATCCTCTGGTAACTAGATTTACTTTTATTGCACCCATTAATAATGGCTGAGTCTTCTCTACAAGATGTATACAGGTTTATATGGGTCTTACTTGAAATTAGGCCAGCTACATTGTAACCAATATATATTTATACATTTGTAATATAAATATTATAATGTGCTCCTTAAAGGGTACTCATTTCAACTACTTAAACGGATAAATTTCTTTGTTTAGGCATAGTCTATAGTTTATTCCACACAGCTTCATATAGAGATAATGAGCACAAATCTACTGGAAAAGAAGTATAAAGCTTGGATCATTCCGAAGTTATCCCTAAGGAACAGAAAACAGGTATACATCTAAAATCTTGCACGCAGTAAATGTTTGTTAAATATTTAAAGAAACGAAGTAGAATCCAGAATCACTCTTGCCCACTGTATCCAGGCTAGTTGAAAAGAGCATTTCATGACTTTCATAAAATTTACCAAGAATTTCTGAAGAGTATGTCTTTATGGAAAATAAGATATATCTTTCATGATCAAAATTTCCTTTGCTGTTTATAACCATCTGAATAGTTTTATGATGCCAAAATATGAGGCAACGTGGAGCTGTGCAATTTTTCACTTCTCATATAATGCTTAGACAGTAAATAGAATTTCATCAGAAATTTGAATTTCATCAGAAATGGAAGCTCAAAACCTAAGAATCTTTACTTCTAACAGATCGAATTTTGATCCCTCGATAGCCCACTGTGCTGACTGTCCCCATGAGTCACCACTAGTGCAAGATGCAGCCTGCAGTAGGAGTTGAGGGCTCAGCCAACAGACTATCATCACATTATTCAATGATCTGCAGCCTGTGCCTCGAGCAAAGCCACACAGCAGTGGTGACAGTAAAGGCTGGAAAACAGTGTGTACAGAAAAAATAAAAACAAAAATAAAAACCAGTGATTATAGAAGGGGCTCAAGTTAGAATTACAGTTGCAGCATCCAAGATTACACTTAAGTTCAGATTTTGGTAATATCAAGAATCCAACAAAAAATTACAAGTTGCAACCATTTTGGCATAAGTCTATTTGCAGGAATTTCAAACTACTGTAACCTACGCCAACAGCAGGGATGTTTCAATGAACGGCTGCTAGTCTTTGCCAATTTCAAGCTTGAAACACTGAGATATAAATAATGTTAAAAGAGGTGACTTAACAGAAGTAACCAATGTTTGATTTGTACCAGGAGAACCATCCCCCACAACTCAACAACTAGATTTCTGAACACCGTCAGGTAAGCATTGTTACCTACACATTACTCATCACTTTTATTTTATTTTATTTTATTTTATTTTATTTTTATTTTATTTTATTTTATTTTATTTTATTTTATTTTATTTTATTTTATTTTATTTTATTTTATTTTATTTTATTTTATTTACAGCTTATTTTATTTACTTAGAGAAAGAGAGTAAGAGAGAGCACAAGTGGGGAGGGACAGAGAGAAGGAGAGACAGAATCCCAAGCAGGCTCCACGCCATCAGCACAGAGCCCGAAGCAAGGCTCGAGCTCACAAACTGTGAGATCATGACCCGAGTTGAGATCAAGAGTCAGCCGCTTACCCAACTGCGCCACCCAGGCGCCCCATCACTTTTAAAATATGTGCATATTAAATATATATAAAGATATATTTTACATATATGTATTAAATATATATAATACATATATTTGTGTGTGTACAGTCACAATATTAATCAAAAGAAACACTCATGTATTTAAATCAGCCAGCAGCCTAGCAGAACAAATCATGTATATGAGTGTGGATTTCAGACATGGGCAAAAGAACAACCTTTGTTCCCAGCATAAAAGAAACTATGCCTGGCTGGAACACTGCCATACCACAGAGGGATCTACTGATAACTTGTGGCTCAAAATGCCGCTATCATCAGATTCCTTCCTTCGGTAGTACTGCACACACTTTGATGTTAAGATAACATGTACACTTCATATGCAAGATATAATGGAAGCAGAAATTGTTCCCTTGATTTAACCAGTAGTCATTTATGAATGTTGAGCAGTGCAAAATTGCAGTTATTTGTGGATCCTCATTAATAACACCTCGCACTGTTTCTGCAAAGGCAAATGCACTTTGACATTCAATATTTTTCCTTCACCATTATTTGAATTCCCTGTGAACAGAAATAGAAAATAGGTAATTGTACCCATCGTTCAAACAGCAATACAGTTTATTTTGGAATTGTGGTGAGAGCCAATGGGTCCTTTGTCTGCTTCAGTATCCTAACAAATAAAAATTGCTACTTTTCCCACCATGAAAAATGCGAGAATGGCATTACTTTTGTAAGGAGATTATGCAAAAGATAGTTCTATGGCTAAAAAATCCCTTAAGTGTTTCAGACCCTATCAGTGAGATTTAGTTGCTCTAACTGGAAAATAAAATCTCTAAAATATAAGACACAAGGACAGATAACACTGGAAACCTATAACCACAATAACAGTTTAGAAGGAAAGATGTAGCACTTCACCAAGTAACTGCTCAGTAAAACTGAAGGACTATAGACAAGACTTGAAAGAAGGTAAACTATCTCAGGAGCACCTTTGCCCCACACTCTTCTGCTCCGTCAGTCCTCCACCCCCTAATTTTGGATTCCACCCCTGTCTGCCCAATGTCCTCACGATGGATCTCATCAAATGTCTCTTTCTGAACACATCATTTCTCCAAGTCTTTGCCTACCTATCTTCTTTGTGAAGACATACCTGCCCTAAGTTCTGTTCTCACAGAACATATCAGTGATACTTAGTCTTGAACATCTTTTACCTTTGCACCCTATTGAAGAATCAGTGTTCCACTGTGATTAAGATGAAAGTTTCCCATATTCTGAGAAAGAGATTTCTGAATTTCATCTATCTATCTATCTAGCCATTCTTCTATGGCTTTATTTTTTTTAATATGAAATCTATTGTCAAATTGGTTTCCATACAACACCCAGTGCTCCTCCCAACAGGTACCCTCCTCAATGCCCATCACCCACTTTCCCCCCCTCCCACCCCCATCAACCCTCAGTTTATTCTCAGTTTTTAAGAATCTCTTATGGTTTGGTTCCCTCCCTCTCTTTTTTTTCCCCCCTTCCCCTCCCCCATGGTCTTCTGTTAAGTTTCTCAGGATCCACATAAGAGTGAAAACATATGGTATCTGTCTTTCTCTGTATGACTTATTTCACTTAGCATCACACTCTCCAATTCCACCCACGTTGCTACAAAAAGCCGTATTTCATTCTTTCTCATTGCCAAGTAGTATTCCATTGTGTACATAAACCACAACTTCTTTATCCATTCATCAGTTGATGGACATTTAGGGTCTTTTCATAATTTGGCTATTGTTGAAAGTATTGCTATAAACATTGGGGTGGAAGTGCCCCTATGCATCAGCACTGCTGTGTCCCTTGGGTAAATTCCCAGCAGTGCTATTGCTGGAACATAGGGTAGATCTATTTTTAATTTGTTTAGGAACCTCCACATTGTTTTCCAAACTGGCTGCACCAGTTTGCATTCCCACCAACAGTGGTTGGTTCCCGTTTCTCCACATCCTCTCCAGCATCTATAGTCTCCTGATTTGTTCATTTTAGCCACTCTGACTGGTGTGAGGTGACATCTCTGTGTGGTTTTGATTTGTATTTCCCTGATGAGGAGTGACATTGAGCATCTTTTCATGTGCCTGTTGCCCATCTGGATGTCTTCTTTAGAGAAGTGTCTATTCATGTCTTCTGCCCGTTTCTTCATATTAAGGCTTTAATAGTCATTCTGAAACTACATGAAACTATAGTCTTGAGAGAACTGTGTTTTATTCCTCTTTGAACAGTGCTTAGTACCAGCACATGGTAATTACTCAATAAATGTTGGTTGAACTTACTGAATTACCTCCAAATTTGTCCAAAATTGCCTAGCATTGATAGAGAAACATTGCTCTCAATAATGGCTAATAAATCCAGGAGAGCAAAATATTTCAAGTTTTCTAGATGGCATGGAAGAGTCACTAATGACCAAAATACCAAAGAATAAATCTCCACCCTATTCCCGGAAAAGCACACTACATAGTTACCCTCCCCAAGGAAAACCCAACATCATATCACAGCTTGCAATGCCTCAATATCTGTTCATATGGCACTAATTTTGAGGGCTTATATTTGAAAACGTTATTTGTTTTCTTTGTCCAGTAGCTCAATACATACACCATCCAAGAGCATGCAAGTAGCAGGCTGTGATATCAGTCACCCTGAGAGATGCCTCCTTACAGAGGAGCTCACCCCTCTGTTGCCAAAATTAGTTATTTTATACTCCACACAACCTATATTCTAAGCCAGACACCACACACACACAGAGTCTGTATTTGAAAACAGAACCAATATATATAAAAATCCTATATATGTAATAGAATATATATAAAATTCTTGTTATATATATTTGATACATATAATTATAAATTGATGTAATTTAATCTAAAAATTACCTTCACAGAAGCATCCAGAATAATGTTTGAACAAATATCTGGGTACTATAGTCTAGCCAAGTTGATAGATACAATTAACCATCACAAATGCCAAACATTTGTGTTCACCTATACTGCATAAAAGATTAAGAAACTTAATTTTGTCCATATAACAAAATATTTAATCATTGATTGATAAGGTGGTCAGCAGAGGGACAATATATGTCTTTGGTTCCATATCTTCATATTGATGGCAGTACCTTTAAACACAAACACATGGAGCTTGTAGAATTAAGTTGCTGTCATAAAGGCTGTCATACTTTATGATACATACTAGAAAAATCAGCTCTTCTCATAACATTTGTTTCTTAACTAGCCGCAATAAAACTTCTTTATTATGGAATCCATAAAACATTTTCACCTCCTAAATTCAATTCTTAAAGTAGCCATTAAGTGCCTACAGTGTACCCATTTGTAATGCTATTAATACCAATTACGATGCCAACTCTGGCCAACAAGAAGAGGGTGAAATGCAATGCAAATGTATCCCAAAGAACTTATATACTGTAATCATCTTGGCGATGGAATTCTCTACTCCACGTACACGGTCAGAAAATATGAAGCTTTGTCTCTCTAGTTTGTAAAACATATTTTCTCTGAAGGTCCAAAAATCTAGATTATAAAGAGGTATGAGGTAATTCTCGCTGCTACCAGCCATTTTCCTAGAATGCACCTCTGATGGAGTCAAGTAACTGCTCAAAAGATCTTTGCTGGAGCCCTGCATCAGTGAACTATATCCAATCCAGCCTGTGGCCTGTTTTTGTACAGCCTGAGAGCTAAAAATGTTTTTTACATTTTTTTTTAAGGCAAAGATGTAAGCAACAGAGACCGTTTGTGGCCACAAAGCCTAAAATATTTCATGTCTAGCCTCTTACAGAACAAGTTAACAAGTTTGCCAGCCTCTGGTTTATAAGATGAAATACAAAACCCATAGCATGACGTTTAAGGCCCTCCATACTCTAACGGCAAATTGATAGACTAACCACACTTCAAATATTCCCTGCCTGGGCATGTCCTTCCTTTCCCGTCCTGTCATCTAAATTCAGTTGTCCATCAAAAAACAACTCAAGCTCATCTTCTCTATGAGGTTTTATGTAGCTATTCAATTCCATCATACTCTCTCCTTCCTTGCAACTCCACCAGACATCAGTATCTGCTTTCCTCACTGATGTTCATTCATGCTTCTTTTTATGTACATATTTTTATCTTGTCTTCCCAAACAGACTGTAAGATCTTCACATGGTTCCCTTCTAAAAATGTCATCAGATGTTAGTATCAGTGTGGCAAGTTTTAAGGACTTTGTAGGTCCTGCAAGTCTGATTTCTTATTAGTAATTAATCACCATCATTCATGAGCAATTACTATTGCCAAGTATTGCCAACCTGAACATACTTTTTTCCCTTCATTTAATCCCCACAAAATTTTAGATAAGTATAATTATCTTATTTTTACATATAAAATTGATCATATCAATCTTTGTATTAGGTACATGCTAGACATGAGCAGTAGATGAAATACCCTGAGGCAGAGTCTCAAGCTTTTCAAGGGGAATGATATAAACAAAAGCTGGAGACAGGAACCGCAATAAATAAGCTACACACTAAAACCCAGGGGGCACAACATCGTTCTGACTGCCTTTATTTGAGAGTGGATCCCCACGTAATCTCGTGCTGAAGCCTGTTGCATCCACAGGACTCCTGAAAAAGAATGCTATGGGCACCGGTGACAAGTCACAGCAAAGTTTACTGCAATGAGAGGCAAGGCCAACCGATCAGGACAGACACTCTTGATCAGAGTGTGGCCTCCAACAGCCAGGGTACAGAGTTTTTATAGCCGACCGCATCGTCTTATCATCACCTGGGATGAAGAAAGAAATAGTTCCCAGATGGGGGTGGAAACAGTTCAGACTTTCTGCGGTTAAGCCGCAACCAGTTGACCTCCTTGACCCTGCCTCCAGTGCCACTTTTTCAAAGTTCTCAACATGCCCTTGCCCCAATCCAATCAAACACTAATCCAGTTGATTTCCCTTGAACTTTTGTTCCCTTGATTGATAGGACAAGGCTGTTATCTCTTAACCTACAGTGTCAAAACAAAGCTGTTATTTCTCAAGGCTACAGGTTAGCCCTACAATTTAACCCTTACAAGCCAAGGACTGAGACTTCCATTCACACAACAGACTCTCTCCCGCCTAACATTTACAGGTAAGATTTAGACAGGTTACCCATTTTACACTTTCATTCAATCAGTAGATATTTATTGAGCTTTTATTATGTGCCAGGCAGTGAACAGACCTAGTTCCTTCCTTAATCTAGTGACAGACTTTAGGCACAAATTTAGCTCAGATTTTAACCACTGTGCTGTATTATTTGATGATTTTTTTGTCTAAAGTGATGTAGCTATGATGAAAATCGCTGCTCTAGTGCTATAAGATGAAGAGAAAATAAGAGAGTATACAGTGTACAAGACAGCTCCAGAGCCAGAATGGAGAGTGAAAGATGGATTGAGAAAGAAGAGAGAGCTCATTCCCCCAGTTTTTACAGTAAAAATGTTTATACAGATAGAGGAAATGAAAGTGGGGAAACTTCATGAAGATATGGTTGGTAGTTATCATTTTCCTCCTTCTACAATAGGAAAAGATAGGATAAAATAGGCAGAGAGGGAAGGATTAGGACCTGAGGTCCCTGGGTGGGGAAAAACACATACTTTGGAACAATGCTGGGAGTGTCTGACCACAGCAAACCCCCCAGGCTTAAGGTTCCCCTTAAAAATGTAACAGACCCAACCTACCCCCCCTTCTCAGGTTTCCCTCAGCAATTTGAGGAAAGACCTAGGTATGACCAAAGACCACACCTCTTACAATGGAAACAAGCCAATCAGGAATGGACAACCCAACACCTAGAGTTATCCTGCCAATAAGGGTAGAACCTGAGAAAGAACAGGGAGAAGGGAAGGGAAGGGAGAGGGCTGACCAGAACCTTATAAAACAAGGGCTCTTGCCTATAGTCCTCTGTCATTCACTCTCCAATGTCCCCTCTCTATGAAGAGAGCTTTCCTACTATTTTTCCGTTCTAATCTTATATTCAAATAAACTTGCCCTCTGCTCATTTTGTGCCCACCTCTTCTTCATTCTTCAAAGTGGCAAGACAATGAATCCTGGGTATTGTGGTAAAAAATCCTGTAACACTTCAGTCAATCAAAAAGGAAGCCATTCATGAGTTCCAGGTTCTGTAAAGAAGATAAATATAATAGATGTCCTTCATGACATTGCATTTCAGTGATTTCTTAGATCTGATACCAAAAGTACAGGAAACAAAAGTAAAAATAGATACATTGGACTACATAAAAATTTAAACTTCCATGCATCAAAAGGCACAATCAACAGAGTGAAAAGAATGGGAGAAAATATTTGCAAGTCATGTATCTGATAAAATGTTAATATCCAGAATATATAAAGAGCTCCTACAACTCAACAACAGAAAGCAACTCAATTAAAAAATGGGCAAGGAACTAAAACAGACACTTCTCCAGAAAAGATATACAAATACCCACCAACCACATGAATAGTCGCTCAACATTATTGATCATTGAATAAATGCAAATCAAAATCACAATGAGATACCACTCATTGATGGCTACTATCAAAACAAATAAGCCCCCAAACACACACACACACACACACACACACACACACACACACACACACACCACAAATGTTGGCAAGGATATGGAGAAATTGGAGTTGTGCACTTTTGGTGGGAATATAAAATGGTGCAGCCACTATTAAACAGTACGGTATTTCCTCAAAAAATTAAAAATAGAATTGCCATGTGATCCAGCAATTCCACTTCTGGAAGAAGAGTTGAAAGCAGGGTCTCAAAGATATATTTGTGAACAATGTTCATACCAGCATTATTCCTAACAGCCAAAAGATTGAAGCAACCAAAGTGTCCACCAACAGATTAATGGGTAAACATAAAGTGGTATATACATACAATGGAACACTACTCAACCTGCAGAAAGAAGGAAATGTTGACTTTTGCTACAACACTGATGGATCTGGAAGACATTCTGCTAGGTGAAATAATCTAGTCACAAAGAAACAAATACTATATGATCCCACTTATGTATGATATCTAGAGTTGTCAAATTCATAGAGAGAGAAAGTGGAATGGTGCTTGCCAGGGGCTGGAAAGAGCAGGGAGTGGAGAGTTTATTGGGTATAGAGTCTTCATTTTGCAAGATGACAAGGGTTCTGGAGATGGATTTCCCAACAATGTGAACATACTTAGCATTGCTGAGTTGTACACCTAAAAATGGTTAATATGACTAAACATTTTTGGGTAAATGCTATGTACATTTTACCACAATTTAAATGATTTTTAATAAAATAAATAATTTTAATAGAGGTCTTCGACTCCTGTGCCGAAGGAGGGTTCACCACATTAATAAGACTTAAAGTGATTATGTGAGACTACAAAATCACAATTATATCCTAAACCCAAGATCCCTGAAATGGGCCATGAGCCTAAACACCTGAAAGATGTTAGAATCTGCTTGTTTTTTACACCTGCAGAAATTCTGAAATGTTAATGTATTCTCCAATAAAGTTTTAAAAAAATTGCATATTTACAAGGAAGTCTTCAATACCTTCTCTGGAAAACAGTGACTTCATTCTTTCATGAGGGGTAAACCTTAAACTATCTTCTGATTTTTTAAATCACGTCATTTTTTTACCTCCCACCTTTTCAGATATAATAGAAAAGATAGTAGAAATCTCAAAATTTTTTAAGTTTATTTATTTATTGGGGGGGGAGGGGCAGAGAGAGCAGGAGACAGAGAATCCCAAGGAGGCTCCGTGCTGATAGTACAGAGCCAGATGTGGGGCTTAATCCCATGAGATCATGACCTAAGCTGAAAACCGGTCGGACACTTAACAGACTGAGCCACTCAGGCACCCCAAAACCCAAATTTTTGTTGTTATTCGAGAAATTAACTTGGTGCACTGATTGTAAGTAAACAGTGAATGCGCCTATCAATTTCCTCTCAACATGACTTGGAAACTGTGACAGGAGGTGCCACTGAGCTTCATTAGGTGTTTCAAATAATTTCCCATCATAAATTGATCAAATTCTCACATCACAAAATAATCAAATCGCCAAAATTTTTAAATGTCTGTTCTGCGAAAAATACAAGGGTTTATTAAGTTTTAGTAAGGACTTCTATCCTAAAGATACTTTTAGCAAAGTTGAAGAGATAGTGATAGACATGAAAAGTTAAATAGCAACATGGGACTGAAAATGTCAAGAAAATTAGGAAAGCAAGGTCTTAGAAGGAAATGTATGTTGCATGGTAAATACAGAGATTACAAATAAAGGCCTCTGAGAGTTTCAGAAAGATGTGTAGGGAAGGATGTAGGGTCCGAGCAGCACTTCTCAGCTGGGGGCAGTTGGGCCCTCAGGAGATGATGAGCAAGGCCTGGAAATTTTTTGGGCCGCCACACTGGTGTCTAATGGATAGACACCAGGGATGCTGCTGAGCATCTTGCAATGCACAGAACATCCCTCCACCCACCCAAAAATAATGATAACAATAATAATAATAATAATAATAATAATAATAATAATAATAATAATAATCTGGCCCAAAATGTCAGAAGTGCGAAGGTTGAGAAACTCTGGACTAAAGCTAAGCCATTTCATAAAAAGAATTTCACTAAAATGCAGAAAGGTGGAGGAGAAGAGATATGGCAGAGTGAAGTAAAGAGTCACAGATACAAAGGACTTCGGGCTGAAGCATTAAAGGGTGCTAAGTGGATCGGTTTAACTTGAGTGACAGGCATTAAACAGGAGTGGCCAGTCTTTAAGTACAGACTAAAAAGAACATGAGGCATTATTACCAGATATAAGAGTTTGAACAATTATTTGTCTCCTGTGAGCCAGATTTTCCTTATCTATAACATGAAAATCATATTTACCTCTTATATTTGTGGTCAAGGTCAAACCAGATAACTTTAAGTGCCTCCCATCTTGGCAGGACAACAGGAGACAATCAATAGGAGATGGAAAAAAAGCCATTCCTTCAATTCTCTAGGCCCTGAGGATTACCGAGGTTCAATTTTCAATTACTGATTGAAATTACTGATTTTCCATCATTACTGCAATCAACCAAAGGCTTATTAATTAAGCTTTTATTATCTGCTTCCATCCTTTCCTTCATTTATTCAATAATTACTTCTTCAGTTATCCTTCCTTTGAGGCAATGTTCTCTTCCCTTAAGAGAGCTTTCATGCTCTTAGAGAAAAGCAGATTTATTAATAAAAAAGTATGGGGGCACCCGGGTGGCTCAGTCGGTTGAGCGTCCGACTTCGGCTCAGGTCATGATCTCACAGTCTGTGAGTTCAAGCCCCGCATCGGGCTCTGTGCTGACAGCTCAGAGCCTGGAGCCTGCTTCCGATTCTGTGTCTCCCTCTCTCTCTGACACTCTCCCACTCATGCTCTGTCTCTCTGTCTGTCAAAAATAAATAAACCTTAAAAAAAATAAAAAATAAAAAATAAAAAAGTATGAAGGAGTCTTGCAAATCCTCTTAATGAATAAGCCACAGATGACTCCAAACTTCTAACTTGTCTCCTGAACAACGATCATAAGGAACCCTAAATCTAGACACTATCATCTACTGTGGTAACACTTGAAATTCACCCTGACTTCTAATATTATATATCAAACAGTTCTCTCTTAAAATGATCAAATTCTCCTTGTTCAAGTTGGAAACACTGCTGTATCACTCTTTGTTCTTAAACCTTGCCTACATACACACCGCCTTTGTTGAAATTCTTGCCTGGTGCAGTGGTATAGGGATTGCTTCTGCTTGATTAGGCAAACAGAAGATACTTTATAAATAGCCTTGGCTGGGACTGGTGTCCATGCTGGGTGCTGAGATTGTGGTAAATGAACATTGGCCATCACTTCTAGTATAGGGTACAGTCTTGCATATGGAAAGATAGGATGGCAGAGTGAACTCAAGATGTCATCAGCTCTGGTTCATGGTTGTCTAAAACAGTGCTGTGAGGTCTCACAGTGGAAAATATTCATAGTTTGCCAAAACCAGTAGCAAAGGATGTCATTTGGAATACTTGAGGCATGAGGTGAAAGATAAGTAGGTGCTTATCAGGTAGAAAAATTAGAGGAGAGTATTCCAGGCAAAAACAACATCTTGAAGATAAAAAGGTTTGCAGGAGGAACACTGGTTCCATGGCTGTGGAACCCCACAGGTGGTTCTCCTTGGCTAAATCATGGGGCATGAAAAGGGGAGCTGCAGGAGAGGCAACCTGATTACAAAAGGCCGTGTAGGCCATCCCGATGATTTTGGCTTTTACAGGAAGTTAGGTGGAGTTATTTTAAACATTTTTAAAAGAAGGTAAAAACATCACCATGTTTGTGTCTCTAGATAGATACTCTGGCTGCACTGTGCAAGATGTGTTAGAAAAGGCAAAGCCGAGGAATAAATACTGCAGATACCAATACAG
This sequence comes from Panthera onca, assembly GCF_046562875.1. Lineage (NCBI taxonomy): Eukaryota > Metazoa > Chordata > Mammalia > Carnivora > Felidae > Panthera > Panthera onca. The sequence continues at coordinate 175,745,559 of NC_138339.1, read as the reverse complement.
AAAGTTCTTGACTTCCGTACTTAATCTTGGGAGCACTATACCGAAACAAATAGATTATAAGAATAGATTTCCCCCTGCAACACCCCAAAAACAAATAACTCAACTTCAAATTTGACAGAAGACATGACCAGACATTTCTCCCAAGAAGACACTCAGATGGGCAACACATAAAAAGATGCTCATCATCACTTATCATCAGGGAAATGCAAATAGAAACTAAAATGTAATATCACCTCATATCTGTCGAATTGGCTAAAATCAACAAGATAAAAAACAGCAGATGTTGGTGAGGATGTGCAGAAAAAGGAACCCTCTTACACTGTTGATGGGAATGCAGAGTGGTGCGGCCACTCTGGAAAACAGTATGGAGGTTCCTAAAAAAATTTAGAAATAGAACTATCCTATGATCCAGTAATCGCACTACTGGCTATTCACCGAAATACAAAAATTCAAAGGAATATATGCACCTCTTTGTTTATAGTAGCATTATTTACAATAGCAAGATATGGAAGCATCCCAAGTGTCCACTGATTGGTGAATGGATAAAGAAAGAGTGGCATATATATATTTATATATATTTATAATGGAATACTTTTCAGCCATTAAAAAGAATGAAATCTTGCATATCTGCCATTTGCAAGGACATGGAAAGAGCTAGAGGGTATAATACTAACTGAAACAAGTCAGTCAGAAAAAGACAAATACCATAGGATTTCACTCATTCATGGAATTTAAGAAACAAAACAAATAAGCAAAGAGAAAAGAGAGAGAGAAACCAAAACCTAGACTCTTAACTACAGAGAACGTGCTGATGGTTACCAGAGGTAGGGGAATGGGTTAAATGGGTGGTAGGCATTAAGGAGTGCACTTCTGATGAGCACCAGGTGTTGTATAGAAATGTTGAATCACTATATTGTACACCTGAAACTAATATTATACTGTATGTTAACTAACTGGAATTAAAATAACTCAAAAGTGGGGCACCTGAGTGGCTCAGTCAGTTGAGCATCCAGCTCTTGATTTCCGCTCAGGTCATGATTTCATGGTCGTGAGATTGAGCCCCACGTCGGTCTCCGCCTGGTTGATTCTCTCTCCCTCTCCTTCTGCCCCTCCCTCACTCGCTTGCTCTATCTCTCCAAACCAAAATAAAATAACAAAATAACAAAATTAATTAATACAAATTATTTGCATTAATTATTAGAAAGATGAGAAAACAAAGAACAGGCTCCCCTGTACATTCCCTAATCTGTACATTTTTTTTTTTTAAGAAATTAGCTCACATGATTAAAGACGCTGGCAATTTCAAGATCCAGAGTGGGCCAGCAGGCTGTAGACCCTAAGAAGAGACAATGCTACAATTCAACTCCAAAAGCCTTCAGACCAAATGACTTCCAAGTCCCTTTCTTTACTCCAGCTCTTTCTCATGATTTCTGAACTCTCCACTAGATATGTCCACTTGGTTGCCCCAAAGCATCAGTAACTTAATATTCTCCAAACTTAATCCATGTCCCCTTCCCCAAACCTGCCATTCCTCCATTATCTCCAATATTACATAAAGGCCTTCCTTCTTTCCAATGGTCTAAGCTAGAAACCTAGGTGTCTTTTTAGCTTCCTCTGTCTTCCAATTACCATAACAAAGCATGCACCTGGGGCATGAATTTCTGGCCTTCTAAGCGTCTCTTCTATACACCCCTTTCTTCTCTATCTCAGCTGCTTCAAACATAGTCATCTCTTGTCTAGAACACTGCAGTGTGTTCCTGATCAATCTGATCAGTGATCAATCTGCTTCTTATTTTACCTTATCTCTCTGCATCCAATCTGCTTTTTCATATTCTCTCTCCAACATGCCCATTTCAAATGCATCCACTATGTCAATATTTCAAAAAAATTCCATGTCATAGTACTTATATTCTTGGAAAATCTTCCCTATGACCTACAAAAACAAATCTGCACAATTTTCAATATAAGCAAATGCTTCCATGGCCTGGCTTCTGCCTAAATCTCCAACAATACTTCTCACCTTTGAACCTCAGGATCCTTATATCCAGACAGGGTCCCCTCACCCTGAATTTCCCTGGCGAGTTCACTTCCATTATAAAGTCCTTACTTTGCACAGAACATCTCATGTCACAACTTCTTTGTGACTAGTGGAGTGCTGTCACTATTCTCTTCTCCATTCAAGTATTACTTTCCTGTAGTACCTATTGTATGCCAGGGACTATGCTCAATGCCAACAATACAAAAACGAATAAGACAGTGTATTACACATGGCAAACATCTAATAAATATGTGCCTAACAAAGTATGAGAAACTAAAATAAATAGGCGCAGAAAACGATTACAAAGTACAGTGGAACACATAGGAGGGGAATATGGCTGGTTCTTCCTGTGAAGAATCATGAAATCTGGAAATGTTATCTAAGAGAGATGACACTAGAGTTCATGTTCACCAGATAAAGAGGAATGGAAGAATAATTACGTCCAAAAAAGCAGTGTGAGCACAGACCACAGTAGAGCACGGTATGCAAAAGGAAGTTGCAATGTGCCCACTTGACTGGTGTACAGAAGTTCACAGGCGGAGGTGACAAAGGATGAGGTGAACAGAAAGAGGTGGGGATGGGTAGCAAATAATAAGGCTGGAAAAGATGGTCAAGGACAAAATCATAAAAGTATTTGTATGCAAATTTCCCATCACTAACACAGTGGGAAATGTGAATGCAACTGTATTTACAAGAAGGATAGGATATGAAGGACAAGCCAGGAGATCAGGAACAGCCAGTACAGATCATTGCTGGGGCTCGACAAGTACACAAGCACGTAAATTGGACAACAGCAGAAATGGTGAAGAGGAAAAACAGATAAGCGGGTTATTAAAGAAGCACACACAAAAGAACTCAATGTAGACTGCATGTGGTTTGGGGTGAAGAAGAGGGAGGAGTCCATATTGATTCCTGTTTTTCTGGCTACGGTGATTTGATGAATGTTACTATAACAATCCAACCCTTTTTTCAGAAAGGAACAGTTTTATCACTTATAAATGGAATTGTTTATTTTTTCTAAATTAAGTGACTTTCATAAGAACATGTTATTTTTTGACTACCAAATGCAAACCTAATCATTTTAAAACAAAATCGTCTTAGTTAATATTCATCGGTTATTATCCTACAATTTTTTTTTACAAATTTTTCTTCTTGCTGCTAGCAAATACCAGAGGCATATCGTTTTTTTGTATTCACCCGTGAGTCCCCAAGGATTGGATTACTATATTCTATTTTTTTGTTGTTGTTTTCAAATTAAGTGGAATCTACTTTCACTTTAAAGAGAAATATGAATTTTTATGATGTTAATGTTTTATTGAAGTATAATTGACATGCAGTCTCCTATTAGTTTCAGGTGTACATCTTTGTGATTCGATATTTTTATACATGAGGAAATGATCCCCATGGTAAGTCTAGTTACCATCTGTCACCATACAAGGTTATTATAATACTATTGACTATATTCCCAATGCTATAGATTACAGCCCCATGACTTATTTATTTTATAACTTAATAGCAGTTTGCATTTACTAAGCAACCCACCAACAAGAAAATCAGTGATTTTGATGGTCACAAGAAAAAGCCACACGCTAGTCCTTTTTACAGCGTGGGTTTAATTGCAGCCCAAGTTGTACTTTTTCCTTTCCTCAGCTAACAATGCCAAAAGCATATGTGGTGAGTTAACAGCCAAAGTAATTGAAATGTGGGATTCTTGGCTGCCGATAGGGCAACACCAAACCTCGGGAGCTAACAAGAGGTGTCGATGATTCATTAACAAAACATAAAATTGTGAGATGGGTAGCTAGGCATCCAGTAAGAGCCAATTACTATGACTAGTTCCCAGAGTTTGCCTTTGGCTGGAAAGAACTGCCAGTTAGCAGTATCACCATTGGCTGCCACTCTGCATGAAAGCCAATGCTTGCAAAACAGCATGTATGGGCTGTTTTATATAGAGGTGGAAGAGGCCAGGAAAGTTCCTCTACTTGTCTTCACGGTATCAGTCTGGAGGGAAATTAGGCAGAAATCTCCAATTCAGAAAGTTATACAGTACTCCATATTAATGACAGACATCTTATGTTTGAATGGTGGGAGAGTTGAAAGAATTTCCACACACATGCGATGAGCACAAGTTGTATATTCGGAACTCCTAAGTACGTGTTAAAGATGACAAGGAAGCTGATGCCTAGAATAGCTTGCCCAGAACCTAACTTCCTAATTCCAGTGCCTGTTTAGTAACCTGAATTAGCGTTTCTATACAAACACTCTAAATTTTGTCAGCACTGGAGCTTGTTGTTTATTAACACATCCCCAGTTTAATAGCTTTTGACATAAAAGGGAGCTGCCTTTCAATCACTTCTATTCCCACAAAAAACAATATTTATAAACTGTTAACATTCCATGTCATGTGTTTAAAAGAAAATCCCAATCTAGTTGCTGTCCTTCACCTCTCCAGAAGGTAAAGAGGAATACGCCCAGATTGTTGTATTTCATGCCACGTCTGCTGCCTCTCAGCACAAAGCAAAGAGAGAAAGTTGGCGATTATTTAGTGTGGCCAGACAGACAAATCACGCAAATCAGACTACATAACAACCTGCCTATTACTCGGTAGTTCAAATATTTGGATTTCCTTCATACATCTTATGAATTTTCTAGATTTGTATAAGTTTCTTCCCTTTAACTTATGATCCCTAACCTTTACCTATTACAGATATTTTCCATTGAAACTATCTTCAGTCATTGTTTACACATATATTGTTGTTTATACATACATACATTAAACACACTGAGCGCCCACTATCTTTCAGACTCTGAATACTACTTGAAATAAAGCCAAGTGATATTTTGAGATCATCGTTAAGGCACAAGGTTAAGTTTAAAGTGGTTACCAAGGAACACAAATATGCAAGTAATTTAATTGCGTACTAATGTTATTTTAATCCACTGAAAGATGGCATGCCCAAATATGACTCATGTTCTGTTAATAGAAGATAAGAATATCCCTGAAAGTGATGTGTCTGCCACAAATTGTCTCCATGAATGAACATTAAAACTGAATGAAACTCTTGGGGAAAACATCTAAATGAAAAGTGAGAAGTCTAGTCAACCATCTGGAACTTTCATACAGGATGCCAAACATCCAGCTACTTGTTAAAATCTGGATGAGTGTTAGCTGCCATTTACTTATAGCTTGAGTGCTCTACTTCAACATTCAGACGGTTCTAGTAAATGTTGATTTCTAGGCTGTTATGTACCCCTAACATAGCAGCTCATCAATAATATTAGGATTCTAGTTTTAGTGTTGATATTTTGAATAAAAGCATATGATTAGTAAGTTCTGTGGTAATACAATAGGCAAGAGCCAATCCACTTGTAAAAATACCACTGTAGCTAAAATTGCTATGACCAATCTAAAGACTGGATTTAACTTTTATGGAAATAAAGTGTAGACTGTCCTTCTTATCTTTTTTTCTAAGACAGAAAAGAAAGTTTAACATGCATGTTTACTACTAATACATGATATCCTTGATTGAACAGAGTTCTGTCATTAAGACAACTACCCCTTTCTTAGCTCCCTCATTAAAAACAAAAACAAAACACAGTTTGAGTGAATCGTTCAACAAATGTAGACACAATGTTTAGTTTATAAAGTTCTTCAAAAATCACAAGGCACCCTTATTTCCACCCATAAAGTTTCTGACACATCGTCTAATCAATATTTGCTATTTATTACCATATTTTTCTCTAGTGCCAGGTACGCTTAAGACTCACAAGCAGAGGAGATTGCTGGTAAACTTCTTTCTCAAATAGATGTATTCTATGCTTTAAATGTATTTCTTGGATTGCTTAAGCAAGCTATTCTTTCTAATTAACTGTTACTGTATTTTTCAAATGCACGTAATAGAGTTTCAAAATTATATAATAAAAAATAGTGTTATATGCTTTCAAAGTTAGCATCACCTGCTGTCTTAAAACAAATGCATGACTCTATCATACATTTGCATAAGCATGCATGCAACGCATAAATATATATATATATATATATATGTGTGTGTGTGTGTGTGTGTGTGTCTCTGTATGTGTGTGTGTGTGTATGTGTGTGGTTTATGAACAACAGAAATTTCTCAAAATTTCGAAGGCTGGACATCTGAGATCAGGGTGCCACACGGTTGAATGAATCCTCTTCCAAGTTATAGACTATCTACTCCTCCTCACAGCCTCACATGGCAGAGAGTAGAGAGGGAAAGCAAGCTCTCTCACGACTCTTATAAAGTCATTAAGTCCATTCATGAGGGCTTCATCCTCATAATCTCATCTAATCCTAATTACCTTCCAAAGGCTCCACCTCCTGATATGATCACATTGAGGGGTGAGGTGTCAGCATGTGAATTTTGGGAGCACACAACGCTCAGTTCGTGACAATATATATGCAACATTTTAGTCAAGTTGAAAATCAGTATAATGCTTTTCAATATTATATACGCATACTTGTAGTACCACTATTTTAGACCCACATTGTCTAATCTAGCAACCACTAGCAGCAATTGGGGTACCGAACACATGAAATGTGGCTACTGCAACTGAATAACTGATTTTTTAATTGAATTAAACTTCCATTTAAATTTCGAAACCGAGGCATCATACGTTATTTGGTAAGCAGAATATTATTGCTCTATAGAACTATATTTTACTTTAAACATTGCATCATATGAGCTATTATTATTTACTGTGCTTTGTGGGGTGGTACCCAGGCATCCTTTCTAATATACTCCATAGACACAAAAACAATCTAATTAGTACCAACAGATGGATTCAGTTGGAATATTTTGTCTATACAGCAATTGCGACATTGTAATGTGTTTCTTTGAATATTTCCTAAGTCCGCATAAGTTGCAGTGATACCTGTCTAAACTGCAATTGGTAATTAGGTAGAATGCTCCATATTATTTTAATATAATTAGTAAAATATTTTTTTAATGAAAAATAAGGATTAAAAAAAATTTTTAACTTAAAACAAAGGTACACTATTGATACAAAATCAACTTAAGATACAGAAGCTTATGTTAGATCAGTAAAGAAAAAGAGTCTAGTTGAAAGTGTGCTGTAATTTCATGAGGAAAACCTGTTACAATTTCCTACAGTAGAGCAAACTAAAAAAGCTCTTGCTTATGGTGTAAAACTGTCTTTAAAGGTAGTAAAATGCTCAGTGTAGAGACAATTTTCAGTAATTACATAATGAATGTGATAAGAATTTTGCCTCAAGAGTTGAAACAATTTGACAAAATTAGTCAGCTAAAATCAGAATAAAATGTCAAAAAACTTTCTAATGATTTGTTAACAAGATCTAAGCTTGTAATTATGGACAACCATAAAACAACAGATTCCCAAAAAGTAAAACTGTTTTTAAATTGAGAGATAGTAAGAGAAATTATAATTTCACACTGCATATAAGCAAGTTAAATTTGAAGCTTCAAGGAAAAGAAAAGTTTATCTGTGGCCTAAGTAGAGAGATGTAAGAATTTATGTTAAAACTGATACCTTTCATAAAGCAAAGCAATAATAATTTTACACATGTTTCTAACATGAATAGATATGCAGAAGATTAATTACAAGTGACAAAGTTACCTAAACGGGCTACAAACACTCCCAGGAAAATCTCAAGCATGCTTTGTTGATACCGATAAAACTAGAGTTGCAACATCTCTTTGAATAAGCTATAAAATATTAAAGAGAAATATTGTCTTAATGCTCAGTTGAGTTATTAGAAAAGTTTTAGATATGTTTGGGACAAGTTAGATAGATGAGCCTATTTTTCAACTGCAAAACTTGTGAAATCTAAATACAGATCAAGTACTTTTTATGAAAAATTGGCAGCCAAATTGAGATGTGCTATAATCTTAAAATGTGCACTAGATTTTGGAGGCCTAATACAAAAAAAAAAAAAAAAAAAGAGAGAGTGAGATAGAGTAAGAGAGAGAGAGAAAGAAGAAAGAAAGAAATGTTTCCTTAATGTTATATTGATTACTTGTTGAAAAGATAAAATGTTGGGTATATTGGGTTAAAGAAAATGATTATTAAAATTAGTTTCTGGTAGGTTGTTTTACTTTTTTAATGCAGCTCTTAGAAAATGTAAAACTATATATGTGGCAAATATATATATATATTACACAACAAATTTAAAAATTTAAAGACAAACTAAAATGACATATGTGGTTTTAATTACATTTCTATTGGATAGTGCTTCCTTAAACAAATGAATACATTGCTTTCTAAAAATATATAAAATATATTTTGCATTTGTTTTTGTTAACTAAATTTACTATTTATCCTAATCATAACTTGAAAATGGAATTGGACAAGTCTCTTTATTAGCTACACTGATGATGTAAAGAAACTTTTTAATAAATTACCATTTTCAGGGATCATATAGTTTATTCTGATTTGAACTTATTTAATTCAAAGTATAAAGGCGTAGCAGGATTCTCACACAGAGAGTCATGACACCAAGGCTTTTCTTTCCAGGAAGCAACTCTATTCATGTCGACACGGGCTCAGAGGGTTTGTAGCTGAAAGACTGAGCCCCGAACACCACCTGGTGTAGCCTTTTATGCATTTTCTACTTCTTTGTCTCCCACATATGGGTGACATATAAGCATACAGTCTGATCGGGTGGTCTCACTTACAGGGTCCTCAGGGATGTCACTGTAGGCCCATGGTCAGGTTGCCTTCCCTTATCTTGAGGTCTTTTCTTACCACATTGCCTAGGGAGGGGACTATACCACAAAGGCTGACTGCAATTTCTTTATTATCAGTCTATTTTTTTTTAGTCTTGATATAATCAGCAGACCATAATACTTTAGAATTAGAATTAAAATAATATATTGCATTTATTCACATATAAAATGCATTATTAATAATGTATAGGATTCTATCAAAATGATAAACAAGATAAATAATAAGGAAGAATATAAGTATATTCATTAGTGACCCTAGATTAATCTTTGCAGATAAAATTGTACTTATCTGAAATTAATTTTATAGTTTCATTTTCAAAATGACTACACTTGTTTGCTTCAGATCTCAAGATATCTTCCATCATTCCAAGCATTTAAAAAATAAATGTAAACACTCTTGTGAATGTTTGTTAATAAATAAACCATGTCTTCAGAATACACATAAATTCCAAAGATACTTGTAGAGTGAATGGACTTTCTCAGGAAATAATAAATAGAAAGGCTTCTATCAAATAAGTTTGGAGTAGAATTTTTGTTTGCTTAATTTGGCCAGCATTCAAACTCACAGCTTCATACCTGACCTGATAGAGAAGTAAGCCTCTGGACATAACCATCAGTAGTAATGACCTGACTTACAAATCTATTTGTTTGATGGCATTTCCATTATTTCTAATGTCAGGAATTTACATCTGCAATTATTTATATCAAAAATCCATAGAAATTTAACACTGAATACAAGGATTACTTTATCCAACACTTATTTTACAGATAGGAAAGCTGAGGCCCACAAATGATAAGGAAAAAAGAACCCAAAACTCTCTTCCCAGAGATCAAATTTTCCCCCAACAAATGCATTGTTTTGTTTCTCCAGACTTTGCTTCCCTTCCTCTGTCAGTTTCCTTGGCCAGCTCAGTTGTTTTGTTTGTTTGGTTTGGTTTTTTGCGGGGTTTTTTGTTTGTTTTGTCGTTGTTGGGGGGGGGGGGGGGGACGTGTAAGGGGTCTGACCTGAAAAGTAATTATAGTTGAGGATAAAAGCTAAGGGACTGTGAGCTAAATATGGAAAACAGAATCTTTCCTCAGTGTAGACAGGCTAACCCGCTGTCCCCAGGACAGCAAAGCATGCTGAGGTTTCTCTGGAGGACTGGCTGAGATGTAGAGCCAGGAGGCACATTTCTCCATAATACTAAAGCCAAATAACAGGCTTTTTCTTGATTTAAATTAATTAATTCTCTTAATTAATTAATTAATTTAATTAATTATTGATGAATTAAAAGCAAACCATCACTAATGGCACTCAAAATCCATGTGAGATTTTCTTCCTTTGGATATTAGAGGACTTTACTCTTTGCTGCCCAAGGAAATTAAATAACTCTTCAGATTGGAAGACTGACAGCTTGATGAAAACTGAAGTATACTGTGGAGTATTCCACCCTGGAATTCATGTTATATTGTATATCATGAAATATGTTATAGAACTGGATGAAGTTTGACAGACATGCTTTGTATTTTACCTTTATTTAAAATAGCAAAGTGTAGGGCACCTGGGTGGCTCAGTCTGTTGAGCATCCAACTCTTGACACTGGCTCAGGTCGTCATCCCAGGGCCGTGGGATTGAGCCCCATTTCAGGCTCCACACTGAGCCTGGAGCCTACTTCAGATGCTCGCTCGCTCTCTCTCTCTCTCTCTCTCTCTCAAATAAATAAAATGGAAAAAAAAAAGATTTAAATAAATAAAATAAAATATCAAAGTGAAAAGCTATCAGTGGGCATCTATAAATTACAGTAAATAAAAGACAAATTTGTTAAAAATGAATATCAAATCAGACTATTAAGACAGAAGATAACTCTGCAGATGAAAAAAACTGAAGTTTTTTTCAGCAAAAGAATTTTGAGAATTTCTGAGCAAAATTAGCCATGCTCCACTGAGGATTTTTAAGCATTATTGAGAATTTCATGTAAATGCAAAAACATATACATATAAGAGTACATTGATATGTATGTTCCGGTCCATTGCTAATCCCACTTTTTAGACCAACATGTTAAAAGAAAGAGCTCACAGATGCTTTCAAATTTGCAATGATTGCAAGAAAAGTCTCAGATGTGGATTGGGCATTGGCATAAACTTAGCTAGTTGGCATCAGCATTAGTAACAGGTGGCAGAGTAGGCAGTGAAATTGTAAAGGCAGAACTGTTTGCATTTCCTGTGATATCATCTCAATCTTTTTTTAGTAAGCATAATTCTAGTAATTAGGAGCAAGTTTTTTTTTTATTCAATGGAGGCCCAAAACACAGACATATTTATTCATTATTGTTAATATTTAAGTTTGTATGGAAGGTTCTAACCTATCACATTAGATATAATAATGGTGAATTTATATATCCTATGACAGTATACAATTCTCATATGTGCACCGTTTTATTTTTCCCCACTACAAGGTATGATTCTGATATATTTGAAGACTAAAACACAAGATTGTATCAATGACTTTCATAAACTAATTGCCCCATTGTTTGTCCTTGGTAAAGTGGTTCACCATTTTCACAATGTCCCATCTACCGAAAAGTTATTAACCAAAGAATATCTGGTGCAAACATTTAGAATATATGTTCTACATGGGGTAAAGTGTTTAGATTTTCTTTGGACAATAATATTTACACTTAGATTATGACTTACAATGTGTTTTATATTTATTGTTTATAGTTTACTTTTGCATTAAAATCAGAAACAGAAGTAAAAGTTCTTTAGTATTACATTAGTAAGATTATAAATGCTTATTATTCATAAAAATGTAAATTTTTTTTCATTTAAGTCTCATAGGAAAGAAAAATAATTAAGCATTGTGGTCATGAAACAGTAAGAGTTTTAGGTATGAAATATATGCAAACATATCACATAAAGTCTGACTTATAATTCACTTAACCTCTAAGCTTTACCTGAATAAAGGAGAGAATAGTGTCTGTTTCGTAAGACTACTGAAAATTAAATGCTTCCCTCTGAGGGCAGCTATGGAAGGATCTGTTCCAGGACTCTCCTTGGCTGGTACATGGCCATCTTCTCCTTGTAACTGTCCACCTTCTTACCTCCATGCATATCTCTGTGTCCAAATTTCCCCCTTTTATAAGGACACTGGTCATATCGGATTAGGTTTCCCCCTAATGACCTCATTTTAACTTGATTGCCTCTGTAAAGACGCTGTCTTCAAATAAGATCACATTCTGAGGTGCTAGGGAATAGGACTTAACATACAAATTTTAGGGAGGGGCACAATGACACAATTCAACCATAACAGGCACCGACTAAAACTGATTCAACACTGTTCAAAAAACCCAAGAACCAGAAAATTGATACAAGGCATAATTTATATCCGGCTTCATTCAGCAGGATAACTTGGGTGCTCAGTTAAAGTTGTGTCCACATCAATTAAAACAAATGGATGCCCTACTATACAGTTAACCTGTCTATTGGAGTCACATTAAGTTTTGCCGTAACCTATGCTTCCCTTTCTCTAACATTTAATTTTGCACCTTCATTATACTATAGTCTATTCTTCCTGTCTCCATCTCTTTATAAATCATGTTTAATAAGATTTTGAATTTTCCATTTGGGAGAATAAAATAAACTTAAAATGAAATACTAGTATTTATGCCTTTCATGAAGACTTTGGCTCATATCCATGTTATTGGTCTTAGTGACATCCAGTGGCCATGACAGGTCAGTGGCAGGATTTCAGGTCTTTCCAGAAGTACCCTTACTATACACTTCTTCTGGAGAACATAAGAAAAACATACCCTTAGGCCACTGATGATTTTAACATAAGGGTGATAAAATACCCCTGGTTATGTGTCATTCATAAACTGAACTACCTTATATATCAGAAAAACAAAGATTATTACATTTAGTGTTATTTCACTTCACCTCATTAATGAGTTAGTATCTCTTGTTGCTTAAAAATATTTAATCTACAAAATGTATTTTAAAGAGATTCTAAAGAGATATGGCTTGTAGTATTGAGTAGTATTTTGTTTTCACACGCCTTTAGGTTAGAGTACTTTTATTTAAATAAAATTATCAAATATACTATTAAAGGTTTGTGCTATTCTGAACAATCAAAATGTTTCTTTCTAGGTACTTATGAACTATTAATTTAAAATGTTACATATTTCATTAGACTATAATGAAGAAAGTCTGTGCTGAGACATGATTATTAGGGTCTAACTATGCCCCTGGTGTCAAAGTCAGACTGAAGAATCAGACTGCAGTTCTATTTAAAAAAATAGAGTCCACAAAATCTATGGTACAAATTTTGGTGCCTTGAGGCAAGTTAGTTAGTTCTCCAGGCTGAATTTCTGATAATAACAATGCTGATCTGTATTACAGTGTCAAGCTAAGAACTAACTACAAATAGTGATTATCTAGTAGTTTAAAAAGTCAATCATGCAAATTTGCACATGCATAAAACCTCAGGGGAATAGGAAGTAAGCCTTTCTGTCTTTCAAATAATATCAAGGTAATCCATTGGAGGCCCCTTTTGTTATGCAGCACAAGGCTTGGAGGAGTGGCCTGACAGAACCAAGGAGTACTCACTAACCACAGTTTCAGTGAATAGAATTCAGGAATGTGGTATTTATGATTTCACTGGGAAACTGATACACATGTATGAAATCTCTCAAAAGGATTCAGTTAAGTATATGATTAAACGTCTGGCTCCTGAGAGAGGTATAGAAGCTAAGCAGAAGAACAAAGGCAGGAGAACACAGTAATAAGCAGAGGCTTCAGGAAAAAGGAGTATCCATCTCAAAGGAAGAACAGGCATTTGATTAGTGAGAAAAGTATGGAGAAAGGGAGAAATAGGCAGTTTAATTGGGGGCAGGGGTGCACATAAAACACGGAAGTGGAACACCAACATATGATTTGGTGAGGGTATAAGCCTGACCACCGGTGCAGCTCTTTGTGGAGAGGTTAGAGGAGGACACTTGGCAAACAAGTGGGGGTGACCAGTTGATATGTGCTTTCACCATGGCTGCTGGACCGGATCACCAAGAGAAACAAGGAGTCATTCTAGACTTTCAGAATGTAAGAGCATGGTATGAGCAGCATGCCCTGAGATTTCAATGTTTCTGAAACAAAGATGCATTATGTTTCTTGTTACGAGACCATTTGAGAAGTTCATGAAAGCTTAGACAATAATGTTGGAAAGGAGAAGAAAATTTACAGATTCCAAAACACTAAGTGAGTCTGGTGATTGGCAACATGGGGAAGGTACAGGTCAGCAATGAGTCAAAAAGCCATCTAAAATATTGATGCTGGGGGCACCTGGGTGGCTCAGTTGGTTAAGCATCCGACTTCAACTCAGGTCATGATCTCACAGTCTGTGAATTCGATCCCTGTGTTAGGCTCTCTGCTGACAGCTCAGAGCCTAGAACCTGCTTTGGATTCTGTGTCTCCTTCTCTCTCTGCTCCTTCACGCTCATTCATTCTCTCTGTTTCTGTCTCTCTCTCTCTCTCTCTCTCTCTCTCAAAAATAAACATTAAAAAACTTTTAAAAATAAAATATTGATACTGAAAAATGATGCCTCTGAAAACAAAGGGGAGAGAGGAGAAGAAAGTGTTTGTTTGTTTTTAAGAAACAAAGTGTTAATATACTAAAAAAAAAAAAAAATTCCTATGAGGAGCTAAGCATGTTAGGTATTAGGACCAAAGGTGAGAATTTCATGATAAAAATCCTGGACAAGATGGTTATATCCTCAAGAAAGTAACAGAAAGTGGAAGCCAAAGATTAAGCTTGGGCTGGGAAGGTGGTAGAGAGATGAAGGAAATGAAAAATGAAACAGTGAATGGCATAGAGAACTAGAAAAGGACAATAATACCTCAGAAGTGAAGAAAATAACATTCCTTAAAAGAATGAATGGTAAATCAATATAATTAGGATCAACACTGATAACATGTATTCAGCTCAGCTGGGACAAGAAGAGAAGGGACAGGTGGAGTTTGCCATTTCCAGCTTCAGAGAGAGGGGCTTCGTGAAGTACATGGGTCCCCATCCAGATTTCCAAATCTTGAGGAGGAAAGACATTACTGAGGAAATTCGTGAGTTGAATTGAGTGAGACCATTCTTTCAAAGAACCTGACTGATAGCAGAAATGGAAAAATATTAGGAAGTCGAAGCAGGATGAAGTAAAAGTTTTACTCAATACAGCAAATTGAGACAGTCTTCAAAGAAAAAAGAAAGAAGTCCAAGTTTGGAAAAGAGGAAGGTTAGGAGAAAGCAGGAAAAGTTCAAGGAAAAGGCAGTAAAGAGAGGAGTCAACAAGTTCTTTCACAAGTATGAAGAGCAGAAGAGCCAAGAACATCAGACATCCCTTTGAAATGTCCCTCTGAGAGAATGTTTCTTTTGAGAGAATGATGTATCTTCCTCGGAGACTTGAGGCAAAATAAATACAGATCTCCGTAAATCAAATGAAAGATGAGAGGCCTGATAGAATTGAGGGCTTTAAGGCATAAAACAAGGCCTGAAATTTCTGTGGAAACTAACCCAGGGAACCAGTGAGGAATAAACAGAAGGACGCTGAGCCGGAGAAGCAGGCTAAATTGGAGTCAGGCCCTACCAAGGAGCCAGCTGCACTAAAGCCTCACAGCTTTCTCCAGCCGCATGCTGCCATCCGTGTGCAGAAGGCTCACCATGGGGCGATCCAAGGCTGGAGATAGGGAGAGCCCACGAGGGAATCCACAATGCTGGAGCAAGACGCACAGAGGCAGCTGACCACTTAACACAAAGTGGAAAGGAGTCAAGTTTGGTCTAATGAGGGAAGACCGATCCTAGCAAAAAAATGGCTGGGATGAGGAATTCCCAAAGCAGAAAGGAAGTTTCATCCATTGTGGAGGAAGGTGAGACAAGAGGATGTGCAGGAGAGCTGAATTTTGATACTTCACAGTGATTGGGATGGTGTTTTTTGATAGAGTTCCATACCTGCCTGATACAGCAGGGAGGTGGCATTAACCATGAGGTCAAGGGTTCTGTTAAGAACTTGGATGTTGAAAAAGTCATTTTGGATAGAGAATGAAACACTGAAGAGGTAGGCCAAGGGCTGGAATCTAGTAGTTTGGGTAAATGGAATAATTTTCTTAGAGAAGTGGTTCTCAAAGCCTGGGCTTCATTCAGATCAGCACCATTAGCATCACCTAAAAATCCAATAGAAATGCAATTTCTTGGGCCCCACTCACCCACTGAATCTGAAACTCATGGGAATTTCTCACACTTACATTTGAGAACCACTGTCTTAGAGACCAGAACAAGGAAGATGAAAAGGGTCAATGACAAGGGAGTAAGTGGAGCGCCTAGGTGGCTCAGTTTGTTAAGCATCTGACTCTTGATTAGGACTCAGGTCACGATCTTCCGGTTCGTGAGTTCAAGCCCCCCAGAGGGCCCTGTGCTGACAGTGGGAAGCCTGCTTGGTATTCTCTCTTTTCCTCTCTCTCTGCCCCTCCCCATCTCGTGAGAGCACACATATGCATTCTCTCTCACTCTCTCAAAATAAATAAATAAACTTTAAAAAAATAAAGCAAAACAAGGAAAGAATGGAGCAGACATATCTCGAAAGAAGATATACAAATGGCCAAACGACACAAGAAAAGATGCTTACATCAGGGAAATGCAAATCCAAACCACAATAAGACTCCATAGTGAAATTGTAACTGTACCTTCCCTTTGATGATAACTTTATGACAAACAATTGGAGTGTTTACCAACTGTTCATAGAAAAGAATTCAAAATTTCAAGAAATGAATGCAAAGGTTAGAGATGCTGCATTTGAACAATATAGAAAATAACTAGTTTGAAGAAGACTAAATTGTAGGAAAGTATAATTCATAACATTATAAATACGAGGTTGCTTTGTGATTTTCTTAAAGCAATATTTCAGCAAATATATTCTGAAGAATCATGACAAGTTAGACATGTTACAATTTCCTAGTAATTACTTTATGAAAAAATACCATTCGTTGTTAGATGATTTACATAAAAACAATTTACAGGGCCATTTGAATTTATTTAATTATTAAAATGCCAGACCAAATACGTTCTCTAGAGAAATCTTAGTAAAATTATAATTTCATTAGTAATTGGAAACAATGATGCTTATTACTTTCTCTACTGTACATTTAGCTGTATACCAGTGACGGCCAAGATGAGCCCCAAGTAAACAACGATGACAGAAACTCAAGTGTCAGCACACTGTTAGGTCTAAGAAATACATAAGCCTATACATTTGGGTCAAATGATTCTTATGCAATTTAAACACACTTTTTAAACTGATACTTATCTCAAAAAATATTTCAAAATGTGCTTAATTATAACGGCAACATCTTTCTATTATCTCAATGCAGTCTGCCTATTATAAAAAGGAAATTCAGATAAACAATACCATGAAAATAGAAATGCCGGATTTCTAGCATCCATAGATTTGTACACACATTCTTTAAAGTATACCTTAGTGTAAAATTTTACATATATTTTGCTATCACACACACACACACACGACATTTTTTTTCAGTTCCTTAATCTCAATCTCTACATTTCCTCATGTTACCTAACATACAGTCTATATTCTAATTCCCCCGATTGTCCTGGAAATACTTGGTAGAGCTGGCTTATCCAAACGAGGACACATAGTACATCTGTTTTTTTATAGTCCTAAAATCTCTTCTTTTTTAATCTAACATACATTCCCCTTCTGTTTTCATTTCCATTCATGACATTGACTTGTTGAGGAGACCTTATTAAACTAAGGAACACTTCAGCTTCCAGACGTGCCACACAGTGATTTAGTGTGTCCTTTCCTCTTGAACATAGGTCTAAATGGCTGGTGGATTCAGAGAACATCATGATGCAGTATATGCATCATTGCATCAGGTGCTATCAGGATGACCTACCGTTAATGATGCTAAGACTAACCACTAAGTCATGACTGTCTGATTCCTTAAAGTGCCACTACTTCTCCCCGCTGGGACTAGGAAGTTATCTCTGTGGTTTTACATTGGCATCCTTCAACTACCCAGTTTCCCATCAAGCCTAACAGTCTTTACAATCCTTGGTAATCTCTGCCAGGGTGGTGTTTCATTGGAAGTTGCTAATAGCTGCTTTTCTAATCCTTCAAATTCGGAATGTAAAATTAAATGGAATTACTGTGGTTATCATTTACTGGGTGCTTACGGAGTGTCAGGTTCTGTGCAACAGGCTCACTGAATCATTGACACCTCAAACCAGTCCTAGAAGGTAGGTAATACCTCTGCCCGTGTAACCATACAGTAAATGGAGACTACTAGAATAAGACTATTAAAGAAGTTAAATAATGTGTTATTGCTAGCAGCTCATTAATTCTGGAGGCAAAATCCAAACCCAGTGTCTGTCTGACGCCAGAGTGTGATATTTAACATTAAATAACATCGCCACTCCGAGCTACAAATGTGTTTTGTTTTCATAATTAATTATATTAAAATGACGTCATGAAATAGGATCCCAAATTTCCAGAACACAGCCTTACTCCATCAAGTGGGGGTACTTTATGCCATCTTGCCTGAATCCTTCTGCCCATTATTCTCATTCTTTGGCACTCAATTTCTAAAAATCTCTGCAGTCACATTTATTTATAGTATTGAAATATTTTGAAATCTTTAAATTAGGAGGGAGGGAAGAGAGAGGAACTATTAGAGACCTCATGAGAAAACTTCAGTCTTTGTTTCCCACGCGAGAACCAACGTGCACCTAGTTAGTGGTAAAGAAGCCACATTACTGCCATGACAGTGCAAGGGCCACTCCTATGATTTCCTGGGAAAGCTTCCCAGTTGCCTCATTTATTTGACTTATTTGAATCTACAGTGTTAAAGGACTTTAACCCTTTGAGGTTTAGTGACATTGTTTTCAAGATTTTTTTTATAAAATATTGAATACGTACAAAGTAATATTTCTAATACATGGGTAAAGAATAGTGAATATTTTTTTTATTTTATTTTTTAACGTTTACTTATTTTTGAGACAGAGAGAGACAGAGCATGAACGGGGGAGGGTCAGAGAGAGAGGGAGACGCAGAATCTGAAACAGGCTCCAGGCTCTGAGCTGTCAGCACAGAGCCCGACGCGGGGCTCGAACTCACGAACGGTGAGATCATGACCTGAGCCGAAGTCGGACCCCCAACCGACTGAGCCACCCAGGCGCCCCGTGAATATTTTTTTTAAACACCTGCTGTCCTATCTTTCAGCTTAAGAAATGTATAGAAATATTTGAAACCACCTGTATGAACCTCCCCAGATGACCTCTTCCACTTCCCCCTGTACCAGATACCAACGTTTGCCATTGTCAGACATTCTTTCTTTCAGTCTTGCAAATGATAAATGTTATTCTACTGTAATGTTGTCAGAGAGGTTACCCAGGATATAGTACATTTATCAGCCATTCCTATTTCCTCTTTTGTGAAATCCTCTGTTCAAATATTTTGTCCCTTTTAATGAAATAGGAAGTAGGAGGGGATTTTTTTTTTCTTATTGACTCAAGCAGTTTGTGCTCAAGACAGAGACTTCTTTTTTAATATTTGTCACAAATACTCTGCCATTCCATGGCTTATTATTTCACTATCATTATGGTATATTCTGATAATCAGAGGCTCTTCATTTTAATGGTGACACATTTATTCATCATTTCCTTTGTGTTTTGTACTTCGGTCTTTAACAAATCTATTCCTACCCGAAAGGCAAGAAAAAATACTGCCTTTTGATATCTTCTAAAATGTTATTATTGTATATTTCACATTTAACCTAACTGGAATTGTTTTGTTTTGTTTTCATTATCAAAAACTCAACCTTTTTCTTCCTGAATTTTCAATGGACCTTCTGACAGAGTGCAAGTTTCTGCATTTGCTCATCTTCCTTTAAGAGCATTAATATCTTGCAGTAATCACGCATCAATTGCTGTATATGTACTATGCTCTGTTTACATATTAAAACATTTTAATAAATCTTTATATTAGATATAGTAAGTTCCACCAACTTACTTTTTTTCAGTTTGTTATTACAGAAAATAAATTTGGCATCAATGTGACCATTTTCACATACACACAGATAACAACTGAAATTTTGTACGAAATTATTGAAATTTTATATACAATACAAATTGAATCGGTAGATCAATTTGGGGAGAATTAACATGTTTACAATATGTAGTCTTTGAATCCATGTACTTGAGAAGTATCCCTATTTATTTTTTCTTAAATATCTTTAAATAAATGTTATTGTTTTATGCATAAAATCTGTGCACATCTTTGGCTATATTTATTCTTAACTAGTGCACATTATATTATTATAATACTGCTGCTGTAAATTATTTACCTCTTCAAATTGTTTTGTAATTATATTTTATAAACGTGTAGTCATAAAATAGCTTTTTATACATTTATTTCTGAATCAAACATTACCAGAATCTCTTGTAAAATTCCAATAGTTTCTCTATGGTTTTTCTGTTTTCTATGAAGATAGTTGTATCATCACCAAATGAATATTTTGTCTTTTTCCATCCTTATACTCTTGGGTTTTGTTTTCTTGTAATACTCTCCTACCTTGAATCTCAAGGGAAATATAAGAAATGTTTATAAAGACCATCTTAGACCATGCTTCTTGCTTTATGGAGAAATGCTTTCAATGTTTCATCATAAAATACGATATTTGTTGTAGAATCTTTGTATATATTTTATCATTTCCTAAAAATTTGTCTTATGACTGGATATTGAGCCTTATTGAATGCTTTCTTTGCTTCTAATGATATATATCCTATGGGTTTCATTTTAATGTGAGTTACATTGATAAATTTTGCAATGGAAAACTATCCTTGCATTAGAAAATAAACACAACTGTATAAAATGTATTATATTTTTACACATTGCTGTTTTTGGCTTATTTATATTTTGTTTGGAGTTTTTGGTACCTCTATTACTGAGTGATATTAATATGCATGTCTGATTTCTCACACTATATGTGCCTTGTTTTGTGATAAAATATATATTAGCCAATATATTTTCCTGAAATGTACAAAAAAATGGAAAATATTTGTTTTAAAGAAGTGTTACCTATACGTAACTGGAATCTGATACTTTGTGAGAAGAATATCTTAACCACTAGTTAGATTTTGTTCACCTTTATATGATTTATATAGTGTATATTTCTTCCCAATTCAGTTTTGTCTCCATTTTTATTGAGGTTGTTCACTTCATTTGAATTTTCCAATATGTGACAAAATTTTTTCATAATAATATCTTTCAAACCCTGCAACATCTGAGGTTGAACTCTTCTTTCTAATATCGTTTACCTGCACTTTCTATCAATGTTCTTAATTAACCTTTTGTAAAGTTTGCCGATTTTACTCATTTGTTCAATGAGTCCATTCCACTTTTTTATTTTTTTATGTGACATGTCTATTTTTTTCTCACTGTTTTTGAATTGCTTTTATTATATCTTTTCTTCTGCATTCTTAGAAGCTTTCTTCTTTTCTGTCTTTCCTTAAATATTTCATTCATAGTTTTGGGCATTTCTTTTTTTTTTTTTTCATAAAGCAATTAAGGTTATTATTTTCCCCGTAGAAGCTTAAATTATATCCTATAAATTTTTATATGAAGTATCTACAGCTTTTTTATTGTTGAATATGTTTTAGTTTCCATTTGATTTGTTTTTCAACCCATGCCATGAGTAAGGTAGAAGTTGGTAATACAATTTAAGCACGTGTAGAGTTTCTATATATACTTCAAAGATGATATCTACTGGGGGCCCTGGGTGGCTCAGTCAGTTAAGCGTCTGACTTCGGCTCAGGTCATGATCTCACTGTTTGTGAGTTTGAGCCCTGCATCGGGCTCTGTGCTGACAGCTCAGAGCCTGGAGCCTGTTTTGGATTCTGTGTCTCCCTCTCTCTCTCTCTGCCCCTCCGCTGCTCATGCTCTGTCTCTATCTCACAAAAATAAATAAATATTTTTTAAAAAGATGATATCATACTGGAAGAAACTTCTAAGCAAATGAAATGGCAAGTGAAAAGCCCTGAGTACAAAGTTACCTGGTGTATTGAAGGAACTGCAAAAAATTCAGGGTAGCTGGAGGAATGTCAACAAAATAGTAGAAAATGTAGTTAGATGGTAACAGAGGACCAGATCCTGTCAGGCCTTGAAAATCATATCAATGTGTCAGCATTTACTGAGTGAGATAAGGAGTGGTGGATTCCTAAGAAAATGTACATTTCAGCGAGATCACTGCAGTGTTAGCAGTAGGCAGGAGTTGGGTAAGGGCAGAACCTGAGAACCAATCAGAAGTGTATTACAATAATCTAGATAAAAGATGTTGGAGGCTTTGACCACATGTGGTGGTATAGATGGTGTAAAGGTCAAAGTCTGAATATATTTTGAAGGCAGAACAGGTGAGATTTTCTGTAATATTGGATGTGAGTGTGATAGAAAAGAGTCAAAATTGACAGCAAGGGTTTTAGCTCAAGAAACTGGAATAAAATTGTAATCAGCTTAAATGGAGAAGACTATGGTGGGAACAGCTAAGCCTTCTGACATAAGAACTTTGAAATTTCCACTTTAAGTGGAAATGTGAGAAAGACAGCTGGCCTACGCATTTCTGGAATCCATGGCTTGGGAATCACCAACATTAAGTGAATATGTAAAGCTATGTGATTGGAGTAAGATCACTTAGGTAGTAAGTGCAAATAGAAAAGAGAAGATGTCTAACAACTATACACTGGGACACTCCAGTATTTAAACGTAGAGGAGACAGGGCACCTGGGTGGCTCAGTCGGTTAAGCATCTGACTCTTGGTTTCGGCTCAGGTCATGATCTCATGGTTTGTGAATTTGAGCCCCGCATCAGACTCTGTGCTGACAGTGTGGAGCCTGCTTGACAGTCTCTCTCTCCCTCTCCCTGTGCCCCTCCCCTGCTCACTCTCTCTCTCTCTCTCTCTCAAAAATGAATAAACTTTAAAGATAGAGAAATGACGAGGAAACTAGCAAAAGACAATGAGAATGAGTGGCCATAAAGTTAGGAGTAAAACCAGGCCAGTGTGGTGTTGGGAGCCAAATGAAGAAAGTGTTACCAGATGACATAGTGATCAACGATACAAATGCTACCTGTAAGTAAGATGAGGGATAAGAAATGATCCTTGGCAATTGACGGTCATGGCTGATCTTGATAAAGTGCAGGCTTAGTACAATGCTAGAGGAGGAAAGCTAGTCCCAATGAATTCAAGAGAGAATGAGAGGAGAGCAAAACCAAGGGTGATTCTTTTAGAGAGTTCTTTTATTTTAAAAAGGGAGATGAAAAATGATGTGATAGCTGGAGGGTCACAAAAAGAAAAATAATTTTGTGATGGTAATTTTAAAAATCATGCTTGCTGGGAGCCTTGGTGGCTCAGTCAGTTAAGCATCCCATTTTGGCTCAGGTCATGATCTTGCAGTTCGTGGGTTTGTGGGTTTGAGTCCTGCTAACGCTCAGAGCTTGGAGCCTGCTTCGGATTCTGTGTCTCCCTCTCTCTCTGCCCCTTCCCCATTTGCACTCTGTTTCTCTCTCCCTCAAAAAATAAATAAATATTGAAAAAATTTAAAAATCATATTTGCATGCTGATGCAATGATCCAGGAAAAAGAAAAAATGCTGATGCCAGAGAGAGATGACAGAATTGCTGGAGTAGTAAATTAGTGAAGGAGAATAGGACAGTAGGAAAAACACAGTGGCTGACTTCAGTGAAGAGCATGAAGTTTCATTCATAGCAGGCAATGATGTTGTCCCATGAACTCAGCTGTAGACACCTGGGGTGATGCGGGTAGACTTCTTGAAAATTTTTTTCTGATTGTTTCCATTTCTCAAAGAAGAAGGAAAATGGTATGATAATGAGGATATGAAAGACATGTTTCAAGTGTGAAGGAGAGGAGACAATCAGGGATGTGAGAAAGAGGAAATTGACCAGAAAAATACATTGTGGTCAACGGGCAGCATGAAGAAAGTCTTAGTTCAATGATCCTGTATTTAAAGTGAGACCAACAAGATCGTTTTATTTTGTTTTGTTGTTTTTATGTCTTCTCCAGTCACTGTCTAGGCACAGAGTATACAGGGTTCATTTTGCCAATGCTTTGGTTATACAAAGTGAGTTTAAAAAGCAAGAAAGTGAGGTTTGTTATATGCTACTCCTCTTCAAAGTCTGTTGTTGGCGATATGATTTTTTAAATTACAAATTCATTTACAATCATCATTGAATTCAAAAAAGAGTTTTTGACATTATATATTGTGCCATTAACAAAAACTAAAACTACCATGATGGAAGACAAGGAAATTATTTTCAAAACTACTTTAAACTACAGTATTAAAACACAGTGATCGAAAATATGTAACTTACTGGGGCGCCTGGGTGGCTCAGTCAGTTAAGCGTCCGACTTCAGCTCAGGTCACGATCTCGCGGTCCGTCGGTTCGAGCCCCGCGTCAGGCTCTGGGTTGATGGCTCAGAGCCTGGAGCCTGCTTCCGATTCTGTGTCTCCCTCTCTCTCTGCCCCTCCCCCGTTCATGCTCTGTCTCTCTCTGTCTCAAAAATAAATAAATGTTTAAAAAAATTAAAAAAAAAAAGAAAAAAGAAAATAAGTAACTTTCAGTAAGAATAAAAATTTCCTTAAAATATATCAGAAAATAGTAATAAATTATACAACCCATTTGAAACAAAGCATAAATTTTAAAACACTACCACAAAGAGATGATTATAGACTAATTTTTCCCTACCAAACGAAGCTACAAATTTAATTGTTTTGTAGCTCAGAAATAAAATCGACTTTTCTAAGGAATCAAGAAAATGAAATTCTTTTATCAGCATGAAAGAACACATGTTTTTCTTTTCCAGTATTTATTTAAATTCTAGTTAGTTAACATACAGGGCAATATTGGTTTTAAGAGTGATGTTCAGTGATTCATCATTTACATGCAATACCCTTTGCTCATCATAACAAGTGCCCTCATTAGTACCCATCTAGCCCATCTCCCACACACCTGCCACCATCAACCCTCAGTTTGTTCTCTATCTATAAGAGTCTTTTCTGATTTATTTCCCTCTCTCTCTTTTGTCCTTCCCCCGTCCCATAGATTCATCTGTTTTGTTTCCTAAATTCCACATATGAGTAAAATCATAAGATATTTGTCTTTCTCTGACTTGTTTGGCTTAACATACTATACTCTAGCTCCACCCACTTCACTGGAAGTGGAAAGATCTCATTCTTTTTGATCACCAAGTAATATTCCATTGTATATATTTACATCTTCTTTGTCCATTCATCAGTTGGTGGACATTTGGGCTCTCTCCATAGTTTGACTATTGTTGATAAGGCTGCTCTAACAAGCGGAGTGCATATACCCCTTTGAATCCATATTTTTGTATCCTTTGGATAAATACCTAGTAAAGCAATTGCTGGATCCTAGGGAAGTTTTATTTTTAACTTTTTGAGATACCTCCATACAGTTTTCTAAAGGGGCTTCACTAGTTTGTATTCCCACTAACAGTGAAAGAGGGTTCCCCTTTCTCTCCATCCTTGCCAACACCTGCTGTTTCTTGTGTCGTTAATTTTAGCCATCCTGACAGGTGTGAGATGGTATCTCATCATAGTTTTGATTTGTATTTCCATAACGATGAGAAACGTTGAGCATCTTTTCATGTGTCCATTAGCCATCTAGATGTCTTCTTCGGAAAAGTGTCTATTCACGTCTTCTGCCCATTTCTTCACTGGATTATTTGTGGTTTTTTTGGTGTTGACTTTGGTAAGTTCTTTATAGATTTTTTATATCAGCCCTTTATCCAATATGTCATTTGCAAGTAGCTTCTCCTATTCCATAGGCTGCATTTTAGTTTTGTTGACTGTTTCCTTCCCTGTGCAGAATATTTTTATCTTGATAAAGTCCCAATAGTTCATTTTTGCTTTTATTTCCCTTGCCTCCAGCAACATGTCTAGTAAGTGATGCAGCTGAGGTCAAAGAGATTGCTGCCTGTTTTCTCCTCTAGGATTTTGATGGTTTCCTGTCTCACATTTAGGTCTTTCACCCATTTCGAATTTATTTTTGGGTATGGTGTAAGAAAGTGGTCCAGTTTCATTCTTCTGCATGTTGTTGTCCAGTTTTCCTAACACCATTTGTTGAAGAGACTGTTTTCCATTGAATATTCCTTCCTGGTTTGTTGAAGATTAACTGACCATGTAGCTATGGGTCAATTTCTGGGTTTTCTATTCTGTTTCATTGATCTATGTGTCTGTTTTTGTGTCAGTACCATACTGCCTTGATGACTACAACTTTATAATATAGTTTGAAATCCAGAATTGTGATGCCTCCAGTTTTGTTTTTCTTTTTCAGGATTGCTTTGGCTACTCAGAGTCTTTTGTGGTTCCATACAAATTATAGGATTGCTTGTTCTAGTTCTGTGAAAAGTGCCAGTGGTATTTTGATGGGGAGTGCATTAAATGTTTAGATTGCTTTGGGTAGTGTAGACATTTTAACTATGTTTATCTTTCAATCCATAAGCATGGAATACTTTTCCATTTCTTTGTGTCCTCTTCCATTTCTTCCAATACTAAGTGGTCTACAGTATTCAGAGTACAGATCTTTTACCTCTTTGGTTAAGTTTATTCCTAGGTATCTCATTCTTTTAGGTGCGAATGCAAATGAGATCAATTCCTTGATTTCCTTCTCTGCTGCTTTATTACTGGTGTATAGAAATGCAACAGATTTCTGTATGTTGATTTCATATTCTACAACTTTCCTGAATTCACGTATTAGTTCTAGCAATTTTTTGGTGGAGTCTTTTGGGTTTTCTACATAGAGTATCATATCAAAGTTTGACATCTTCCTTGACAAGTTGGATTACTTTTCTTTCTTTCTATTGTCTGATTGCCGAGTTTAATACTTCCAGTACTATGTTAAACATGAATGAGAACGGATATCCTTGTCTTGTTCCTGATCATAGGGGAAAGGCTCTCAGTTTTTCCCCATTGAGGATGATATTAGCTGTGGGTCTTTCATATATGGCCTTTATGATGTTGAGGTACGGTCCATCTATGCCAATTTTGTTGGGGGTTTTTGTAAAGAATGGATGTTGTATTTTTTCAAATGCTTTTTCGGCATCTATTGACAGGATCATATGGTTCCTATCCTTTCTTTTATTAATGTGGTGTATCACACTGACTTGCAAATATTGAACCAACCCTGCAGCCCAGAAATAAATCCCACTTGATCATGGTGAATAATTCCTTTAATGTACTATTGAATTCGATTTGCTAGTATCTTATTGAGAATTTTTAAATCCATGTTCATCAGAAATATTGACCTGTAATTCTCCATTTTAGTGGGGTCTTTGGTTTTTTATCAAGGTAATACTGGCCTCATAAAATAAGTTTGGAATATTTCCTTCCATTTCTATTTTTTGGAACAATTTGAGAAGAATAGATATTAACTCTTTAAATGTCTGGTAGAATTCCCTTGGGAAGCCATCTGGTCCTCGATTTTTGTTTGTTGGGAGATTTTTTTATTACTATTTCAATTTCTTTGCTGGTTATGGCCATATTCAAATTCTCTATTTCTTTCTGTTTTAGTATTGGTAATTTGCATATTTCTTAGGAATTTATCCATTTCTTCCAGATTGCCCAGTTTGTTGACACATAATGTTTCATAATATTCTCTTATAATTGTTTATATTTCTGAGGTGTTGGTTGTGATCGCTCCTGTTTAATTTGTGATTTTATTTATTTGGGTCCTTTCTCTTTTCTTTTTGATAAGTCTGGCTAGGTGTTTAGCAGGTTTATTAATTTTTTTTGAGGAACCAACTATTAGATTTGTTGATATGTTCTACTGGGTTTTTTTGTTTCTATATCATTTAATTGTGCTCTAGTCTTTACTACTTCTCTTCTTCTGTTGGTGTTAGGCTTTATTTGGTATGCCTTTTCTAGCTCCTTTAGGTGTAGGTTTGAGGTTGTATAGTTGAGACTTTTCTTGCTTCTTGGGATAGGCCTGTATTGCAATATAATTCTGAGGGATGCCTTTGCTGCATCCCAAAGGTTTTGGACTATTGTTTTTTCCTTTTCATTTGCTTCCATGTACTTTTTTTTATTTCTTCTTTAATTTTCTGGCTAACCCATTCATTCTTTAGTAGGATGCTGTTTAACCTCTATGTGTTTGTGGTCTTTCTAAATTTTCCCTTGTGGTTGACTTTCAGTTTCATTGCATTGAGGTCTGAAAATATGCATAGTATGACCTCAATTTTTTTTGTACTTGTTGAGAGTTGATTTGTGACCCAGTATATGACCTATTCTGGAGAATGTTCCTTGTGCACTTGAAAAGAATGTGTATTCTGCTGCTTTAGGATGGAATGAATATACCTGGTAAGTCCATAATGTCCAGAGTGTCATTCAAAGCCTTGTTGATTTTCTGCTTATATGATATGTCCATTGTTGTAACTGGGTTTAAAGTCCCCTACAATTATTGTATTATATCAATGAATTTCTTTACATTTACTAGTAATTGATTTATATATTTGGGTGCTTCAAGTTGGGGACATAAATATTTATAATTGTTAGATCTTGATGGATAGATCCTTTAATTATGATATAATGCCTTTCTTTATCTCTTGTTACAGTATTTCATTTAAAATCTAGTTTATCTGACAAAAGTATGGCTACTCTGGCTTTCTTTTGGCATCCATTATTATGATAGATGGTTTCCATCCCCTCACTTTCAATCTACTGATGTCTTTAAGTCTAAAATGAGTCTCCTATAGGCAGCAAATAGATGAGTCTTGTTTTTTTTTTTCTTTTCTTTCTTTTTTTTTCAAAAATCTATTTTGATACCCTATGTCTTTTGATTGAAGCATTTAGTCTATTTCTATTCAGGGTGATTATTGAAAGATATGAGTTTAGTGCCATTGTGTTACCTGTAAAGTTGGTGTATCTGATGATGTTCTCTGTTCCTTTCTAGTCTTTATTGCTTTTGGTCTTTATTTCCCCCAAAGCATCCTCCTTAATATTTCTTGCAGGGCTGGTTTAGTGGTCACGAACTCCTTTTGTTTTTGTTTGGGAAACTCTTTATGTCTCCTTCTCTTCTGAAAGACAGCCTTGCTGGATAAAGTATTCCTGGCTGTATATTTTTCCTGTTCAGCACATTGAATATATCCTGTCCCTTCTTTCTGACTTGCCAAGTTTCTGTGGACAGATCTTCTGTGAACCTTATCTGGCTTTCCTTGTAGATTAAGGCCTTTTTCCCCCTGTTGCTTTCAGGATTCTTTCCTTATCTATATGTTTTATGAATCTGACTATGATATGCCCTGGCAATGCCAGCTTTTTTTGAATTTAATGGGAGTTCTCTGTGCTTCTTGGATTTTGATATCTGCATTGTTCCCCAGATTAGGGAAGTTTTCAGCTATAATTTGCTCAAATAACTTTCTGCCCTTTTTTTCTCTCTTCATGTTCTGGAACTCTGATGATACAAACGTTATTCCATTTTAATAAGATGCCGAGTTCCTAAGTCTACCTTCATGTTTCATTACCTTTGTTTCCCTCTTTTTTCCCCAGCTTCATTCTTTTACATAATTTTGTCTTCTATACAACTAAATCATTCCTCTGATTTGTCCATCCTTGTTGTTACAGCATCCATTAGGGTTTGTTTCTTGGTTATAGCACTTTTAATTTCAGCCTGACCAGATTATAGCTCTTATTTTTCAGAAAGGGGTTCTCTAGAGTCTCCATGCCTTTTTCAAGCCCAGCTAGAATTCTTATAATTGTTTTACATTCTAGTTCAGACATCTTACTTATACCTGCATTGATGAAATCCCTGGCTGTGACTTCTTCCTGTTTTTTCTTCCGTCTTGTCATTTTGAAGGGAAATAATAATAACAATAATAAATTTAAATTTAAATTTTTAAAAATAGTAGTAATAAAGGCAACTAAATCCTAGCTGTGTTTTGTTCTACTAGTTAAATTAATATTCCTAGAAAAAAGACTAAAAGAAGATAAAAAATTAAAAATTAAAAAAATTAATTTAATTTAATATTAAAAATTTGCTTTCTTTACCCAAGGAAAAAAAATACAGAAACAATAAACAAACACACAAACAAAAAACCCATAGAAAGCTGTATCTTTGTTTCTCCTAGCACTGAAGCCTGGCAGTACTCTATGATCAGTACATGGAAGAGATCTGTGCTGGTCTTCTGGGGGAGCGGCCTGCTGCTCTGATTCTCAGGGGGGACTTGCCCTCATGGAGATGCTTAGAGGGCACAGAGGGGCAGGGCTTTGTGTAACAGCTCACTGAGCTCAATCAGTACTGTTTGACTAGAGGTGAAAATAGCTTCACTCCACTCTCTAGTCTCCAGAGTGGTAAGTTCACACACTCACAGATATGCAACCAATCACCCATCTTATGTCCCTGGCTTCCCTCAGATCCCCACCTTCACCCTTTTGTGTACAAGCTGTCTGCATACCAGGTAGTGCTGCCCTCCTGTCCTTCCTGGATTTTATCTCAGGCATGACTTTGTTTCAAAACCCCACAATTCAGAAACCTCCACAGATTGGAGGTTTCAATGATCTTCTGGTGGGGGAGGGGGTCTCATCAAGCTATGGCAGTGCTGGCTTGTCCCAGGAAGCAGTTGTGTGACCATGCAGAGGCAGTAGCTCAGAGTTTATGGTAAATTGCAACACACAACCAGCACCAGGGTTTGCTGCCCTCAGCCAGCATCTTTGTTCCTATACTGGTGAACAGGGCAACTCTATAGTGCCCACCAGGTCTTTTGCCTACAGAGAAGCCATATCGCCTCTACCAAATGCACTCCATACAGGGGAACTGCTTCTCCCCATGCGACCCAGGAGATCTTCAGGCTGTGCTGCCCACTCCTGGGGCTCCATCCTGCTTCCTTCCCTGAGCACGACCAGGTGCTGACTTCTGAAACTTCAGATTCTGTGCTCTGCTGTTTATAAAAAACTGGCAGTATTGAAACCTTCTCCTTTTTCTCCATCAATGGTTTTGGGTAACAGTTTTCTTGGGCAGTACTCTGTGTATGTTTTCACTCTTCTTCTTTCTCCACTCCTAGCTCACCTCTCTGCAATCAGGGATCCCTCTTCACCACAAGGCCCTCAGGTCTTTTCTTCCACAAATGAACTCTCTGCAATTCCTACCTTCCACAGGTTGTTTTTTTCTGTTTGTAGATATGCAGCTTTGTTCTCTAGGACTGTCAATTGATTTCTTGGGTGTTCAGAATAATTTGATATTTATCTAGCTGTTCAGAGGAGGAAGCAAGCTTAGAGTCACCCTACTCCTCTGCCATCTTAACTCTCCTCCCAAGAATACATTTTAAAGTTTTAGATACTACAGACAATGAATTTATTTCAAGTAAACTTTAAGGATAAGAGAAGGTATATATAAGATATATATATTACTTTTTTGTGTTTTAAAATTTGTCTTTCTCAAATAAATCTTCAATGCTTCCTCAATATCCTCCTGG
Source organism: Panthera onca (assembly GCF_046562875.1). Lineage (NCBI taxonomy): Eukaryota > Metazoa > Chordata > Mammalia > Carnivora > Felidae > Panthera > Panthera onca. Next base: position 175,714,264 of record NC_138339.1, on the reverse strand, counting down.
CCTCTCCTGCCTCCTGGATCTTCCTCTATTTGTGTCCATGAAGTCACTCTCATGATATTCCAACTCCAAACACACTCACAGAATTTCTCCATCTGAGGTCAATTGACCACAGCCTAGGAGAATCTGGCTTCCCAAAGATTTTTTGAACGGAAGTGAAGCACCAGACAGAGAATAATATATGACTTCCCAAGTAGCCATCTAACAGGCCAAATAATGCACTCCAGAAGTGCAGGAGAATGAATACCTGATGCAGTGATCTTTGCCCAATGGGGACAAGAGACAAAAACAAGTTCTTATAAATACCCTCTCCTCTTCACTGTTCTCTTGTGAGAAACTATTTCTCTAGAGATAGCCTGCAAGGCATGGCAACTGCACCTACCAAGCAGCCATTGGTATCTTTCACAGTCATCATGAATCAGGGTCAGCAATGGTACTCCAACAGCTTGCACTGTAACTCATTTCCCTTTGAGTAAGGAAGTGAGGAAACTCTCACTTCCTAGAATTGCGCCTCACAAATAAAGCGTCAGCACTAAATCCTTGCATTAGATTATATTTTCAAGAGACCACAGACTAATACAAAAAGAAGCAGAGCACACTGCACATACACGTACAGTTGAATTTTACATAGCAAACATTCATGCAATCAACACCAATGTTAAAACATAACTTTGAAGTTTCTCCTTGTGCCTTTTCACCAAATATACAATCATTATTATATTAACAAAAATTTAAGTTTGAGCCCATTCTCACTGGACAGGTAGGAAGTGAAGTCTCATCCCTCTTGGGGCTCTAATTCCCTTGTACTCATGCAAAAAGTAAATCTCCTTAATCACAGGACACACTAGATACTGAGGACACCAGGAATCTCTCCTTACTCCCTAGTTTCTTCACAAAGACACTACCTCCATGTGAAACAGCTGACAAAATAGCTTGAATAGCTCAGCTTCTTATGAAATAAAAGCCAGAAAAGTGAGAGTTTTGCAGGACACACCTGCTTAAATTCACTTATGTCTACTTATTATAAAACTCTTCAAAAACAAAGCAGTACAAAATTGCTTGTAAAACATAAAGTTTTGACAATACATGTAAAACTAAAGAGGAGAAAATCCAGATGTGTGTGTGAAAATTCAATACCATTTACAATAAGGAAATAATTCTAATACAAAGGTGAAGGAGTTAATTAATTAATTGACATGTTCTTCCACTTTGCAGCATTCAATATTATTTTAACTAGAAATGCAGATTTCACATTTGATTTAAAGTCAGTAAGAATAGAAATTGTGTTGATTTTATTATTTCAAACTTTTTTATTGTGTATTGTAACATGCATACAAAGAAGTGCATAAAATATATTTTATTCAATGAATTATTACAGAATAAACCCCAGTGTAAACAGGTGAAGAAATAGAACATTGCCAGCAACTTCCAGAAGCCCCAGGACGTCCTCTCTCCTACATCTTTTTATACTATTGTTTTTCTTCCTTCTGTACACACTTGTAAACACACATCCCCAAACACAATGGTTTATTTCACCAATTTTTAATTTTATGTAAATAGAATCATATAGTATGTATTTTTGTATTTTAATTCTTTCCATAATATATTTATTTTATACACTTATTTTATTCCATGTTTTTGTCTACATGTCTATAAGCTGTTCATTCATTTTCCTGAATACTACTCCATTGTAATTAGAAACCACAGTTCATATGCCCACTCCATGATAGACATTTAAATTATTTCCAGTTTGGGGCTATTATGAATAATGTTACTGTGGCCGGTATGTGTCTTTTAGGGCAAATATGTATACACTTCTGCTGGACAAATTCCTAACAGTAGAACTTATGGGTAAATCGGGTATGCACCTCTTCAACTTAATTGACAAGTCAAATTAGTTTCCAAAGTGGTTATTCTCGTTTACACTTCCACCAAAACTGTATGAAAGTTCCTCTTGTTCCATATCCTTGCTAACACTTGACATTTTCAGGGTTTTAAATTTTTTTTAACATTTATTTATTCTTGAGAGACAGAGATAAAAAGAGCATGAGTGGGGGAGGGGCAGAGAGAGAGGGAGACACAGGCTCCAGGCTCAGAACTGTCAGCACAGAGCCCAACACAGGGCTCAAACCCACAAACTGTAAGACCATGACCTGAGCCAAAATCAGAGGCTTAACTGACTGAGCTACCCAGGTGCCCCATCAGGTTTTTAAAAATGTGAGCCATTCTAGTGGTGTCTAACAGAATTTCGCTGTGGTCATCTTTTACATTTTCCAGTTACTATTAGTAAAACTGGTAATATGTACTCTGTTGTGCAATTATTGCATATATGGATATTCACATTTACAAATTGCCTGTTCAAATTCATTGCCCATTTTTCTACTACATAGACTTTTCCTTTATTGATTTTTATGAATTACTTACAAATTCTTGGCTGTTTACAGCTATTTGAGTTGAAATTTCTTCTTTTACTTGGCTTGATATTCACTTTCTTAAAGGACTATTTTAAGGATTAAAATGTTTTACCTTTAATACAGTCAAAATTATCCATTTTTTAGAGTTTTTTCCTCTTCTATTTAACAATATTTTCCTAATCCTCCAGTACAATATTGAAAATAATAGCAAACTTCCTTGCCTGTCTCACTCCCAAAGGAAAAGCTATCAATATTTTACCATTAAGTATGGTGCTGGCTTTAGGGATTGTGTTTGTTTGGCTGGTTACCCTTTATTATATTATAACGTCCCCTTCTATTCATAATGTTATAAAAGCTTTTTCCATGAATAAATGTTTAATGTTTTCAAAGGCTTTACTGCAGCTCTTTCAGCAGGCGTGATATTTTTCTCCATAATTTCGTTAATAGGGGGACTATAGAGAATAGTGTAGGGAATATTTAATATATTTGCATTCCTGAATCAATATATAGTCAACCTTTCACATGATATAAAATCATATGTTTCTGGATTCAGTTTGTTGGTATTTTAGCTAAAATTGTTGCATCAATGTTCGTGAGTCAAATGACTATAACAGACATGAGTCAGTAATGTTCCTGTAAGGTTCTGTTCTCCAAGTTAGGCTGACGTCATCAAATGAGCCAGCAATGTTTCATCCCTTTCAAGTCTCCAGAAGAATTTATGTATGTTTGCTATTATATTTTTCCTTAAATGTTAAGAGCTGCAGCCTCTCTGGAAATCTTCCCTTAAGATTCCAATCACTTTACCCTGAAAATTCAATCTCTTTCTCCTCCACTCAGTGAAATGGGTAAAATCTGATTTGGACTCCCTTCCCAATAGGAGGAGAAATCTGTTCTCTGTTTCTCCATCATGACTCACAGCAGAAGTCAAAATATGCAATAATTTGATGGAGATTATTTTGTGCATTACATCTTTGTCAAGAAAATTCTTAATACTATTTTTGGAAATGAGCTTTCTATCATTATGCTCTGTAGAGAAAAAAATATGATCTATTTCATCAGGATCTCAAATTTTCTACCACAGGGATGAGCAGTTTAATTGCCTAATCATTGTGATATTTTGCTTATCTTTTATTTTGTAGAATCTTGTTGTCTTTCTATTCTTTCTTAAGGCAATTGATGTTCTTGGTTTAATAAACTTTTTAGCCAAGAGAATCTAGAAATCATTTTAAAATTATAATTTAAAATACTTTGACTATCATTTTTTGTAGATTTTAATTTTCTTAATCATTTGTGATAATTTATGTTTTCTCTTCTATTGACTTAGAAGTTACTTTTTAAACATTTTAACTGATCATAATACATGTTTTTAGAAATAATGTTAATAATATGAAGATTGGATTTGAACATTTTTAATTTATTTTCTGATTTGTTGTTTTTTCCTAATTTCTAAATATATTTTCTACATTCTCTATAAAATGATTAGATTCACCAGAATATACTGTCTTGTTTGATACATTACACATTTGAGAAGAATCAATTATTGGAATCATCATTTAATATACATACTTCAATATACATTTACTATACATTTAATGTACATCATTTAATATACTTTTTTATTTCTTAATTTTTTTCTTTATATTCTCTCCTTCCATTGCTTTCTGAAAATTTCTCAATTCCTTCATTTTAATGTTGTTTATTTTTATCATGTACATATTGAAAATCCTCCTACGATGTATTTACCTCTGAATATTGCTTTAGCACTGCCATATATATTTGAATAATAATATTCCAATCAATTAATATTGACTATATGCCACTGTCTGTGATTTAAATTTATTTTTTTTCTTTTAAGCAATGGTAATTAAGGGCAATTTCTACAAAATCACTGCTATCTTTGCACTTTTTTGTCATTTCATTTATTGATTTGTTGAACTGATATCAGAAATTGACCACATTATATTTAGAAATGCTTTCCAATGTTCTGGAGGAGGAGTCAACATGGTGGAGAAGTAGGGGGACTCAAAGTTCCATTGTCCCTCAAACACAGCAGTATTGAGGCCAGAAGACTTGGAATTCTAGGAATCTGGGCTACAAACTGACAGAAACATCTCCAGGGGCCCTCTGGGATGATGTAGCTGGTGATAGGTGCATGATTGAGAACTGGGAGAGATAGAATGGACAGCGTGGGAAAGAGGGGAAGGATCTCCTTCTGTGGTGAGACAAAAGGAATTCCAGGAAGAAATGATAGAGAATTTCTAAACACAGATTTGGACAACATAACTGAGCAAGAATGTAGAGTAATAGTCATAAGATTAAAAGCTGGGCTTTAAGAAAGCATAGAAGACAGCAGAGAATATATCAAGGAACTATGTCACAATGAAATAAGAAATGTTAAATGTGAAATAGTCACGACGAATTAAGAAATGTTGTAGATGAGGTACAAAATAAACTAGTTGTAGTAACAGCAAGGATGGAGGAGGCAGAGAGGAGATTAAATAAAATAGAAGATAAAATTACTGAAAATGATGACACTGAGAAAAATAGAGATAAGAAACTACTAGACCACAAGGGGAGAATTAGAGAACTAAGTGATTCAATGAAACATAAGAATATCCATATCATAGGAGTTCCAGAAGAAGAAGAAGAGTGAAAGGGGCAGAAGGTTTACTTGAACAAATTATAGCTGAGACCTTTCCTAATCTGGGGGAGGAAACAGATATCCAAATCCAGGAAGCACAGAGAACTCCCTTCATATTTAACAAGAATAGATCTTCTCAATGGCATAGCATAGTGAAACTGGCAAAATACAAAGATAAAGAAAGAACTCTGAAAGCAACTAGGGACAAACAGGCCTTAACCAACAAGGGTAGACACATAAGGGTAGTAGCAGACCTGCCCACTGAAACTTGGCAGGCCAGAAAGTAGTGGCAGGAAATATTCAATGTGCTTCATAGGAAAAATATTCAGCCAAGAATCCTTAATCCAGCAAGGCTGATAAAGGCTTTCCCAAACAAACTAAAACTGAAGAAGTTCATAACCACTAAACCAACCCCGCAAGAGATCCTAAGGGGGACTCTGTGAGTGGAATGCTGCAAAGACTACAAAGGACCAGAGATATCACCACAAGCATGAAACCTACAGATAACACAATGACACTAAATCCATATCTTCCAATAATAACTCTGAATGTAAATGGACTAAATGCTCCAATCAAAAGACACAGGGTATCAGAATGGAAAAAGAAACAAGATCCATCTGTATGCTGTCTATAGGAGACCCATTTTAGACCTGAGGACACCTGCATATTGAAAGTGAGGGGATGGAGAACCATCTATCACGCTACTGGAGGTCAAAAGAAAGCTGGAGTAGCCATACTTATATCAGCAAACTAGATTTTAAACTAAAGGCTATAACAAGAGATGCAGAAGGGCATTATATCATAATTACAGGGTGTATCCATCAAGAAGAACTAACAATTGTAAATGTTTATGCTCCCAACTTGAAGGAACCCAGATACATAAATCAATTAATCACAAACATAAACAATCTTATTGATAAGAATACTGTAATTGCAGGGGATTTTAGTACTCTACTTACAACAATGGACAGATCATCTAGGCAAAAAAATCAATAAGGAAACAATGGCCTTGAATGATACATAGGACCAGATCGACTTAGCAGATATATTCAGAATTTTTCATCCAAAAATAGCAGAATACACATTTTTTTCTAGTGCACATGGAATATTCTCCAAGATCGATCACAAACTGGGTCACAAAACAGCCCTCAATAAATATAAAAGAATTGGGATCATACCATGCATGTTTTCTGAATGAAACAGGACCACTTTCTTACACCGTACACAAAAATAAACTCAAAATGGATGAAAAACCTAAATGTGAGTCAGGAAACCATCAAAACCCTAGAGGGAGAAAGCAGGCAACAACTTCTTTGACCATAGCTGCAGCAATTTCTTTTCCAACATGTCTCCGAAGGCAAGGGAAGTAAAGGCAAAAATGAACTATTGGGACCTCATCAAGATAAAAATCTTCTACACCACAAAGGAAACAATCAAGGCAACCGACGGAATGGGAAAAGATATTTGCAAACAACATACTGGATAAAGGTTTAGAATCCAAAATCTGTAAAGAACTTATCAAACTCCACACTCTCCCAAAAAAATAATCCAGTGAAGGCATGGGCAGAAGACAAGAATAGACACTTTTCCAAAGAAGACATCCAGATGGCTGACACATGATAAGATGCTCAACATCACTCATTATCAGGGAAATAGAAATCAAAACCACATTGAGATGCCACTTCACACTGGTCCAAGTGGCTAAAATTAACAACTCAGGCAACAACAGATGCTGGTGAGGATGTGGAGAAACAAGAACCCTTTTGCACTGTCGGTGGGAATGAAAACTGGTGCGGGCACTCTGGAAAACAGTGTAGAGGTTCCTCAAAAAATCAAAAATAGAACTAACCTAAGACCCAGCAATAGGGCTACTAGGAATTTATCCAAAAGATAGAGGAGTGCTGATTCATAGGGGCATATGTACCCCAATGTTCATAGCAGTGCTTTCAACAATAGCCTAATTATGGAAAGAGCCTAAATGTTGATCAACTGATAAATGGATAAAGAAGGTGTGGTTTATATATACAATGGAATACTACTTGAATGAAAAAGAATGAAACCCTGCCATTTGCAACAACGTGGATGACTGGAGGGTATGATGCTAAGTGAAATAAGTTAGAGAAAGACATATATCATATGTTTTCCCTCATATGTGGAAATTGAGAAACTTAATAGAAGACCATGGGGGAAGGAAAGGGGAAAAAATAGTTACAAACAGAGAGAGAGGCAAACCATAACACACTCTTAAAATACAGAGAACAAACTGAGGGTTGATGGGGGGCTGGGAGGAGGGGAAAATGGGTGATGGGCATTGAGGAGGGCACTTGTTGGGATGATCACTGGGTGTTGCATGTAAGTGATGAACTACAAGAATCTACCCCCAAAACCAAGAGTACACTATATACACTGTATATTAGCTAACTTGACAATAAATTTTATATATTAAAATAAATAAATAAAATTATAAACATTATAAACAAATAAATAAATAAATCCTTACCAATATTCTAATAATGATCAATTTTAAGTTTTATGATTATTTAATATTACATGTTTAATTCATTGAGCATAAGTATATAAGCATATAAAGTCAAAATTATATACATGTATATTAAGTCAACATTTTATTTTTTAAGTTTATTTATTTATTTTCAGAGAGAGGGAGAGACAGCATGAGCAGGGGAGGGGCAGAGAGAGAGAGGGTGAGAGAGAATCCTAAGCAGGCTCCACGCTGTCAGCTTGGAGCCTTATGGGAGCCTCAAACCCATGAACCACAAGATCATGACCTAAGCCGAAACCAAAAGTCAGAAGTTTGACCAACTGAGCCCCCCAGACACCCCCAATGTCTTATATTTTAACAATCCAATCCTAAAAGTTTTTATTTCTGTCAGCATGACATGCCCCTGACCAAGAATGCTGTATTAAATTATCTCACTGGTATAGGGTTCTTATGTGTTCCACTTCCATTACTGGTTGTTTTTGTGTATGTGATAATTATGCTTGTATTAGAATAAGAAGACTTTTATCTCCTTTTTTATTGTGTATTTTACATTTTTTCAATATATAATAACACATTATACTCATCAGGTTTCAGGAGAAAACAGATGGTAGCATCAAACTGAGGAGGGTTTTAGATAAGGAACTATCAAAGTGAAGGAAAAGGAGGAGGAGGAGGAGGAGGAGAAGGAGGAGAAAGAAGGAAAAGGAGAAAGAAGAAGGAGAAGGAGAAGAAAGAGGCAGAGTAGGAAAACCACCAGGGGTAATGCACACCCCAGAACTAGTAAGAGCAAGTTACCATCCTAGATCTGAAGGAAGAGAGAGGGCCCTGCCCAACAGGGCCACTATCTTCAATGGAGGTTCACAGTCAGCTTTCAGGAACCCTGAACAAAATTAGGATGTTCTTCTGTTCTCATTGCCAGATCTTTTGGCTATAATGATGAGAAACAATTTCTTAGTAAGCTAAAGTTGAGTGTAAGTTCGCTTTTTCCAAGAACTAGGTGAAAATTCACAAGTTCACCCTTCAGACCCAGCTCAAGTATTGCATAAATCCTTAATAAAATTTTATTTCAATTATCTAAATTGTTTTAATCATTATTATCCCACCACTAAACTTTGTAATATTATTTCTATTATTACACCTAACATATGCCATTACATTTTTAACTTTTTTCTTAATAAAAGATAGATTCCTTTAAGAAAACACTGTCTTGCTTTGTTTTTTTTGTTTTTTTTAATAATTCAGAAAAAGTATCTTGTAATGGAAAATAATTATTTTCTGGGAGCATACCTCAGATTGAAAGAAATGCTGTATAAGTGACATCCATGTACTCCCCTTGGCTTTCCAGGAAAAACATAGTATGCTAAAGTTCAGAATAAATGTGCCCTTTTTTGTCTCATATGTGATTATGAGAAATGTTTCCACATTGGTCCTTTGCTGCACAGATTGCTAATTGTTTTATAATACCCCTTTTCCCCTTAAATAGTGAAAGAAGATTTTAGCTGGACTGCATTGCTCATCTTTCCTTGAAGGTAGACATGACCACATGCCTATAACCTGCTCAATAGAATGTGAGAAGAGTGATGTGTGAAACTTACAGTTTAACCAATTTAAAAAAAAGTTATATCCTCTACATTATTCCTTTCCACAGCTAGACCATTGACATTATGGCTGCAGTTGGAGCAGACATTTTTAACCATGAAGGAGAAATAATTTTTTGAGGTTCCTGGAACAGTGCATGAAAAAAGAACCTGACCCTTGACCTCTGGAGCCATCATGCTTGCCCTGGATTCTTTTGTGAGAGAAATGATCTCTGTCTTAATTAAACAACTGTTATTTGGATCTTTCCTATCTTACTCAGTAAACTCTTTTAGAATTTACTCATCATTGTTCATCCCATATGGTTATGTTCTATTTTGCTATTTCCCCCATTTGAAATAAAACTAATCTTTATGTAGAAATAATGAAGTAAAATATGATGCAAATCAATGTATTAAATGTCATTCTGAGCAGCAGCTATGTAGCTCAGTTGGTTAGGCATCCAACTCTTGATTTCGGCTCAGATCTTGATCTCAGGGTTGTGATATCAAGCCCAGTATCAGGCTCCACCCAAAGTGTGGAGCCTGCTTGGGATTCTCTCTCTCTCTCCCATTGTCCCCTCCCTTGCTCATGCTTTCTCTCTCTCAAAACAAATAAATAAGCGTAAATAAATAAATAAATGTCCGTGTGCTTGGGTGGCTTAGTCGGTTTAGTGGCCAAATCTTGGTTTCAGCTCAGGTCATGATCTTATGGCTCATGAGTTCAAGCCCCATGTCAGGCTCTGCATTAACAGCATGAAGCCTGCTTGGGATCCTCTTTCTCTCTGTCTGCCACTCCCCTGCTTGTACATGCTCTCTATAAATAAATAAATAAATAAATAAATAAATAAACTTTTAAAAATAAAAAAAAGTAAATAACTGTCATTATGAGAATGTTTTATGATGTTCCATACAACATTTCTGAAATATTTATTCTTAAGAGTTTAAAGTATACAAAGAATTATGTTGTAAATAAATTATCATAAAGGTATTAAATGTTAAGCTACATGAAAGTTGGCTTTTTTTTCCTCTTAAAGCATTTTTATTCAAAAAGCGTCTGGAATAACTGTGCAGTAAGGCAGCAATGTATACTTTAGTTTTTTTAATTGAGGTATTATTGACATATAAAATTATATTAGTTTCAGTTGTAATGATTCAATATCTGTATATATTGCAAAATGATCACCACAATAAGTCTGGTTAACATCTGTCACCATATATGGTTACAAATAGTGTGTGTGTGTGTGTGTGTGTGTGTGTGTGTGTGTGTGTGTTAAGAACTTTTAAGATCTACTTACTCTCCTAGCAAGTTGGCTTTTAGCATCTTGAAATTATATTGGTCTTCTTTTACTTGGTTCTTAATTTTTTCACTCTCAGAAAGATGCTTCCCACTGTTAAGTTTTTATTTTTACTTTTCCTAGAAAAACATAATTTCAAGTGTCTAAATCTAAAAGTGAATCATGAAGCTAACATTTCTATAAATTATTAAGATGTGAAAAGATACTTTTTTCAGAGTAAAAAGACTGCTCAGCAGCCTTTCTACCCTTTCCTGACACATACAGATAGTATTAATAGCATATGTACAAACTGTGGGTAAATGGAAGCAGCTCCCTTATCTGGAGGGACCAGGGAGCACTCATTACCCTGAGACCCCACTCATCAACTTGAAGGTAGAGGGAGTCCTCCCCAGGTACACTCATAACCCATTTTCAGTGCACCCTGTATCAATGGTTAGAAAGCTCTGATTTAGGACGCTAAGGACTAAGTGGTTAGAGAAACACTCTAAAGGCACCTAGCTTTGACAAGAAGTTGGATGAGCAAAGCATTACTTAAAGTCTATTTTTCATGCACCTTCCCAGAGGAGAGAAACTGAGAAAATTAAATTCACAAAATGTTATTGTATCATCATCGATTAGCATTTATTGAACAGTGAATCATTGAGGGAATAAGGACGCAAGTCCTTATACTAGAAATAGTTTGTTCCCTAAAGATGCTTTCAATTTGTTTAGCTCATATAATCCTGATATTTTGTGACATTTTGAGTATGTAGTAAGTATGATAATTAAAACTGTATGTTGACATTTTCACAATTTTTAATGAATTTCTCACGAATTTATTTGAAATGTACATGCAACAAATTAGAATTTAGTATGAGTAAATCTTTGCAATTTAAGGAAGTAGCAAGTATTTCTTGTGTTCTTCACTTAAATATTGAGTCAGCATCACAAATTTGAGACATTATCTCCAACAATGAGCTTCTCACTCGAAAAGAATGTATTTATAGCTTTAAAATTTTGAAAGGTATGTAAATGTGTATTCAGGTAGGATGACAACATAATAATGAAAGGTTCACATTGGACCAAACAAGGCTTTTATCAAACTATTATATCAGCATAATTGTCACTTCATTGCAAGTATAAGTAATAATGGACTAATAGATGCCATTTCATGATATCCTGCTAATCCCTGACATACATTAGCTCATGTACTTTAGTTTTAAAAACAATCTTTCAAGGTTAGTTTGTTGTCCCTATTTTACTGGTACATGAGGTTTGGAAGTGTTAAGAAACCTGTCGAAAGTCACTGCATTAGTAAATGGTAAGCTAATTTACAATTAGTCCCCTAGCATTATGTGCTGGGAATATTACAGCTTTATCACACCTTCTTTAAATAAAAGTAATTTTGTATCTGAACCTCCATCCCATTGAGCTAAAGGAAATAGTACCTAACTTTTTGTGGGTTTCCCCCCAGAGAGATAGCGAAGGGCAAGGTGAGTATCTTCTGTTACCATGTGATTTATGCACAAATGAATATGAGCTGTTCTAAGAGTCCCACCGGGAAGAAGGAACAAGAAACTGCTCTTCCTAAATCTACCATCAGCTCTCTCTCTCTCTCCTGTCCAGGAGTTTGTTTCCTACATCATGAGAAGTCTTTTTTTTCTGAACTACAAATTCAGTTCTTCTTAATAAGAATAATGTACAGGGAAGAAAAGCCAGGGATTCCATCCAACTACTATATTCAGCCCTGAACATTCCTCTTTTGAGACCGTGATACACAAGTCAGGTTGCTTAGATGGTGAAATGAAAATAGAAGGAGAAAAGACTAAATGTACTTCAACAAATTTTAACAGTTAAAAATATGATCCAGCCACACCACATTCTTCCCAGAATACAACTAGAGGTTATTAAAACATTGCAGTGCTGTGTTATCTAGCCTCTCTGACCATGAACATCATGCAGATGGAACAAGATGAATGACCATCACCAGCATGACTCACTCCTCACCCAACCACATCCCCAAGTAAGAGAACGAAATAATTTCATCCTACTCTAATAAGAAATGCATTTCTTACCCAAATGTTAAAAGCCTTTTTAGGATAACAGAAATTTCCATTAAGGGCAATGCAGTTCATTTCTAGAGTAGGTAAGGAACCAAAGACTGCTGGGCACGATGGCAATACCTGGCTACTTACAAAAATGTTCCCATTCTCAACATGGAGTAGGACTTACTTCCCTCCTTTAATTAAAATAATAATAATGAAATAAAAGTGAGATCTGTCCTTTGGAAATGTGCTGTGGCTGATCTCACCTAGCAAATAACAGCCTCCACAGATAAGCGATAGGTTTGCCTACTCTCTACCTGTGGAAATACTAAAAGGAAGTCCAGTCTCTAGAACACATGACAGGGAAGAACACCACTCTTTGGTGGGGGCGGGGGCGGGGGGTTGGTTGTTTGTTTTTTACCGTATGAGCACGCACTAAGGAAGCAGCCTTTAATTGCCTTTTAAGAGAGTGAACATGTACATGAAAAACAAAGCTACAGTTTGACACAATGCTCAGGCCCATCTAAACTGACTTCTTGGGGTGAAAGTCAAAGACACTGGGATCAAAACAATGAACTACAAACAGAAATTACCTATGATTCACCTTAGTGAGTAAACAATATGGCCTAACCGCAGTCATTCCTAAGAAGTGTCTTCATTCAAGATAAGTGCTAAGTAAACAAAATGCCAAATTTTGTATATTTGAAGCTGTATATTTGAAGTAAATGTGAGGCTGTGGTGCATTCCTGAGAGACTTCACAGCAGAAAAACATTGTTGTGCTTGAAAACAAAACAAAACAAAATAACAAACCTAAATGGAATTACCTAGGGCAGACTTTCTCCTCCATTCCATATTTAAAAAGAATAAAATGCTGGTGTGCAGCATTGAGGCCAGGGAACAGGATCTTTTTCTGTGCACGAGGATGAGTCTCCCATGGATAGAAATCCACAGAGACTTCTCTAGAAGGCTGGGGGATTACAGGAGGGGTAAGAGGCTGAGGAAGGGTAGAAGGTAAGGTGTATCCACAATGCTCATGCTGCCTTCACATGCTTTCCCACTGGAACCAGGGGGAAAGTCCAAGTTGCATTAGCTATTCATTCCTAAATTGTTATTCTACTATAAAGACGCAGGATGGTAACCAAAGAAATAAGGCACGCTTCACTTGATTCTCTTTTCTGCTCTCCTGTGGAGAAGAAAGATCTATAAGTCAAGAGGTCTACTGCCTGATGTAATAGTTATTGACTGGCAAGCAGTCAGGACACAGCGATGCTGGAAAGAGTAAGGAGAACCCACAAGTTTTGGAGGAGCACTAAGCCAAAACACCCAAGAGCAATAAAACCTAGCATCCTGCCTACCAACCATGGTAGAGAAAGCTGTCCTCTGAAGAAAGGCACATGTGAAAAGGGACTAGAAATCAAAGTTGCACTTAATTTACACAAAGGTTATCCAGCAGCTAACTATAACTTATTTCATTAAGAGTTCAACAAAAATGCAGTAAGCACCTTCTATATGCCAGACACAATGGTTAAAGAGAGAGAACTTGAAAAAATAATCTCCACTCTACAGATATTAATATTCTAAGTGGAACATGTCACATAAATATAAAGTATGATAACTACTGTGAAGATGTATGTACATGTTGCTATGGTAGCACGTAAGAGAGCAATCCCATTTGGCTGGGAGATATTGTGGAAGGCATAAAAGAGGAGGTTATACCTCAGCTCATCTTCAAGAAACACAGTTTATCCTGGCTAAATTTGTGTGTAAGGAAGGTGGGATGGAGTGAGAGGAGAGTTCAGGTTAGTGTGCTCAATATCCAAAGTATGAAAGACAGAAACATCATGAGCTAAGTAGGACACTAACTTTACTCATCCTGATGGAACACAGTTGTAGGAGTAGGAATGGAAAGAGATGAAGCTAGAGAGATGGTCAAGGATCAGGTTATAGATGACCTGATAAGACACTAGTAACAATTGTGGACTTTTACCTATAGCCATACAGGTATTTGTGTGTTCAAAAAAGTTACTCTGTCAGAAATACAGAGAATGTATTGGAAGAGAATGAAAACTGAGACTGTAGTAGTGATCCCTAGAAGAAATTATGAGAATTTAGGCATAATAAGTGACCATTAAGATGGAGGTAAGAGTACAGATTGGAAAGATGTTAGAGATGTGAAACCGATATGAATTATTGATCAACTGGGAATGGGTAGCATTTGATGGGAGAGAAGGGTTGACTTCTGGGTTTATAGATTTATCAGATGCATAGAGGTTTGTAAATTTCATTAAAATATTGAATCTATTTTTTAAATATGTTGAGTTTGACGAGTCTGCATTATGCGTGTGTATGGCCAAAAGAAAGTTTAATATGAAAACCATTAAGAGATTGAATACGCAGACAGTCGTCAGAAACAGAACTCTGACAACTCTACAAGCTCTGCAGCAACCAATCCAGGAAACCAAGTGACAACCTCTACAGTAATTGGTCCAGAACAGTCAAAGCTCGGTCAACGAGTGCTAGTTTCTGTATCTACTGTCCCTACTTCCAACTCAGGATGAACTACAGAAAGCCAAATATGTTTCCCCAAACCAATTGCACAAGAGGCCCAATTCTAGTTAACACACCTTCAGCTTTCCCATGCCAATAACCCTCCAATAAAAGCATACCTGAAGCCTTTCCAATGCACCACCATAAAGTTTTCCCCCTCTGCTTGCCATTTACTCTCACCAAATACAAGTGATGGCGACTGACTCCCTTACTATGGCAAGCTCTGCATAAACAGCCTCTGTTCTTACTGGTGTGGTTTTCATTTATTTCCACAGTTGTGCCAGAAGTTCTGTCCAGATAGAGTATGCACTGCTGGTTACTTCAGACCTGCACACTGGACTAAGAGAAATGGCTGTAGAGGTCCCTTATGCCTGGCTGCTCGTGGCTTGACAAATCCATGTTGATCTGATAAGCCAGAACCTAGTCTTAAGTCCACTCTTTTTAAGTTGAAATTCACATTAGTTATTCTCAGTGTGGTACCCAGGTTTTGGTTTCAGTTTGTTTGGCATCGTTGTTGAAATCAGAATACTTCTTTTTCCTCTCTTCTGTGTTTCCATTTTGTGTTTATCTAAGAGCGTCGTTTGTCATAAAAAGGAGAACCATGGGTAGAAGACAGGCAGCAGATGACAAGACAGGCTCGATAAGCCTTCAAGCCAACCATACAGATAAAAGAGTTTATGGTTCTCACTGGACTAGTGTCCGTTTGGACAAATTCTGCTGTGGGTCACCAATAAAATCTAATCTGTTCTTCCTATAATTCATTTTTTTTGTCTTGAGAAATTTGTCTTTGATCCAAAGAGCATGTTTTTTTCTGGTTTTCCACCTATTGGAGTGTAGACTTTCTGGGTGTGTCTACAGAGGCAGCCAATCCTCACAGTGGGGGCCCAAGACACAAAGCGTACACACATCACTGTCACTTGACCATGGCTAGCTGTCATGAGGTCCTCTAAGTCCAAATTTCTCCCTCACAGTGAAAACTCCTGTACTTATCTACACTCTCATTGCAGTCCTAATCTTACCTTCTCTCTGTAAATAGCATAATTTTAGCAAGAATGATGGATACTTCCAGGGCCACTCTGAGGAACATTTAATTTAAACAAAACTGTTCATCGGAGAAACACCTACCTTAAGAAACAAAATGAATAATTGCCATTTGCCACAACATGGTTAGACCTTGAGGGCATTATGCTAAGTGGAATAAGTCAGAGAAAGACAATTGCTGTTTGATCTCACTTAAGTGTGGAATCTAAAAAAAAAAACAAAAAACAAAACAAACAAACAAACAAACAAAACAATAGGGGTTCCTGGGTGGCTCAGTTGGTTAAGCGTCCAACTTCAGCTCAGGTCACCATCTCATGGTTCCTGAGTTCAAGCCTGCATCGGGGTCTATGCTGACAGCTCAGAGCCTGGGTCCTGCTTTGGATTCTGCGTCTCTCTCTGTCTCTCTCTGCCCTTCTCCTGCTCACGCTCTGTTTCTCAAAAGTAAATAAATGTTAAAAAAAAATTTGTTTAATAAAATTTTAAAAAACAACAAAAACAAAAACCATCAAGCTCCAGATACAGAGAACAGATCAGTGGTTGCAGAGCTGGGTGGTGGGGGGAATGGAAGAGAAATAGGTGAGGGAATCCAAAGATACAAACTTTCAGCTATAAAACAAGTAAGTCATGGGGATGTAATGTATAGTCTGGTGACTAGAGTTAATAATACTGTGTTGCATACTTGAAAGTGGCTAAGAGAGATCTTACAAGGTTTCATCACAAGAAAAACTATAACAAAATGTAACAAAATCATTATGTTGTACATCTGGAGCCAATATAATGTTCTATTTCAATTATACCTCAATTTTTAAAAAAGAAATACATTATCTCAGGTTCATTGGGCATGATCTTTTGACTGGTATGCAGAGGCCTCCAAATGAAATTCTGATTGAAAAATTGCTACTTAAGGGTTCTCTGGAAAAATGTGATAAGGAATTTGACAAACTTAAGCAACAACAAACCAGAATCATTTCCCCAGTAGACCCATCCCTGTCCTCCTGTTGCCTCCCTATACAGTCTCCCTTCCCAACTCCTCCTCACCTGGTCAAGACCACCTGCATTACCCAAAGCACTCAATAGAAGATTCTAAATCCCATTGGTTTCTAAAGATCCTTCTCTTTTATGAGGAAAATATTCAGGTATCTATAGAATTTAAACCTTGGACCTCAGTTGAATTAATAATTAAAGATTTACCTCAACTAAGATAAGACTGTTAACTATGCATAGAACAATTTAAGTTTCGGGGGGGGGGGGTATACATTTTACCCAGGGTTACCTATCTTAACTTGTGCACTTATTGATTGGAATCATAAATGCTAAATCCTGAACAGCCAAAGTTGATTGAACTGACCCAGAAAACACATACAGGATCCATCTTTACAAAAAACAAAAAACAAAAAAACATGGACTCACTGAGGACAGCTTCTACCACTACCAGGGTCACAGTCTTCATCCCCAGAAGTAGATATACAGGCTGCATCTTGCCAGAAAGTATCAGGAAAAGGGAGGATACTGAAACCCTTCTTGACTGAGAATTAACTCAGGATTAACCAAGCAGAGTAGAGCAGGGAAGAGCAATCCTTGTCCAGGCAGGGTGGGGTTGAGGCAATCAGTCCCTTCAGGTTTTGATGGTAGAAAATAAAAAGGCTGCTCCAAACTTGGAAGCAAAGGGTGAGGAATTGCTACTCCATAGGGATCATGGCTCCCAGTCCAGGCCCTGCACGTGTTGGGAAGTTGAGGCCTTTGGAGGTGGCTGCTTGTAGGACTGGAGACCTGAGCCTATGGATATCCTTGGCCGAATGGCACACAGAGGGAGTAGGATCACACTTCCTCCTAAGATTCAGAGGCTCTGGACAGTGCCTCCCAGGAGATGCTTGTAGTATGACAAGTAACCATTAAGGCAGACAGAGCTCTCTGTGCTTCAATGTCCACGTCAGAATTTTGGACTTCCCATGGTCAACTGAGGGAAGGCGGATAGTCTCTTTACTTATTTAGCTTGTTGCTTGTTTATTTAACAAACACATATAGCATTACTACATGTAGATGCTTGGAAGTGCTTTATAAGTATTAACCCATTTAATGCCCATGGCAATTGTACAAGGTAATGCTATTATTATATCCATTTTTTAGATCAGCAAAATGGGGCACAAAGAGCTGGAATACCTCACCGAAAGTCAGACTGCTAGTAACTGATAAAGGCATGATTCAAACCCAGACAGTTCAGATTCCATGCTCTTAACCACAAGTAATTGACTTTTTTTTACATTATTATTTGTTGGGAAAATAAAAGCACTGTTAGGAATCATACCCCAATTTTATGGAACATTTCACACCAGCTACATTTCACTTAATCCTTACAAAAACTCTGTGACATGGGTATTTTCATCTTCAATTTATAGATGAGGAAACAGGTCCCATGGCTCATCAAAGTCAAGTAGAAGGGTGCAGCCATGTTGAAACACAGGTTGCCTGGCCAAAGATTCTTTCTACTGTACCACTGTCAGGTATTAGAAAGACCTAGAGGAAGTAGGTAAGGAAGTTGCAAAGGATACATATAACCTTTAAAAAAAAAGGATAAAAATTATGATTCAGACCTGCCTGACTGGTGCTGACTGCCTATCAGCTTGCATAACATATCACAATCAGCCCTCACAGTGGAAAATAAGTAATTCACTATATTACTGTGGTTTTGTCAAAGGCCTCCCAAGGGGACTGGAAGAATTTGCTGAATTCATGTTGCAATCTAGCCCATTGAAGGATCTCTACATAATTAGACTCAGAACCAGAAATTGCACATAGCCCATCAACTTGGGAAACAGAGACTGGTGCCTTATCTAGGTAAGCACCCCCCAGTTCTTCATCCCTGAATTATCTGTAGCTTCAGAGTCAACAAAACAAGAACCATACAACTACAATTTCATGGTTTTCCAATACATATAGAAATATGGATTTTCCTATACATGTAGAAAGAACAATTCTGATAAGAACAGATAAGAATTAGTTCAAGTATTTGAAATGTTCAACTAAACCCAAAGACAATGCCATACATTAATCTTAGTTCTTCTAAAACAGTACCATCTTGACAATATTGAAAAATAAGTTTATGGTCTTAAAGAGTAAGCACCTCACATTCTTTGTTATCTTTGTTGAACACAGATGACTCAAGGCTCTTACTATCAAATGATCTTATCACGCCTATTCTAAACTGGGTTTTCCATACTGGAATGTCTTATTCCTGTTCCTAGTACTCTTTCCTAATTTATTTTCAATGTCAACAGGGATACTTGATGGAATGGGTGAAAGTGGTCACCCTTTGAACTAGCCAAGTAATTATGAATTTAAAAATCATTACACTGCATATATAAGCTTTTTAAAGAATAACATCCCATTCAGTGCAGGAACTATATTAAATGCACTTCAGGAACTACACTAAAAAGATAACAAAAAAACATGCCATTATGAATGATAGTAAAAAGTATTTAATTGAATAGTTAAAATAAAAAACTAGAGATTTCTCAACCAAAATAAAGAGAAAAATATCATTCTTTGGGTTGAACGTGTACAAAATGGCAGAAAAGAAACTGGCTTAGGCAAAATACACACTTTACTAAAGGGACAATAATGAGCTCATGAAAACAAAGATACAGCTGGGACTCAGAACAAACTAAATTTTGACTCTAACCCCTGGACCTTCTTTCTTTGGTCTGCCTCTCTCTTGGACATGTGCCCTGTCTACCCCACCTACCACAGTCCAGATTACTGTGCTCTGCTTCCCAAAGCTCATGATGGAAAATAGCCACTACAAAACTGCCCACCACCCCCCCCCCCAGGTATATATTTCCTCTGTTCAAAACAGTAGTCCCACTGGGCTGACATCTTTCAATTCCAGAGCCCTAGTCCCCTCTGGGCTATGTGCCAGCGTGGTGACTTAACTTTAAATCCATGTCAATAGAGGGAAGAGCTATTCTCCAAATGGCAAGACCAAAAGTGAGCCAGAGACAAAATAGGCATCTACCTACTCTTCAAAGTTTGCAAATAGGAAAGATTTCCAAGCCAATTTGGTACGTATATCATATTAAAACTTGGGGGTGGGGGGCGGAATTACTGCTTGAAACCACAGCCAGACATATTTGAGAAACTATATTCAGAGTCAGTCAAACTCTGAAAGCATAGAATACTGCCTACTGGAGAACTGTAGAGTCAGTGAAAACAAAAGAAAATAAGCATCTAAATAAAAATAAAATGCCTTATATTCTGTATGCTTTACCTTTGTCTATCTTTATACTATCCTTCTAACCCAATTTTCCTACCATCTCCAGCAAGGTGCTTTCCTAAGAAGAACGACTGTGCTCTGAGAAAATTACAAGGACGCAGTGTTCCCTGACTCTTTACCAACATGAAATTCTAAAGTATCAGGGAACCACTACTTTCAAAGAAATCCTATCTGAGAGTTAATAATATGTAAATGGGCTATCAAAGGTGCTATAATGTATGCAGGAATAATGTATACAACACTTTAAGCAAAGTTCAGGATTTCATTTTCCTGGAATAAAAGATAATGTTCAAAATATGTAACACCAGCTAGCTATAATCCTTCCATTCCAGAGAAAAAGAAACTGAAATGCTAACCCTTAACAATAACAAGAACAACAAAACCCAAACACCATTTGCCAATGACAGTATTTATTATCAGAAACTTTCAACTTTCAGGTCTACGATGTGAAATTTAATAAAGCAGCTATTTGACACCATAAGACTTGCAAGGACATAGGAGTGGGAGATGGAAATAGTGTAAAACCTAATAACATGTGCAAAGTTCCATAAGAAAAATAAATATTCTAGTGTCAACATGACAGTTAAAATTCAAGGTTGAAGGTGCATCCTTGTAATAATGTGGCATTGCTTATCCACAGAATATTTGCTCCAGAACAACTAGAATTAGTTTGAATTTTCAAAGAAGAAAAACATAGGATATATATATATATATATATATATATATATATATATATATATGTAAAATATATATACATATATTTTAATTGTATGGAGAAAAACTTCAGTAAAATGACTGATACATATTTTGTTACTAAAGCTAAAAAGGTATTCAAACTAAAAATTAATTAGAATAGAAAGTTGAGCATCTTAACCCACATATGAACATGAGCATCAGTCTTGGTCTCCATGCAGAGGTTGTCAGTGAGACTAACTAACAGACTGCTCAGTGTTTTCCCAAGAGTCAAATGAATTTTAGAGCTCAAGAAATTATCTAGGGAATCCAGTCCACCCAATCAAATTACATTTTTAACATCTAAATGGTAGAGAGAGGTATTTTGGCAGAGTCTAATTTATTTCCTCTAGAATAACGAAAACATGATCAGAAACATACCCAGGTTCAGTCTGGAGACAAGTCTATGAATCATGGAGTAGACAAATCTTTGAGGTTCTAAAAATATGGAATTAACACACTGCTAAAATTTTAAAACGTGAGAGTATTGTACTATATTAGAGTTGACTATTTCCACTTTTTTTCAAATTCAAACTTTACTGTTTGTCTCCCCTTACATGAATAGAGCAATTTTAAGTCATGCATTTTTGTACTGTTGACTGATAGATGATAAACCCCTGGAATAGGGAGGGACAGGTTGGCATGTAGTAGAGACCTAGGAAATTAATATAGTATTTTGATTGTGATAGTTTCAATTTTAAGTCCAATCTATTCTTGTTCAATGCAGTATACATGTACAGTATTGTTTACATTTTTTCACTACACATTTTTAAATTTTTTTCTGACTCTATTGAGGTATAATTGACAAATCAAATTGTAATATATTTAACATCTATAACGTGATGATTTGATGGATGTATATATTGCAAAAGGATTCCCACAGTCAAGTTAATTAGCACTTCTATCACCTCACATGATTCCTTTTTTTTTTTAAATGAGAATACTTAAGATTTACTCTCACAACAAATTTCAAGTGTAGAAGATAGTATAATTAACTGTAGTCACCATGCTACACTTTAGATCCTCGGAGTTTACTTATCTAACTGAAAGTTTATACTTGTGACCCAGTTTCCCCATCTCTCAGCCCCCAGCAAACACCAAGCCACCATTTACTATCTGTTTCTTGTGTCAGCCTTGGATTCACGTCCTATATATCAGTGATACCATGCAGTATTGCCTTACTCCAGCTAGTTTATCTTAACATAATGACCTCCAGGTTCGTCCATGTTGTTACAAATACCAGAATTTCCTTCTTTTATAAGACTGAATAATATTCTACTGCGTGTATGTGTATATATATCACATTTTCTTTATCCATTCATCCCTTGATAGAAACTTAGGTTGTTTCCATATGTTGAGTATTACAATAACACTGCAATGAATATGAGAATTCAAAGGTCTCTTCGAGTGATATTGTTTCCCTTGTATCGAGTGAAACCCAGAAGTGGAACTATGGGATACGGTAGCTCTATTTGTAATTTCTTGAAGAATCTTCATACTGCTTTCCATAATGGCTATATCAATTTACATTCCTGCCAGCGGCATAGCCACCCCTTCTTTTAAAATCATTAGTGGGAAATTTATTTTAAATGGAAGCAAATAAATGACAACTCGAAAGCACTCCCATGATTTGTGATTGCTAAAACTGAAGAATGTATCATTAGGTTGCTAGCTGAGGGCTATGGCAGGAGTGAGGCCATGTGAGGACACAGTGAGATGGCGGCCATCTGCAAGCCAAGAAGAGAGGCCTCAGCTGGAACCAAACCTACCAACACTTTGATCTTTGATTTCTGGTCTCCAGTGCGGTGAGAAAATTTCTGTTGTGTAAGACATCCAGTTTGGCATTTTGTTATGGCAGTCCTAGCAAACTAATATAGACACTAAGTTTTGGGGTGATTTGTTATATAGCACTAGGTAAGTAATACAATGATATTCAACTAGAGTAGTATCTATGAAATTAAATAAGACATCCTTGACCTTTAGGGGCTTACAGTAAAGAAATAGCCTTGCTGCTAACAGTTAATTTAGAAATATTACAGTGACAACAAGACTAAACAAACATATAAACATATAATATGATTACTTACACACATGCCTTAGGGCAAATAGATTGAGAATTCAGCCTCTTTATAAATAAAGCTCTATAAAAGCACACCATAAAAATGTCTTCAGTAATAAATATTTCTATCATCTTCCTTACTTAATAAATGTTACAGAGTTTATGCATTATAATGTAGAAATATAATTTTGAAAACACTTCCACTTTAAATGCATGTGTGGCAATTATCCAAGAATCATTCAAAATATGCATAAATAATGAAGTACCTTCTCTAATATCACTTGAAAAGATATAATCTTCCTATGGGGAATAATAGCCAAGACAGGCAATTTTGATTTGCAAGAAATACAGTGGCTAGATTAAAAAATAGTGTCTGAAAAGAATATGTTGAAAAATCCAGAAATCCAAGAAAGCAGAATGAAGGGGGTCTGAAGGAATGACAGCTACCAATCACTGAGCATCTCAGCAACAGAATTTACATATTTTATTTTGATACATACAATTGTTACCATAATCATTATCCAGGATGAAATCACAATCATGTATTCCAATATTTAAATATGGGCTATTTAACTATATTTTTTTCTAGTAACAGATGATATACATGGTCCCATTCATTTATCATATATATTCGGAATGTGGCCCATAAGATGTTATGGCCCAGCAATATTTAATTGCTTTTCTTTCATTGCTTTTCAAAGTGCACGTCCATAGTAGATCACAAGAATCATCTTCAGTTGCACAGGGAAGCATAACAACTTACAGATACCAATATTCAACACAAGACCCCTACCTTCCTCTCACATTCTTCTGATACTAGACACAACTTTCAGGGCTTAAAGGTAGACAGGGTGACACAAGTTAGGCAAGTTAGACTAAGCAGATTCTTTCTACCAGAAACCTTACTTTTAGTCTATTACTTGATAGCATCGGACCACAGGTCCTAAAAAGAGTAAAGGTTACAAATTCCAGTGCCAAGATCCCTAGAACAGCAATGGTTCTATATATTCTGAGACTTGGTGGTTCATCTCTTTGTTCAATTTTGTCCAGGAGCTGCCAATCGCTTTTATAAGAGGCTTAGAATCACTTTCTGGTGCTTTCATAGAAAGAATATTAAGTGGAAATTGGTACCAAGGAGCAGGCTAACACCAATAAAGTCACAATAATATCCTGATCTGGTAATCAGGTCAACAAGTGGTAAGACTCCTATAGATATCTCAAGATGGGAAAGGAACAGCCTATGGTTTTCGGTTGTTGAATATCCCCTCCTGTTATTGTCTGTGGATTGCTGGGGTTGGGTACAGATAAAGGAATGGGCAGCTTCAGCTACAGATTTAAAGGAGTTAAAGAACACAGAACCAGGGTACGATGGTTAATGATGATAGCATTTCATATCTTAGAGTGACATTCAATGTCAAAAATCTTGCCTTCAGGGGCACCTGGCTTAGTCAGTAGAGCATGCTAGTCTTTTTTCTTTTCTTTTCTTTTAATGCTTATTTTTTGAAAGAGAGAGAAAGAGTGCGTGAGAGTGGGAGAGAGAGGGAGACAGAGGATCCAAAGTGGGTTCTGCACTGACAGCCAGAGAGCCTGATGCAGGGCTCAAACTCACAAACCTTGAGATCATGACCTGAGCCAAAGTTGGCGGCTTAACCAACTGAACCACACAGGTGCCCCCAGCATGCTACCCGTGATCTCGGGTCATGAGTTCAAGCCCCACAGTGGGCATAGAGGTTACTTAAAAAAAGGAAAAAGAAAAGAAAAAAAATCTTGCCTTCAGACAGAGTAAAACCTCGGGGTATTTTTGGTGAGCCACAGCAATTGGTGCCCAGAAACAAAATTTGAAAACTAGTTCTGCTGCACTGCAACACTTCTGTCAGCAAAGCTTCATCCCCGGTGAGTAAAGAAATGGCCTCACAGTTGGAGCCCGTAAGAGTATCCATCAACCCTTAGCATTCCTGGGCTTCTAAGACATG
Source organism: Panthera onca (assembly GCF_046562875.1). Classification (NCBI taxonomy): domain Eukaryota; kingdom Metazoa; phylum Chordata; class Mammalia; order Carnivora; family Felidae; genus Panthera; species Panthera onca. Next base: position 175,689,193 of record NC_138339.1, on the reverse strand, counting down.
ACATTGAAGCACAACTCTGTAAAATGTTGTAGTCGAAGATCAAATTCTTCCTTCCTAGCACACTCAGTTTCTGGTCATTTATCTTTTCCATCACAGGAGGAATAGCCTTCCCCACACTGCCTGCCACTTAATGGCAGCACCTCAGTCTTTGGTTCGGGTAACTTCTCTGGACTTGGAGAGGCAGAGTTTTGTCACAGGCCACTTTTTTTTTTTTTAATTTTTTTTTTTTAACGTTTGATTTATTTTTGAGACAGGGAGAGACAGAGCATGAACGGGGCAGGGTCAGAGAGAGGGAGACACAGAATCGGAAACAGGCTCCAGGCTCTGAGCTGTCAGCACAGAGCCCGACGCGGGGCTCGAACTCCCGGACCGCGAGATCATGACCTGAGCTGAAGTCGGCCGCCCAAACCGACGGAGCCACCCAGGCGCCCCTGTCACAGGCCACTTTTTATCCCGTTTCCGGACACTGTGTGCTGCTCCCTCTTCAAGAAGACTGTAGTTTGGGAAATTTGATGTCTGAAACAGCGCCTTTACAAATCATCTTTAATATTCTTCCGGTCTCGCAAGTTAGTGGTTCACCTTCTGGGCTCCCTGCTGTACACACCTCTTCCAGTGAACTTTGCATATCGGGAACATTCTTTGTCTCCATGCCTTCTCCCTGAGGGCAGAAGCTAGAACAGACTAGTCCTTTCCCTCTGGTCTGTATTAGACCCTGTCACACAGTAAATATTTAATAAGTATTTGTTCACTAAATAAATCAATAAATGCATATCCTAATCGTTTCACTCAAAGCATGAGCTGAAGTTTTACTCTGATAGCCTCTGAAACTGACAAAAAAAAAGTATTCTCTGTTTTTCTGCAAATGAAGTCTGCATTTTGTTTCTCCCACAATAAAAAGAGACAGGGGGAAAAAAACCCAAAAAAACAAAAACAAAAAAAACTCAGACCTGTAGGGCAAAGTCAGCATAGAACCTTAACCCTGACAAGGGAGAAATGACTCCCCCACCCCCCGCTCCTCCCATTCCATAAATTGTGAATGTGTTGAAAAGAATAATGAATCAGAAACCAAAACATCAAAATTCTTATTTTCGTGTTGAAACAATATCAGATTTGTTCCTACTTCTCCAGAAAGCAGGGATCAAAATTGTCCTGTCTTCACATTGAAAGGGCCTTCTCAAAATCTATTTTTGTGAAAAATTATTACTTTTTAAAAACTTTTTATTTTGGAATAATTTCAAACTTATTTCATTACAATGAAAAGAAAATTTTGAAACATGTTAAACCTCATTATAACTCAAATAGTGAAAAAAAAATTAGTAAAGTTAAAGATAAAGCCAGTTCTCTTAGGAAAATGTTCATATTTGTTAATAATATGTCATTTACATGCTCTAATTGGCTTTCCTAGTATTCTAAAAGTAAATTTTAGAATAATTTTCTTATTTGAACTTTAATTTGCAAACTATTGTGTCCTTTTGCATATTTGGAACAATTTGCATAAACAGTATAATTACAATTATCTGCTTTCCCCAAAAGATTAGAAAGGAAAACTACTAATTAATCTCATTTACATGTGGATAAGGTTAATTGCTAAGACCAATTTTTTATTTTCCCTTGCTAAGCTGTAATAAATGCTGTCATGCTTATTAAGATACAACATAGATATTATACTATGTATCAAATTGAATAATAATTATATTTATGTATTATCTCTCACTCCTTGTTAGTTTTTTTTTTTTAAATAATTTTGTTCTTATCGAACAGCACATTATCTAATTAGACAGGTGCTTTCTCCCTGCTGGAAAGAGGACAGTCTTTCTAAAACTGTTCTTTTTCTGTTCTAACTTGTATCAATATAAAATAAATATCAATGCCTTCCCATCCTCAAACTACATTTATTTTTGATAACCGAATAAGGTTATCACATAGTTGCCTTTTCATCTAGGTTTATGTCCATTCTACTTTGTGACTTTTTCTTCTCCCAGTGTTCAGGAATCTTGTTTATTTCTAGACTACCTTTTTTTCTGTTTTAAGTTTATATATTTATTTTGAGAGAGAGAGATACAGCAGGGGAAGGGCAGAGAGACAGCAAGAGAGAATCCCAAGCAGGCACCTCACTGCCAGCCCGGAGTCCAATGTGGGACTCGATCTCACGAACCGAAGATCATGACCTGAGCCAAAATCAAGAATCAGACCAGTAACTGAATGAGCTACCCAGGCACTGCTATTTCTAGACTACCTGAAATGGTTTCTAGTAAGCTCTTACTAAAGTCACTCCTCTGGACTTCTACCTAGACCCTAAATGTTCCAGAAGCATTTGTTCTAAATGTGAATGTAATCATATAGCTTTCTCACATAAAATCCTTCAAAACCTCTTTATCCTACATGAGAGTCAGAACTTCATAGGTGGCATTGAAAATCCTTTGTCACGGATGTTGGCCTCCATGTCTAACCTCAGCTCTAGGTGTAATACAGAACAGGGTTCCAGGGAAGTCAATCTATGTGGAGTTCCTGAAACCGCTGACACAGCTTCATAAGCCAAGGCAGATTGTCCCTGCAGTTAGTGAAACCTAAGTTTCCAGTCTTTCTCTGTGTGTGCTGAAAATGGTTGAGTGTTTAGAATGTTCTAGGAAGGAACAGAAATCAAGTTGCAGTCAGGAAATATTCCTATATAAGCATTTCTGTTAAATTGCCTAAAGGGATCTCAGAAGAAAGGCATTTAAAATTTTCAAGTCTCCAGTAATTTATTGTGATAGGTTTTCTCATTTAAAAACATATTCGCTACCATATATTGTTTCGATTCATGAATTTGTATTATTTTTCCTAAAGAGGGCCTGTTCAAAACTCTACCTCTCCCTAGGATCCTTTTGCTTGGGTGTCCTTCTTCCTCTTGCCTAATTAGAAAAATCGTCCTGAACCTTCAAGATTCAGCATAAAATTCACTGCCTTTGATCCCTCACCCTCACACTTTCCAGAAATGATTCCAAATTTCATCCTCTATTCTAATAAGGAGTTTATCACATTCTATAATTGTTTGCTTATTCATTCTCTACTTATGCCAGTTTGGACACACAGAATTTGTTCTCCTCTCCTGACAACATCCCAGCTTCCTTCAGGGGAATTCTCTTTCTACCATGGGTGCCAGCTGCCTTTCTCTTCATACTCCATTACCTGAAGCCTCCTCAAGCTTCCTTTTCCCATACACATATTTTATTTTGCCTCCCCAGCACAGCAAATGTGTTTCCATATGACCTCCTCTCAGCCCACTGGAATCTCACTCCTGAGACTTCCACCTTTCTTCTTGTGAACAGCCGGCCTCTTTGAAGTAGCTCCTTCCACTGAAAACCTCCAGAATTTCTGGGGCCCTGAGTCCCCAGCCTTTCCTTCTGAGAGGGAGATTGCCACTCAACTCCCAATACCATGTGCTTTCGGTGTGCCTTGAGACCACCCAGCAGCGGACTACATTTCCCAGCCTTCCATTCTGCTCACCGCAGAATGTGACTGAAAGGATGCTTGCAGCAACCTGATTGGGTCTTTAGCCATCGGATCTTCCTCCTCACTCACATTCCCTTTTCCCTTCCTATGGGATGGAGCCAGGACGTATGCAGGACCTCTCACTTACATAGACCTTTCCTGGTACCATCAACTAAATTAAAAAGTACAGTGTTATACTGTTTATTACTCCCCAAACTGTGCAAGCTTCAGGCCCCACAAAACCCAGATATACACACCTGTGAGAGATCCAGCTACTTCAACCATGGAGAATGAGAAACACTTGGCTTACCTCGAAGTACGAAAAACTCTCATTAAAATCCCCTACTTACTAATTTTTACCAGGAAAGTGGGTTTTCATTTCCTATTACCCCAATACCTTGCATGGTGCTCAAAACTTGTGTTTAATGAGATAATTAAGCATGGTTTAATTTTCCAACTATTGGGTTGTTACCAACTATTGGTAAATTAACTGATCAAACCAGTATCATCCATTTCTCTTCAAATATAAACCCATCAATTATGTTTCCCTAATTATATATGATTATTAATTGATCGTGAGTAATCAGTTATCAGTACATTAATCTGTGTATGATTAATATTTTTCAAGTCATGTCAAACTGTTGCCTTTCCCTAAGAATATAATTTATTTCATTTGAATAGCAAGTGTTCAAAGTTTCACTATTTGATATTATAAAATACCTATATTTCACAGCCTGTATGAGTCTGTCTTGTTAGAGCAACAGAATGCTTTGTAGATAAACATAAGTGTTCAAGATTTTCATTTTGCATTTTTTGCATTTCAAATAATAAAATTAGTCCTATAGGCTATTCTTAACAAATCACTAAGAGTTGAAACTAGCCATTATGAATTTGAAAAAATTAAGACTTAACCAGTGATTCCCAGCCTGATTGCAAATTAGACTCACTCAGAGATATTAAAAACTGTCTCATGCTTGGGCTCCATGTCTACGTATTTTGATTTAATTGACTTCAGGAGGAACCTGGAGATCTTATTTTTAAATCTCTTTAGGGATCATAATGTGCAAGTAGGGTTGACAAGCAAAGTCTTGGGTGGGAAAGGGGTTCTTAACTTTGCATCATTCTGCTAGAAGTTTCACTGATAACAAGAATGTCACAGCTGAGTTCTTCTGTTATGCTAACTAAAAATAAGAAATGGCTTGAAAATAAAAATAGTGTGTGTTTACATATATAATATGTATTTCAAACATGAAAATTCATGGAAGCTAATAAGAGAAACTAGTGCTCCTTTGGAGAAATGGCTAATTTTAGGGTTGGGGCAGGGAATATACAGAGATTAGAGTACATTTCATTTTTCCCGAGAGTAAGGGAGTACTCACAAACAAAAGAGACACAGGCACCAACTGAAAGAGCTCCTATTGGCCAACATTGGAACAATATGAACAACAGAATAAATAACACAGTATTGGACTACAACCCAAAGCATAAGTTATGCATCCTTGAGGGGCTCCTGTCTAGCCCAATTAGTAAGACATGCAGCTCTTGAGCTTGGCGGTTGTGAGTTCAAGCCCTACATTGGGTATAGAGATTACTTTAAAAAAGAAAATCTTTATAAATAAATGAATGAATGAATAAATGGATAAATAAATGAAAAAATAAATAATCCTTGAGCCCATGCTTGTATGAATAAGTGATTAAATAAAAAGGTAAGAATAGATAAATCTCCCATGCAGAACCCAAAATAATTTACGTAGAAACTCCTCCCTCAAAAGGGTGAAACATGACTGCCTGCCCTTGAGATGTGAGCTACCCTTAGTGGCTTGCCTTCAAAGAATGCGGTGTGGAATGGTATGTGTATGGGGTGAGGGGTAAACATATAGTGGAGAACCCTGACAGACACCAGTTTAGACAGGTAATCAAGGTTAACATCAGCAGTACAAAGCCATGTTGAAGCATGTAGCCCCGATATGAGGTGCCGTGGTCCCCAAAACTCCTAACTCCAACCTAACCATGAAAAAAAATCTCAGTCAAACCCAAATCAAAGTTCACTCTACAAAATACCTGACCAGTGCTTCTCAAAATTGTCAAGAAAATAGAAACTAGTGCAAGTCTGAGAAACTGTCACAATCAGAGGAGCCTCAGGAGATATGATAGCTAAATATAAAGCACTATTTTAAATGGTAACCTGGAACAGGGGGGCTGTGTGGCTCAGTCAGGTTAAGTGTCTGACTTTGGCTCAGGTCACCATCTCACGGTTTGTCAGTTTGAGCCCCATGTCAGGCTCACTGCTGTCAGTACAGAGCCCACTTCAGATCCTCTGTCTCCCTCTCTTTCTGCCCTGCATGCACATAAGTGTGTGTGTGTGTGTGTGCTCTTTCTCTCTCTTTCTCTCCCTCCCTCAAAAAAAAATAAACATTTAAATGGTAACCTGGAGCAGAAAAGGAACATAAGGGGGAAACCAATAATAATGAAATACAAATAAAGCACATCATTTAGATAATAAAAATGTACCAGTGTTGGTTCATTATCTCTGGCAAATATACCATAATAATATAAGATGTCAACAATAGTTTCCAAAGGGTTCAGGGTATGCAGGAACTCCATGCAATTTTTGCAATGTTTCTGTAAATCTAAAACTACTCTAGAATTAAAAGCTTATTTAAATACTAGAAAATATACTAGGGAGTTAGGCATTATGTGTGTGTGTGTGTGTGTGTATACATATATATATATATATATATATATATATATATATATATATATATAAAGATCATTCATAATGAAAGGAACATTTGAAACTTGGCTTGCAAGCTATTAAGAATATTAAACACCAGAATTATAATATCTCAAAATCATAACATAGTAGGATTTTATCTACACAGAGTTATTGATTCAAAATTTTTGGTCAAAACAGAAGAGCAATACGTATTTCCAAACATTCTGAAGGAGTTAAACCTAAATACCCACATAGCAATAATTTCATGAGATCTACAGATTCAGAGTTAAAACTGATAATGTAATCCGGTGATTAGTATTCCCATATTCTAAAAGTAAGGGACAAGACCATGTATCTGGGACTTGAAGAGTCGAACAGAAATGGCTTTGCCAACATGAGTTCATCACCCACCTCCAGGCTAGGAGAACACTTAGAATTAGTTATGGAGGCTTAAAGGCAAGTAATCAAGGAGAACTTAGAAGAGATAATAATGAATGTGCTATTCCTGCCCTCTGATCAGACACAGAGGATTTCTTGGGTCAAAAGAACAATAAGGGGTGAGAGTGGGGCTCTCTGAAATAGCCACAAAAGAGCCCATTAAGAAAAAAAAAATCAACATTTGGAATGTACCACTTCAAAAAAGCACAAATGTGAGATTTCAACCTGACCCAACAGAGTCAACCCTACCCCCTTCCTTCTCTGTTTCAGTTAAAATTGCTGCATAACAGATTATCCCAAAACACAGAGGTTTTTAAAAAGGCCACTTATAGATATTCACAGGTTCTGAAACATAGAGATTCATTGAAGGAACAGTGGGGATAATTTCTCTCTGTTCCATGATATCTAGGAATTCAGCAGCGAAGACTGGAAGGCCGGGGTTCACTTGTTAGCTGAGGCTCATTTACCTACGTAGCAGGCACCTCTGTGGAGACAACCAGAAACTAGGATTACTAACTGAACCCGCAGACCTGCACGTGGCCTGTTCTTGTGCTTGACCTCCCCCTGGCACAGGGACCTCAGAGGAGGCAGGGGCCATACACGGAAGCTCCGGGTTCTAAACATGAGTGCTCTGGTAAGCCAGGTGGAAGCTGCGTGGCCATTTATGACCCAGCCTCAGACTCACAGAGTGTCACTTCTGCCAGACCTTAAAGGTTGAAATTCGACTCCACTACTTCATGGAAAGTGGCAAGATGGGAGAGGGGCAAGATCACAGAAAAAATTATAGAAAATCTTGCAGAATGGGAGATATGGCTATGGCCATCTTTGGAAAGTACAATTTTCCAGGTCTCCCTTCTTCCCCGTGGCAAATCCAAGGGAGCCAAAAGAACTGTCTAAAAGGAAAAGAGGGAAAATTTTTCAACATGTCCTCTTTCTCTTCCCATTTCTCAGCCTAAGGAGGGAGTAGGAGGAGGGAAGAAGATTTAAATTCAATGTAATTTGAAGTTTGGAATGTTACACAGATTGGATTGGGTGTATTGAAGCTTGAAATGGAGACAGTTTACTACCTGATAATGACCACACAAGCTTTAAGAACTGCCTGAAATTTCATCCAGGGGATGGGTTGACTGCATGTTTGCATCTGAGAGAAAGAATAAAGCTGTTTTCCACCTGCACCCTACTAGGCTCAATTCACTCAAATGGTTCTGGGCGGCCCGCACGTGCCTTGCAATATGCCAGCGGTACACATTATAAAAAAATTCCCTTTGTGAAGTTTGTATGAACACCACCCGTGCAGGAAATCAGTGTTAGCCATTTGCTAGTCAGGTAGAACTAAGACATTAGTTGCAAGAGAAAATAAAACTATGGGCTTTTGAGAAAATCATCAAAACTATGGGCTTTGGGGCCTGGTTTTGGAAAATTCCCTTGGTTTGCCTATGAGCTTCATTTATCCTAATTTTTTTTCCTTTCCTGAAATTTTAAGTTTCTTTTGGTTTCAATTTGAAATTTTGAGAAATTTAAATGTATTGAAAAATGGAAAGAATATCTTATGGACACTCATACACCCTTCACTGAAATTCAACAATTGTGAACCACTTGCCACATTTATTATATTGATACTCATTTCATTCATATGCATAGCTATATTTATTTGGTTAAAACATCTGAAAGACATAATAATGATGCTTCACCCCTTCGGCATGAACCTCCTAAGAACACAGTCATTTTCCTACATAACCAAAGTACCGTTAACGTGCACTCAAGGAAGTCATCATTGATGTCATATTGTCTAATATGCATTACATATTCAAAGTTCTTCGTTTTTTCCCCATAATATCCTTTTTGTGTCCCCCTCATTGAAGATACTATCAAGAACCACGTGTTGCATTTAGTCATCATGTTTCTCTGGCATCTTTAGAGTAGTTATTTCATCTTTACTGACGTATTTTAAGAGTCAATAAAGTTAAAGCCAGTTGTTTTGTAGAATGACCGTCAACTGAATTTGCCTGATTGTTGCCTCATGAATAGATTCAGATTAAACATTTTTGGCAAGAAAATCACAGAGACAATGTTAGTTCTTCTCAATACTTCACTCCAGGAAGCAAGTACTGTTTGCTCCTCCCTTTACTGGTGACATTAGGTTCCATCACTTGGGTAAGGTGGGGTATGCCAGAATTCTTCATATAAAGGTACTACAGCAGTTACTCTGTAAGTATGTGTAAGTTTGAGACTTTGAAACTCTGTACATACTGCTTGTGAACAACTTTTCACCCAAAGGTTTCAGCACCCGTTGATGGCCCTTGCCCGAATCAGTTATTCCATTTATGGTTCCAAAATGGTGATTGCTTTTCCAACTGTATGATTCTCATCACGAATATCACCTAGAATACTTCAGTGCAGAAAAGACTTTCCTCTCCTCCTTCCCCATTTTTTTTTTCACCATGACTGTAAACTCATGAGTTATTTTTTAATTCAATGCCCTATATTCATTATCATTATTCTTTTGATGCCTGATTGTCCCAAATTTGGCCAGTGGGAAGCCCTTCAGGCTGGCTTTGATGTTCTTTTGATATGTTCCCATCAGTTTCCAAGCCCGTCCTTACTTTCTGAAAAAGATATTACAGGCTCAACATGTAATTTCTTGCCACACACCAGAAAACAGCCACTTATCCAACAAGCCTGAATTTCTTTTAGTAGGATATCTTAATTAAGTGGGTGCTAAGTATGCTGATTGTTACTGGGGAATCAGTAGTGTTCATTGGTATGTTCTATAAATTGTGCTAAGAAATATGTCCCTTTAAAAAAAAGTTTTAAGTAGCTATTTCCTTCATTTTATTTTTTTTTATTCTTTTTTTTTTTTTTTTTTTTTACTTTTGAGAGAGAAAGAGAGAGAGAGCAAGCAAGGGGGGGAGGAGAGAGAGGAAGAGAGAGACTCCCAAGCAGGCTCTCCATCAGCACAGAGTCCCACACTGGGCTGAAACCCACGAACCATGAGATCACGACCTGAACCAAAATCGAGAGTTGAATGTTTAACCCACTAAGCCACCGAGGTGCCCTAAGTCCTTCATTTTAGTTAATATTATTTCAATTACTAACACTCACCAAAGTACACCCTTTGCTTTTGCTTTTTTTTTTTTAATTGAGGTGTAATTTATATATTACACTGTGTAAGTTTCAGGTGTACAACATGTTGATTTGGTACATTCATACTGCCGTACAATTACCTCCATAGCTTTAGCAACTACCTCTATCATATCACATGATTATCATTTCTGTCTCACTCTTTTCAACTTATCCTGTTTTATCATTTATGCTGAAGGGCAATGCCACTGACTTGTACTTATCACTATCTGCAAGATTTTTTAGGGAAGTGATTTTGCCTCACTCATTCTTTCACATATTATGTATTTATTTATACAACATATTTTTATTTTCCCTTCTGCATGTTGTGGACTCAGAGTAAACTTCCAGAAGAAGTAATCTCATACTGAATACCTGAGGTCCTCAGTTATGAGTAGTAAGTGTTTATCCAGGGGAAGAGGAAAGGAGGATACAGACAGGATGGGAGAAGGTATGGCATATATGATGGTCTCCAGCCATGGGATTCAATTATGACTGAGACAATAAATGAATTAAATGAGTTAATTTTCCAAAACATGGTAGTACATAGACACGGTCTAGATGTGTCTGCAAAGCAAAACTGCTAAGAGAAGGAGCTATTGGGGAAAGTTTTTTAGAAAGGTTCTATTAAAAAGAAAACTCACTGGCTTTCTATACAGTAAATATTTTTTAAAATACTATGGAAGATTTTTAACATAACCGTCCAAAAATGAGTCCATATTGTCAACATTCCTCTAACTGAACCCTTCTCAGTAGTTTTTTTGTTGATTTTATAAATTGTGAAATTAAATATTGAACAGGTACAAAATAATTTGTATTAAATATGCATAAGGCAAACAAACAAAAACACACAAACACCTGGGTACCCAAGACCCAATTTAATTAACAGAAAGTTACCATCACATTCGAAGCCTAGTGTATTCCGGGGCATCCCATAGACTTGCCTCATCCCTCGGCAGTAACCATTATTCTGAATTTAACATTATTATACATTTGCTCTCCTCTGCACAGTTAGTTCACCGAAGCGTTTGTATTCCTAAACTGTACCTTATTTAAAAATGTATGGTTTGGAACTTTATATACATGTAAACATACTCAGGGTGTTCTTTTGCAACATGATGTTCCCGACAATCTACTAAGTTTTTGCTTCATGTTGTAATTCATTCATTTTCAGTGATCTAGCATTTCATCAGATGAATATACCACAATTTACTTCTCTGTTCTAACGTGAATGGATTTTTGGGTTGTTTCCAGTTTTCTGATACCTCAAACCATGCTGCTGTGACCACTCTTGTGCATGTGTCCTGGGCGGGAGCTTCTCTGAGATAGGAGTGAAATTACCCACTAAGTGTGTGCATCTCAAATTAATTAGACAGTGTCAAACTGTTTCCCAAAATAATTTTGCCAATTTGCCATTCTACCACCTGTGTGCGTGTGTATTCTCTCCACATTCTCATCAATGGTTAATATTACCCAATGTTTTTAATTTTTCCACTGTGAAAAATGTCAGTATTTGATTGTGGTTTTTAATTTGCATCTCTCTAACTACTAGAAAGATTCAACACATTTTTCATATGTTATTGACCATTTGAGTTTTCTCTGATGTCAAGAATTGTTTAAGCCTTTTACCAGATGTTCTATTACATTTTCTCTTCCTTTTTGCTTCTAGGAATTCTTTATATATTTTGGATACTGCTATTTTGTCATTTATGTAAATTACATACATATTTGCCTACTGTGGCTTTTCTTTTGCCCAACTCTTCATAATGTCTTTTAGTACATATAAATCAAGAACTTTGATTTTTTTTTATTGTTCATGCTTTTTCTCTGATTTGGTTTAAAAATCCTTCTTTAGGGGCCCCTGGGTGGCTCAGTCAGTTGGGCAACTGACTTCGGCTCAGGTCACGATCTCACGGTGTGTGGGTTCGAGCCCCACATCTGGCTCTGTGCTGACAGCTCAGAGCCTGGAGCCTGCTTCTGATTCTGTGTCTCCCTCTCTCTGTACCTCCGTGCTCATGCTCTGTCTCTCTCTGACTCTCAAAAAATAAATAAATGTTAATAAAAAATTTAAAAAAAATCCTTCTTTATACCAAATGTAATTATAACCCAAGGTTTATAAAGAATATCACATGAACAATCATAAACCTTTAACTTAGATTCAAGCTAAAGGTTAAATAGATTATTTTCTTAGAGTTTTGTAATTTTGGTTTCTGGTCTAAAGTAGGATCCAATTTCATTTTTTCCTATTTATATGATTATTTTTCCTGAATAAATCACACTGAAAAGTCTCTTTTATACACAATCTGTAATGCCAGCTCAATCACAGATCAAACTTTGGTATCTGAATAAATCTGTTGCTGAAACTCACAATTCCACTAGTCAGATTGTCTATTCCTTTGCAAAACACTAAATTTATTACTACAACTACATAATAATTTTTGGTAACTGGTAAGGAAATCTCTCCACTTTGTTCCTTTTTTAGAGTGAGCTTATTCTTGTCTTTATATTTTTCTATGTTAACTTTGGAATCATATTTTCAAGTTCAACAAAAAGCTTATTGGGATTTTTATTAGAATTGCAGTAAACTGATAGGTAAATTTTGGGAAGAACAACATCTTTGTAATATTTATAATTCAAACCAAAAATATTACATGTCTGTTTATTTACGTAGGTTTTCTTCAATGGCCTCCCATTAAGCTTTACAACTTTCTCTAAAAATGTCTTGTTCAAGAGGTGCCTGGGTGGCTCAATTGTTTAAGTGTCCAATTCTTTTTTTTTTTTTTAGTGTTTATTTATTTTGGAAGGAGAGAGAGAGAGAGAGAGTGCGCGTGATCAGGGGAGGGGCAGAGACAGAGGGAGACACAGAATACAAAGCAAGCTCCAGGCTCTGAGCCGTCAGCACAGAGCCTGAATTGGGCTCAAACCCACAAACCATGAGATCATGACCTGAGCCAAAGTCTGACGCTTAACTGACTGAGCCATCCAGGTGCCCCAGGTGTCCAACTCTTGATTTTGGTTCAGGTCATAATCTCATGGTTCCTAAGACTGAGTCCTGCGTCCAGCTCTGCATATACAACACTCACAGCACAGAACCCGTTTAAAATTCGCTCTCATCCTCTCTCTCTGCCCCTCCCTTCCTCATGTGTGATCACCCTCTCTCTCTCTCTCTCAAAATTAAAATAAATATCTAAAAAAAGTGTTAAGAAAATATCTTGCTCAAATTCTGTTAGATATATTTCTAGCTTCTGTAATTTTGATGGTATCATAAATGGCACCTTCAATTGAGAATACATTTTCTAAACTATCATATTGTACAATTCAGTGGATTTTTATACATTGGTTTCATATCTAGCAGATTCATTAAACTCTATTATTACGTGGGGTTTTTTTGAGTATTCTTTCTAGATAATATTGTCTAACTAATGAGAGGTTGTTTCTTGTTTTTTGTTGTTGTTTTTCTCTTCGGCCTATTCTTTTTATTTCTTGTTATGCCTTATTGCTAGGACCTTTATACATTTTTTAAAATTTTTTTGAAAGCTTATTTATTTTTGTAAGATAGAGTGACAGAGCATGAGCAGGGAAGGAGCAGAGAGAAAGGGAGACACAGAATTCAAAGCAGGCTCCAGGCTCTGAGCTGTCAGCACGGAGCCCGATGCAGGGCTCGAACTCACAAACCATGAGATCATGAACTGAGCCAAAGTTGGACACTTAACCAACTGAGCCACCCAAGTGCCCCAAGGACCTTTATACATTTTTAAATGTAAGTGTGGATATTGAACTCCAGTGCCTTGGGCAAATACTTTTAACATTTCACTATTAAGTAACACATTTGCATTCATCCTTTGTCATGTTAAGGACATTTACTTCTAGTCCTGAGTTGGTCCCCCTAACCTTTTGTTCGAAAAATTTCAAACATCAGAAAGGCTGTAACAATAGTAGAGTGAAAATCCATATACTCTCTGCTTTAAATATATTAAAATACTTATTTAATATTCTATGTCTGATCATTTCAATATTTGATGTTTTCTAAGCCCAGGGGTGGTATTTCTACTTGACCCTTATACCATATGTATAGCTCTTTGTGGCCTGAGATTGATGTGTGGATTCTGCTACAAGGTACTCACCTTGCACTGGTCCTGGGCTGTGTATCTGGCTTACTTTGTCCTGGGAAGGAATGAAGTCTAAAGTTCAAGGTGTCCTGGTTCAGCAGATGCCCTTAAGATAAAAGCTCACATCAGTCCCGTGCCTTCTTCTCTGCCTTCCCATTTACAGTCAGTTTATAACCTCTGAATATTCCTTACTCCTTTGCCAGCACATTAATGAACTTAAAACTATATTCCCTTATATTTACACTAGGGATTTTTAGTTGTTTTCAGTGAGAAGGTCGATCAGGACACCCAGATGACCTCACTCCAAGAAACGGATTTGGTCTACTCTTGATGTAACTTTTGGAATCTCACACCAACCTCAGTCTTCCTTAAAGCTTATTTTCCCCTTTCCTTCATGAAGACCGTTGATCCAATGGCTAAACGTGTACTTCTTCCCTATCTTTCACACACAATCTCTACTAGCTTTGCAAACCCTTGTAATGTCTTAAAAGAGGTTTCTGAACTAACATGGCTATTTAAGCCAAAAAGCTAAACTCTAATTTCCAAAGATGAACACAGGTTCCCTGTAGTGAAGCTAGCAAAAGTGAGCTGTCTGGTTACAAAGATTTTCCAATATCTCCACCTTATCTCTATGGGGATTTACAGTTACTTCATGAGGCAGGATGTTTTGACACAGGTCAACTTGTTCTTTTAAAGTATGAGAAGCTTTGTTGCTTTTAATTGTTTCATTTTCTAGTCAACTGCGGACTGTTAAAAAAAAAAAAGCCCTATAACTATACTAGGAATTACAATTAGATATGTTTAGACAAGAGTACCCCCCTCCGGCCACCCTCTCCACATATACACACTCACACACTAGGTTCTTACACAGACTGTATATAGTCCAATGGAGCTGACCAAGGCAAAATCGTGAACCAGGTAACATCAGTTTTCAGGACTCATCCTGCATTTCTGGGTGTCAAAGGTGGTCTTTCCTAGGCCAGGATCTGTTATACTCTGAATTAAGAAGAGTTTGAGACAAAAAACTGGGGCAAGTCTGCCCGATAGCCCCCTGTATTTTTCACATTTTCTCTCTGCTGGGCGTGTCCATCTCCCCCACGTGCATAAGTTCAGATGATTTCACTCAACTAAGGCCAATTTTGGTATAGGAACAGATGAGGTCAATTAAAGGCATAGTGTCTCACATGATTTAGAGAGAAGCCCAAATTTATACATGTTTGCTGTTATTGCTGTAACAGATTACCACACCGGTAGTGACTTAAAACAACACGAATTCATTCTCTTGCTGTGCTGGAGGTCCGAAGTTTAAAATTAGAGTCTTGAAGAGCTGAAATCAAGGTGTATATAGGACAGGTTCTTTCTGTCAACAGGCCCAAGGAGAGAATCTATTTACCTGCCTTTTGCAGCTTCCGATGGCGTGGCCATGTGCAACCTCGGTTTATGGCCTCTTCCTCCTCCTTCAAAGCACATCACTCCACATTCTACTTCCCTCACCACCTCTCTGTTTCCTCTGACTCTGCCTTCTCCTGTCTCTTCTTATAGAAACTGTTGCGATTACATCCAATTTACCTGGATGATCCAGGCTAATCTCCCCATCTCAAGATCCTTAACTTAATTACATCTGCAGAGTTTCTTTGACCATATAAGGTAACATATATGGTCACAGGTTTTGGGGATTAGGACATGGGTGTCTTTGGGAGGACTGTTATTAGGACCATTATTCAGCCTACCACAGTTTATAATAAACAGTCTCTCCTCTGCCCTCTAATTCAATCTCTTTGTGCCAGTCTGCAAACCTGCCGTCACCTGACCTTGAGACTAAAGTCCTTCTTGCTAGTCCATTTATACTTTCTAGGAAGCCATGGGTTGTCACCATCAGTCATTTCATAGATAAAAATCATTCCCAACATCCCTTATTCTAATTAACGATTCTTCTGTTTGGAGTGGATTTGGGGTATCCACAGCCTTATTTAGAAACTTCTACAGTGTAGACCTCAAGTTATGAAGGTTCATTGGTTAATTACCCACCAAGAATTTAAGTTAATTTACACACACACACACTACTGTTTAATATCAAAATGTTTTGAAGCACATTATAGGCAACACAACAAAGGATGTATCATAATTTATCTTCACTTTCCTCTGTTGATGAACATACTGATAACGTTATAATGCATTTTATTTTTCTAATAGATACTATACCTCAAAGAAAATAATAGAAATGTCCCTCCTAGATAATAATTAAAATATGACTATCTTCGGGGCCTGGGTGGCTCAGTCAGTTAAGCATCCGACTTTGGCTCAGGTCATGATCTCACGGTTCATGAGTTCAAGATCCACGTTGGTCTCCGACAGTGCGGAGCCTGCTTGGGATTCTCTGTCTATCCCTCTCTCTCTGCCCCTCCTCCACTCATATGCATGCTCTCTCTCTCTCTCTCTCTCTCAAAATAGATAAACTTAAAAAAATACAAAATATGACTACCTTCAAAGCCATAAAAAATAATATAGAGAGCTACTGATGATCTACTATGTTTTAAGTTTTTATATGTTTCCATGGATTGTGCCAATGTAATATTAATAATGTTAATAACACCAACAGTTTGAAGCTTTACTATGGTGTCAAATTTCTTTGGGCCAACAGCCCTATGAGGGAGATATTATTAGTCTATTTTGTACAATTAGCAAGAAGCCAGAAGGCATTCCTAGATTTTAGGCAACCTCAGTCCAGGGGAGATGGTGATATTGGGATGGTTCATGGGAACAATAATTTTGAACGTGAGGCCTCTGCAAACTTGGCTTGAATTATATTCTCCAGGCTTAATGCTTAGGCCAAAATTAATTCTATGCTAGCCCCTCAGATGCTGGGGCCTGGTGACTAATCCTATCCAGACTCTGATCTCAGCTCTGGGGACAGTAATGTATTTACTCTGGTGAAAAGGTTAAGGAAAGAGGTATAATAGGTATTTAGAAAATATTTCTCATCCTGACACCTTTGAAAAGGTTGCCCTTTTGGACAGAGGACATGTTTTGACACCTGTAAATCTTCTCTCTCAGCATCATTTCTGAAATTTTAGGTATACTTCATCTATTAAGACTTCAAGTTTTTCACCTAGAAAATACTTCATTAGTAATTCATACAAAAAGAAACAAGGCCTTGTTTAAGATAGAATTTCTGTAAATGTAGTGTTAAAATGTAATTTTTTTGACACCTGAGACACAAATTGTGAGAAGCAAAAGGTTTTAGCAAACAATTTCCATTAGAAAATGTATCCAGCTAAGAAAATACATACATTTAAAATTTTTTTTTGAAGGGAGAAAGAAAGAAGAGGTGTAGAGGGCAAGAGGGAGAAAGGATATAAAAATCAAAGAATGAAAAGAGACAAGAAGAATGAAGATGCTAGCATGTGGGTCTTATAACCCATGTTCAGAGGTTAGAATGTTTTAGGCTGTGAGAATTAAAAGACCATGAAAGCAAGTCAGGCAGAAGTTAGCTAGACGCTCACGATCCTATGGTTTTTGTTTTCCTTGGCATCCAAGAAAAGTAAATTTCCCACTCTTTTTTGCGGTTAGGTTGGTACCAGATTGACCTTCTGGCCTATGTAACAAATGGGAATATTGCCTGGGCCTGCCTCGAAAATCATCCTTGACATTCTCAGCTCATTCTCTTCCACTTCTGCAAGGACCCCAAAGATATGGCTTTGAATAGCAGCCTGGCAAATTGGAAAGTACAGGATGCCCATGGAAGAGAGCTACCAAGGAGATCCATCAGACCTGTGTCTGAATCTAACATGACCAATAAATACACTCTTATTGTTTTAAGCTTCCAAGATATTGATGTAGTTTGGTATAGTAGCCAACATCAATTATCCTGACCAAAACAGTAGATGAGTAACATGATCAGATTTGCATGTTATGTAAATCCCTCTGACAATGTACGAGGATAGATTTGAGAATATACAAGACTAAAGATGGGAGATCAACTGCACTACTGCTGAGGTGGTACAGGCATGATGGGAAGAGCCGGGATGTACAACTGCAATTGAGGGGAAGTGGGCAAATATTAAAGGAAGGAATGGGTTGATGTCAGGATTACAGGGAGCATCAAGGTCAATGCCCATGCACCTTAGTGAAGAACTTGACCATGAGAGAACGACCTGAGAGACAATACTCAATAAGAAGCAACTCTAGGGGGGTTGGAATGTTCCATTTGAGGTATGCTCTTCTCTTTCCCTGTACTTGTCACAGTTGTCATTTATTTCTGTGATCATTTCATTACAGGATTGTTAAACTATAAAACTTCATAAGGATATGGACCCTACCTATTTTTACTTAACTTCCATCCCAAGAATACCAAGCCATTCTTGACACCAAGCATAGACGTGCAACAAACAGTTGTTGCATGAATGAGGGAATGAAATCATGGGTGATGTGACAAACAGACGATTGGACATCTAATGGATAGATGACAGCCTGAGTGTGGAAGAAGTGGTCCTTAAGAAAAGGAGGAATGAGCTGAGAAGAACATATGGAATAAAGGGGGTGTTTATTCTTTTGTAAGAGAAGACTTGTTCACTAGCTAAGAAGGAAGTGGTTGAAAAAAAGGATGGTGGATGCATAAGAGCGTGAGGAAGACCGCGTAGCCCACTGTCAGAGAATGGAGCCTGTGGACGGAGTGACGTGGACAGAGAAGGAACACCAACCTTCTTGGCCTAGAGGACAGGAGATAAAGGTGGGTGTGGGGAGGCATAACCTTGTAGATGATGAAATTAACTTTAAAGAGAGTGTATGGATGAGAGTTATACAGGTGGGCTCAAGTCTTAAGGAGAACGGGAAAGGTCTGGAAAAGTCATTGAGAAACAAGACAGGAAGATGGAAAAAACTCAGAGGTTTACAGACAGTACCAAGGGCAGAGCTGAGGTTAGGGACTGTGAACTTGTGGACCAGGAAAACAGGCCACATATAGAATTCCTCATTCATTCAGCAAATACTTACCAGCACCTTCCATCGTAAGGCACTGAGCTCCTTGCAGGGACAACAGTATGTTAATGATATTAGTGCTTTGCATTTATTGTGGCTGAGGCACAATCAGTCATTTCAGTAAAAACAAAACATATTAGTTGGCAGCATGTAGACAAAGTTATTGGCTGTGCAAAATTTTCCCTTTTCAGCCTGTTGTTTTTTTCTAGTGGTGCACATAGGCTCCCGGCTTTAACTCTGATGTTAAAGTGTTTCGTGTGTTCTCTCACTGACCTTCATTACATAAATCACAGTGAGCCTGACAGAGTCTGGAAGCCGGGCTGATGAAATCGGGCAGCGGGAGAGTCTGCCCCCTTCTCCATCCTTCTGTGGCTCCATTTCCCTCCCAAAGCAGAATTTTCTCTTTTCCCACTCCCTTTCCCTCACAGGCTGATCTCCAAGTAAAGAGTCTGATAAATGTGTTAATTTAGCATCACTGTAAAGCTGAGAATTTCTCCTAAAGATGTTGTTAGTGTACTTGCCTATATAGTTGGGGGCGGGGTACGGTTGAAGTCAGTTTTCTGGAGCCATCAAATTAGAACCCAAAAGGCCTTCCAGCTCAATATTAGGCATGTATTAGGACAGAGATTGCTGACTGGTAATACTATCTAAGCTAGTTTATTATTTAATTTTTTCCCCCAAATTGAAATTGCACCATGAAGATGTTAAAGAATTGACCAAATTTATTGGCTAGTGAGAAAGACTATGAATCCATGCCTCATTCACAATTAACTTTTTTTCACTGGACATAGTAACCCAGACAATATGCATTCCCCATTGCATTCTGAAATATTATTGACTTAATTTTACCAAAGTGGTTTGGTTGGTCTCTAAAGGCATAGGGATTTTTTTTTCAGAATACCGATGCTGCATACAATTGCAGATAAACTATTATGGGAGTAGTTCACTGATAACCTCATTTTCTATATTATTGAGTGTTGTTTTGAGAATGTTAAGTGAAATTCCATGTTAAGATATGCAATTTGCCAGGAAGCTTTGGGGGAAATTATTGAACTGTAGTGGTGATTTTTGCCCTGCATATCTTATCTACCTGCTCCATTAGTGAATCAACTTGAATGATCAGTGAATTATTCCAGTGAAATAGCAGAATGGTAATAGCAGTCAATTAAACTAATTTCTAAATTCACCTACTTGCTTTTACCAAGGTCACTCAACCAAACAAGAATTCAGAAAAATTAATATTCTGTCTTTTTATTAACTCATCTCCAAGGGCTTGGGAGAAGAGTGTTGAACACCAGTCTGGTTTTATCTTACAAATCCTCCTCATCTACTTAACTCAATCCACTGTCAGGCTTATTAAAAAGGTGACAGTCTGGGTAACCCAAACAATGCAGGAAAGAATAGAATACTTAAACAATGGAAACAACTGTATTTGATACTGTGTTTATCTCTTCAGCACTAAATGATGTTTTACACTTAGGGTTTGTTCCTTTTGTCATTGGAAGTTACATATCTGTGCACCACCCCTTGACAAAACTGTATCTATATAACCAGTGCTATCTTGTGGGGGATGGAAAAAAGGCTTTGGAACACATACCTTCCTTCATTCCCTCTATATTGACATTATATTTAATTATTGAAATAGACACCATTGTAAGTTTAATTTAATTTTAAAGCATATTTGCATTTTAAAATATTAATATGTAATTTCTGTTCACATTATTTAGAGTCTGCCTCCTACATATCAATCATTTGAATCCATTTCAGCGTATGAATTTCAGTGAATCCTCAAGGACTCTGACTTAGGCCAGGTCACCATTGTCATTGGATTTACCACAACATCCTTCTACTTGGGCCCTCCTCCAATTCATTCATTAAAATTTCCATCATTCATTCAATGAACTCTTTTCAAAAATGTTATTGCCAACTCTATGTCAGGTACTATTGTAAGCACTGAGCTCAGAAAGGTAAGCAGAAAAAAAAAAATCCCTGTCATCTGGGAGCTTCTAGTGTGATCTTTCTGAATTGCAAATCCACTTGTATCATTCTCCTCCTTAATATCTTTCAATGACTTCTCACAACACTAATAATTAATTCAAACTTTGTTAACAAGGCTTTAAGGAGTCCTTCAGGAGCTGGGTCCTCGTTATCTCTTTGTTGGAATCTCCCTCCCCGGGCAAGTCAGATTTCCTAGTTGCCAACAACAAAAGCTGCCGCACGTGAAGTCTAAAGAGGAGTTTATTAAAAGGACATAGAGTATCTCCTAGAATTGTTACTGGATTGGAGAATGAGGCGTGAAGCTCAGGCTTGAGGAGTAATGCCCGAAATCTCACTGCAGAATTGACCTGACATGGCAAATCCCTGCCATCCCCAAACGGCACCATATCTTCAATTGTTCTGGTGCCACCTGAGCCTTCATATCACAACCCTGCAGCCACTACTAAGTCCAAGCTGGATATGTGTGCATAAGAGAGACAGAGAAAGAAAGAGAGAGAGAAAGGAAGGGTGTTTGAGAGAGAGAGAGAGAGAGAGAGAGAGAGAGAGAATGATTCCTCTCCTTGCCTCTTTCATCACTGGCTTAGGAGTTGAAGTCTGGCACAGACTTATCTGATTAGAGTCCTCAAACCTGGGCCTTAGCTAGAAGAAAGACTGGGAATACAAGCATCTACCATGTTCAGTCCCTTTAGGGAAGCTGGTCTTATTTCCTACCAAGTCTCACAAATGGAGGGATTCCCTAAACATGAAAGTGGGCTTCAGATGGTAGACCAACAGATAGATGAATGAAAAATGTTCCACATACCCCTAAAAGCCAATAGATCAATGGAATAGAAGTAAAAGCCTGAAAATGAACCCACATATAGTCAACGGACCTTTGACAAAGGAGCACAGGCAATCCAGTGGAGTGGAAACAGCCTTTTCAATAAATGGTGCTGAGAACTGGACATCCACATACCAAAGAAAATTAATCTAGGCACAAACCTTATGCCTTTCACAAAAATTGGCTCAAACTGGATTATAGACCTCAATGTAAAACACAGAACCATAAAACGCCTACAAGATAACATCAGAAGAAAGCTAGCTGAGTTTGGTTTGGTGATGACTTTTTAGATGCGACACCAAAGTCATGATCTGCTATTATCCAAAATATACAAAGAATTGTTAAAGCTCAACAATAAGAAAACAAATAACCCAATTTAAAAATAGGCCAAATATCTTGGGGCGCCTGTCTGGCTCAGTCTGAGGACTTGAGAGTCTTGTTGTCAGGGTCATGAGTTTGAGCCCCACTTTGGGTGTAGACATTACATAAATAAATTAACTTAAAACAACAGACCAAAGATCTTAACAGATAGATACCTCCAAAAAAGATATACAAATAAGCATATGAAAGATGCTCCACACTCTGTCATCAGGGAAGTGCAAATTAAAATACCAATGATATACCACTCACCTATTGCAATGGACAAAATCCAAGGAAGCCTTGTTGCCTCAGTTGGTAGAGCATGTGACCGTTGACCTCAGAATCTTGAGTTCGAGCCCCATGTTGGGGGTAGAAATTACTTAAAAAAGAAAAGAAAATGGACAAAATCCAGGCCACTGATACAACTAAATGCTGACAAGGGTGCAGAGCAACAGGAACGCTCTCTCATTGCTGGTGGGAATGCAATATGGTACAGCCATTGTGGAAGACAGTTTAGAGGTACTGAACAAAACTAAATGTACCCTTACTATACAATCTATTAATCCTATGCCTTTGTATTTACCCAAAGGAGTTGAAAACTTAAGTCCACACAAAAACCTGCACACAGGTGTTTACAGCATTTGTATTCATAATTGCCCAAACTTGGAAGCAACCAAGAAGTCCTTTAGTAAGTTAATGGACAAATAAACTGTGGCACATCCAGACAATGGAATATTTATCCTTTGCTAAAAAGGAATGAGCTATGACAGGACATAGAGGAAGCTTAAATGCCTATCATAAGTGAAAGAAGCCAATATAAAAGGCTGCATAGTGTATGATTCCAAGTATATGTAATTCTAGAAAGGGCAAAACTATGGAGACAAAAAGATCAGTGGTTGCCAGAGGCTGGTGGGGGTTGGGGGATGAATAGGTGGGGCACAGAGAATTTTTAGGGCAGTGAAAATACTCTGTATGATACCATACTGATGGGTGCATGTCATCATACATTTGTCCAAAACCATAGAATGTACAGCACTATGAGTGAACCATGGTATAAACTACGGAATCTGGATGACTATGATATGTTGGTGGAGGTTCCTCATGTGTCACGAATGTACCACTTTGGCGGGGGATGTTAAAAATGGGGGAGATTATGCCTGTGTGAGGGCAGGAAATATATGGGAAATTTCTGTACCTTTCCCCTTAATTTTTCTGTGAGCCTAAAACTGCTCTAAAAAAGTTATAATTAAAAAAAAAAACCTAAGCTACAGCTACATGGAACATCTTTCAATTCTTTCAACATAGTCTCTTATTCACTTCTGGGCCTATTTGTTCTGGGCCTCCTTTCCCTTTGCTCAGATCATTTGTACCTATGTTTGGGAACCTGTTTAACACAGACCTTTTCAGACGTCTCTGACCCTCCCTAGAGCCCCTCTAGACCAAGGGTTCACAAATTACATTCTCAAGGCCAAATTCAGCCCACTGTCTGTTTTTGTAAATACAGTTTTATTTGAACACAGACACAGTCATTGTTTATACATTGCCTGTGGCTGCTTTCACAGAGTTGAATAGTTACAACAGGGACCACATGGCCTGCAAAGCATTCAATATTGTCTACCTGGCCCTTTACAGAAAAAGTTAGCCAACCTGTTTTAGATATTTCGGCTTTATGCTCCTAAGACATTGTATTGACCTTAACATCACTCCTCTCATGTTTTATGTATCATCCTTACCAGGTGGCAAGCTGCTTGAGAGCAGGACTACGTCTGTCTCACTAACCCTTGAACATCCAATACGTGATAGAGTGCTTAATGTGTACTTAATATGTACATATACTTAATATGTACATGAATTCAGAAACTAAAGTGTGGGCCAGCTGTGCAGTTGGTCAACTAACAAGTTGTAAGAGGCACAAAAATGTCACCTGGACTGTAACAGGATGGAGAAACTTCCAGAACTTCTCCCAGAGAGACTAAGTGTCTGGAAGAAATACTTGAACAAGCCACCTGGGCTCAGGCTGAGAAATGGGTTCTCTCCTTGTCTATGTGGCTGACAGTAGGTGGTTCCTAGTTTGCCATTTGAGGAATGTGAGTCCAGTTAGCTGTGGCCTTTGTTTTGCTGAGCACAGTAACCCTGCAAGAGCACAGCTAATCCCCTCCCTCCTCCTTCCCCATCCTTCTTTCAGGGAACACTCAGTTTCCACTTAAAATGAGTGTATAGCAAATATTTTCTAAATATTTGGGGGGCTTGAAGGATCTCCAAAATCCTAATCTTTCTCAAAGCACTCAGATATTTCATGCAGACTATGAATAAGTAAACACAATTTATCATTAATGGAACAAAAAAATATTAGCTATAATAATCTCAGTTCTGTTTCCACAATGATTTGGGTCTTTTTTTTTTTTAATTGTGGGTTGAGACCTCATAGTGTACTAGGAAATGGTAATTTTGTTTATAAAATAGAGTGAATAGAATAATAGATTAGGAAGAAGCAAAATGCATTCACAATTATAGTTCAGGACACATTGGTTCACATCATGTTTTTAAATAAACATGTATATGTATGTGCTGAATCAGAATGTATATTTTTCAACAATTTGTTATTATTTTAAAGTAACCTCTACACCTAACATGGGCATCGACCTCACAACCCTGAAAGGGAGAGTGAGGGAGGGGCAGAAAGAGAGATAATCCCAAGCAGGCTCAGAGCTGTGAGCACAGAGCCTGACACGGGACTCGAACTCATGAACCATGAGATCATGCTGTGGGCTGAAGTCAACGCCTAACCAACTGAGCCACCCACGTGCTTTTTGCTTCTTCTTTAATGTTGATAGAAGAGCAGTGTTTATCAAGCTACGGTCACCTGATGTGAGGGACTCTCTCAGTAGCTCCCAAGTGTTGTGCAAGGCTGAAGTGAGGGCGAGGAAAGGTGAGAAAATAAAACCACCCCCCACGCATTGTAAGACCTACCAGGAGTCGAGGGGCATGTTGGTGGGCCGGCAGCATCAGCATCATCTGGGAGTCCAGCTAATTCAAGAACATTCATTTTAATTAAATTCCTAGATGGTCCATATGTACGTTAAAACAACTACCCACATATGGGGTGGTGAAAACTATTACTGTTCTTCTCACATCTCTCAGATACTTTCATTATTTTTATGCACACTAGCTACCAGTTTGCTTTTAATCCCAACACTCAGTGCCTGTTCTAACTTTAGGCTGCCAGAACAAACTTTCCCCGTGAGCAAAGAGCACCCAAAGAGATTAAGAATATACCTCCCAGTGGGCAACCCTTAACCAATGTTGGACAGGTGAGAGCAATAAATATTCTATCATTTCCATCCCTTAATTCTTCATGACATTCTTCCCCTAATAATTCATGAACTATGTTTTCTTCATGGTTCTGTTACAGGACTGAGCCAAAGTTCCTGTTGGAATCTTTGCTTGGTGTCATATCCTTGATGGGCCTCCTTCCCTTAATTTTGTTCGTGTTCCCATCCTGTTTCCCGGGGAATGCATCCTAATAAATCACTTTCACCTGGATCCTGTCACAGGGTCTGTTGTTGCAGAACCCAATTAAGATATAAGGCAAAGTAGAGTTAATAAACCACAGTCTAATAAGTAACTCTCCCATATTTTTGCTCTATCCTGGTATTTACCAAGTGTAGTATATGTAAAATGTACTGGTTTCATATCGGCATCAGAAGCAGTAGAAGTGATTTTTTAAAAGTTGCCAACAAGAATTTCTGCTTCCAACCAGGATGGAATAACAAAGACCAAATTCACCCTCTCACTTGAGCAAGTAGGAAAAAACCAGTCATCGATATATGAAATAACAATTTTAAAGCTAGTTTAAAATCAGGTAGCAAGGAAGAGTCATCTCTGAGAGACAAGAAAGAGTTAAGTCCTGTGAATGCCCCAGCTTGCTGGCTTTGGGGAGTTTCTAGGCTACAGCGCAAGGAGAGGCAACCTACACAGAGCTTCGTGGACTCCCTGATTGGAGGAACAGAGGCTGTGAGGAGGTCAAGGCACCTGGAACTGGCGGGAAGAAGCCAAGGGGAGAGAGGTGCACAGAGAGGAAAATTATACCACATGGAAATATGGATCTACACGAAGAATTAAGTGGACTGGACTTGGTGACTGCGTGGGTAAACAGTAAAGGGTTTTTTCTTGTTATTAAAAAAGTTGATTACAAAAATGCAGTGAATTTTACTACACATGGAGATAAAAGTGCATATATATATATGTGTATATATATATATACATATATATATATATATATATAACAGGCATTTTGCTATTTAATTTAAATATTAAATCCCATTAATTTTCAGTGACTATTTTATATTTTTTTTGGAAATTGACATCTACTGAGAATGACATTCTGTAATACCATTGTGATTTTTGTAATTCTGAGCATCGCCCATATTCCCGTAAGAAGAGTACAGCTTACTTTCTCTGTTTCCTTACTACAACGGATTACTATTGTATCACAAACTTAATAGTCTATCCAATAAGAAAGAATTATCAAAAGTACTCCAAACCATTGGCTTATAAATCTTTGATATGATGAATGACTGCTAACTTTCTTTTACACTTTTAAGATATATGAACTAATTTTTACCAAGAAATTTGCAGCTGGCATGCTTTTCTTCTTAGTGTCTATAAATATTTAGAAAGTTCAATTATCATGCTTAAAATTGCCAGAGCTGGATTATGCTTAACCATTTAAAATATTGATTTGCTTAGATGTTCTTAGATAAAACTTTATCATTACAAGTTGAATTTAATGTTATTTCATAATGGACTTTTAACACTAAGTAATAAATGAGGCTCTATGTAGATAAGTAGTTTTCTTGGTCTCTTTATCTTAACTGAAAGAATTCATTACTAGGGGAATTTTTGCCCCTAACTGCTCCAAAACTCATAGGAAACATTCATTTTTGAGCAACCAGATAGGCACATAACATAAAACTAATGTAACACAATGAAAGTACTCTCAGACCTTTCCAAGAATTATTGCAAATGAAAATAGTACAATGTTCAAATAAAATGTTTAAAATGTAGAATACTGCACATCTATAGGAATTTATAGACAATCATTCATTAATTATATAAGTGAGATATATTATAGTACAAAGTTGTTACATCGTAAATATGATGTTTTTCCAGTTTTTTCCATATATTCTATAATTTTCGAAGGTTTTTTAAGAGAGAAAAAATTAATTTAAAAAATGAATTCACTTACCTTTCTCTCAGAAAACAGCTTATTTGCACGTTGAATGTACAAATACCACTAAGGAACCATTCAATTACCAGGGAAATATGAAAACAAAAACATCAAAATTTCTTTTAGTCACTTTGGTAAAATAATCTCTACCTGTAATAAAAAATAAAGTTCAAGAGAACTAACAAGTATAGGGAAATAAAATTTTATCAGAAATATAGAAATGGGGGCGACTGTGTGGCTCAGTCGGTTAAGCGTCTGGCTTCAGCTCAGGTCATGATCTCGCTGCTCGTGAGTTCGCGCCCCATATTAGGCTCTGTGCTGACAGCTCAGAGCCTAGAGCCTGCTTCAGATCCTGTGTCTCCCTCTCTCTCTGCCCCTCTCCCGCTCGTGCTCTCTCTCTCTCTCAAAAATAAAATAATAATAAAATGTTAAAAAATTAAAAAAAAATAAATGTAGAAATTTAGGTCTCTGCACGTTTCTGAGGAATTAAAAATAATCAGTGCGAAGTATTTGTTAATAAAGTGAGTTTAGAGGGTTAAAAATGAAAATGCCAATTTGAACCATTTCAGGACACAAAGGTAGAAAGGAAATTGCTATTTTAATTATCATATAATTATTTTTCAGACTTTAAAAATATGTCATTAAAATTAATTGATATATTAAAGTCAGGTTTCAAGAGTGAGAAAATTTGATTTTGCACTTGGAGAATTATGTTTCTATAGTATTACAATTTCTATAATAAAAAAGATATCACCTTTACACACTCTCCATAATGTTGGTGAGACAATGGTTGAAATATTTTCAGGTGTTTAACATTCCAGTTGATGGTTTTTGCATGAATCCTGATTAACAAAATTGATGAGTTGTAACTTCTACTACATGGTGTCAACCCACTAACAAAAGGTGAGAGGTGCTATAAAATGTAGTCATTCTCTCATCCTCTCACATATTTTTCTTCACCAAATTGTTTATCAGGCCCTGCTATATATAATATATATGTTAGTACCTACCATACCTGCTATAAAACAGGTATTTTTTTAGACCCTGTGAATACACAATTTGTCCTCCTAAGACACTCACAGGTTAGTGGAGAGGAATAGAGAAACTATTATGAAATGCCTAAGTGGGAAGAAAGTACAGAGGAAGCTGATAATGTGTAATTTTTTAACATTTATAATCATTACTCTTATGCAAATATAAAATGAATAGACATCAAAGATTTTATTTAGTTCATTAATTAATAAGTGCCTATAAGATGGTAAAGCTTGTGTGAATGAGAATCTGAAGAACAGATGGGTGCAGAGGTAGATGTTGATGTAGATACAGTTATGCAGACACGTTCAAGAATGTTGGAGGGTGCCTGGCTGGCTAGGTCAGTTGAGCGTCCAACTCTTGATTTTGGCTCAAGTCATGATCTCATGGTTCAGGCTCTGCACTGACAGCGTAGAGGCTGCTTGGGATTTTCTCTCTCCCTCTCTTTCTCTCTGCTCCTCCCCTTTCTTTCTCATTCAAAATAAATAAATAAACATAAAAAAAATAATGTCGGAATGACCTCTTACAGGCGCAAAACTGAGGAAATAACACATAACCTTTGGCATGTATTTTTCCATAGGGCAGGTATCAGTTGTATCTCTCCAGGAAAAAACTCACTTACATTTAGGTGGACAAAAATGGCTTTTATTGCAATCAGTTTCCTATGATTTACAAAGTTAAAAAAACAGCCTAGGTAAAGGTAATCGAAGGCACAAACCCAATTCCGAAAGCACAGTGTCACCTAGACAACCAACCGAAAGAGAGTGCTTTTAGTAGACATTACAGTCTAATTTATTCAAACCCTCCAGAAATAGGGAAACATTACACAGTCACATCCTGAAAGGTCAAGGCCTTTCTCAATTAGAGGGCACACAGACAAAGAGATTGACACCTAGAGAGCATACAGTTTCAGTTTTATAATCTTAGGCAAGGGTCAAAAGTAACACAGAAACACAAGAACTCATGACTCACTGATTCAGATTTTTAAGAGTTGTTCTCATTATCAGTCAACAGAAAATTCTTTGTTTTAAAATTTTATTTGTTTAAATTCAAGTTAGTTAACATAGAGTGTAGTATTGGTTTCATTAGAACCTAGTGATTCATCAATTACATACAACACCCAGAGTTCATCCCAACAAGCACCCTCCTTAATGCCCATCACCCATTTAGCCCATCACCCCACCTATCTCCTCTCCAGCAGTCCTCAGTTTGTTCTCTGTGTTTAAGAGTTTCTTAAGGTTTGCCTCTCTCTCTGTTTTTATCATATTTTTCCTTCCCTTCTTCTTTGTTCATCTGTTTTGTTTCTTAAATTCCATACATGAGTAAAATCATATGGTATTTGTCTTTCTCTGACCCATTTCACTTAGCACAATACACCCCAGTTCCACCCATATTGTTGCAAATGGCAAGATTTCATTCTTTTGCATCACTGAGTAGTATTCCATTGTATATGTATACCACACCTTTATCCATTCATCAGTTGGTGGACATTTGGGCTCTTTCCATAATTTGGCTATTATTGATAGCACTGTTATTAACATCGGGGTGCATATGCACCTTCGAATCAGCATTTTTGTATCCTTTGGATAAATATCTAGTAGAGCAATTGCTGGGTCATAGGGTAGTTCTATTTTTAATTTTCTCAGGAACTTCCATACTGTTTTCCAGAGTGGCTGTACCAGTTTACATTCCCACCAACGGTGCAAAAGTGTTTCCCTTTCTCTGCATTCTTGCCAACATCTATTGTTTCCTGAGTTGTTCATTTTAGCCATTCTGGCAGGTGTGAGGCAGTATCTCATTGTGGTTTTGATTTGTATTTCTCTGATGATAAATGATGTTGAGCATTTTTTCATGTGTCTGTTAGCCATCTGAATGTCTTCTTTGGAAAAGTATCTATTCATGTCTTCTGCCCATTTCTTCACTGGATTATTTGTTTTATGGGTGTTGAGTTTGATAAGTTTTTTATAGATTTTGGATAATAACCCTTTATCTGATATGTCATTTGTAAATATCTTCTCCCAGTTTATTGGTTGCCTTTTAGTTTCGTTCATTGTTTTCTTTGCAGTGCAGAAGCTTTTTATCTTGATGAGGTCCCAATAATTCATTATTGCTTTTATTTCCTTTGCCTCCAGAGACTTGTAAGAAGTTGCTGTGGCTGAGGTCAAAGAGATTGCTGCCTGTTTTCTCCTCTAGGATTTTGATGGTTTCCTGTCTCACATTTAGGCCTTGAATCCATTTTGAATTTATTTTTGGGTATGGTGCAAGAAAGTGGTCCAGCTTCATTCTTCTGCATGTTGCTGTCCAGTTTTCCCAGCATGATTTGCTGAAGAGACTGTCTTTTTTTCATTGGATACTCTTTCCTGCTTTGTCGAAGATTAGTTAGCCATACATTTGTGGGTCCTCTTGTGGTTCTCTATTCTGTTTCATTGATCTATGTATCCGTTTTTGTGCCAGAACCATACTGTCTTGATGATTAGAGCGTTGTAATACAGCTTGAAGTCCAGAATTGTGATGCCTTCAGCTTTGGTTTTCTTTTTCAACATTACTTTGGCTATTGGGGGTCGTTCGTGGTTCCACACAAATTTTAGGATTGTTTATTCTAGCTTGGTGAAAAATGCTGGTGTTATTTGATGGGGATTGCACTGTGTGTGTAGATTGCTTTGGGTAGTATAGACATTGTAATAATATTTGTTCTTCCAATCTATGAGCATGGAATGTTTTTCCATTTATTTGAGTCTTCTTCAATTTCTTTCATAAGCTTTCTATAGTTTTCAATGTATAGATATTTCACCTCTTTGGTTAGGTTTATTCCCAGGTATGTTACAGTTTTTGATGCAATTGTAAGGGGGATCAATTCCTTGATTTGCTGTTCTGCTGCTTTGTTGTTGGTGTATAGAAATGCAACCAATTCCTGTACACTGAGTATATATCTTGTGACTTTAGTGAATTCACATATCAGTTCTAGTAGTTTTCTGGAGGAGTCTTTCAGGTTTTCCATGTAGAGTATCTTGTCATCTGTGAAGAGTGAAAGTTTGACTACTTCTCTGCCAATTCCTACGCCTTTCATTTCTTTTTTTCAACAGAAAATAGACAATAAATACACCATATTCCCTGTCATTTCTCATTCATTACAAAATATATTTCTATCATCCATTTGACAGAGATTGTCAAAAAGTCCCAGTATAAAATCAATTTTCTAATCACTGTTGTCACCAATATGGAATAAATTATCATACTGTACAATACCCTCCCCTGCCCTGCTTACACACATCCCCACACATGCCTACAAAGAATTGGTAGAAGGGGGAAATATAGGGAAACAGAGTCAGCAACATTTAAATTTTATTGCCATTTGGAATTTCCCACAAGCTACATTTTTACAAGAACCTGGCTCTTTCGGATGAACCCATCATGTATGTCTGTAGGACCTCCCAAATTGTTCAAATATAATTAAAAATAATGTAAATCCATGACTCTTACACTGATGTAAGACATTTTATTTAGTTTATTAATGAGTGAACCAGTAAGATTTTAAAACTTGTTCAAAGGAAAATTCAGATATTATATATAACATCAATAATGCTGAAATGAATTTCCCAATAAACTGAAAATGGCTTAATTATCCTGTTGGACAATAAAATATAACTTTTCAAATCATCTTTTCTTCAAGACAGAAACTAATTGTATCTCTACTGACTGAGCAAGATTTATTTGTATTTCTATGGACAGCAATTTTTTGCATTACTATAAGTTTTCTACAACAAACACAGTTGTAAAATAATCTAGTCAGGCACTTGGAGTTGCCATACAATGAGAGATCTCCAAAGGGCCAGCTAGAAAATGCCAGCTTTCCATTAAAAGGCTACCTCTTTTGTGGCTGATTTTCAAGTTTTTCAATTTCCCTAACAGAGACCAAAAGAGGAGGTAAGATACTGAAAACAAGGAAAAATCCGGGAAAACGAGGTAAAAGATAGGTGATGAGAATACATTAAAACACAAGGAAAAGATGGCAGAAATGTAGAGTTGAATAAGACAGTGTCACAAAAGAGTACCAGGTATTCAGGGAATATTGAAAGTCCAGTCTAGTTCAAGGAAAATAACACTGGAGAGTTGCACTTAAACCAGGTCTTTTCATGCTGCTGTTTTAAAGTAGTGAAAAACTTTACAGTTTTTGAATTTTCTCCATCAGAGATGACTCTGTTGTTGCTATGAAGAGTGACGTAGAGTTAAGAGCTTTGAATCAAGGATATTACATATGATAAAAAAATGGTGAAGTTCTGGAATGAGGCAGTGTTGGTAGGGATAGAGAAAAGTCAATACAAGAGTAATTCCAGAAATAGGATCTGAGAATCTTTAGAATGAGTAGAGTAAGTCATTTTTACCCTTACACCGACCGAGTGGAGATAACTTTTTAAATCTTAGATTATTGCCCTAGCCCACAGCAAACATACAGGCAGATTTGAATTTAATGGGTCAAATCTCAGTATCAGTGTAAGCACCTGATGACTGTGTCGGATTTAAATGCAGACGAGAGAAGCTGTCATTAGATACTTTCTAAAGGTAGCTCCTCATAGCCTGGGGTAGTTTAGACACAATTTTCATAGTCACAAAGCAGATTTTTTTAAAACTCAGAATATGTTTATTCAAATTTTAAAAGTAGCACAAGACAAATTAATAAATTTTGGAACTGAATCAATACACTTTTATTTCATAATAAAAAAGAAAAATATGACTATCTTTCATGAATAGATACCAAGATTACGAATTTAGTACTATTTTTTTTTCATCTTTGTTTTAGAGATTTAGGCTCTTTTTACTTTTTTCTGCTGGAAGTTGGAGGTGCATATGAGACACTTAACAATTTATGATGGTTACTTTGATAACAATGACTTATTGTATAATGTACGCCCATCTATTTTTTTAATTTGCTATAAATATATAAGCTTATCTATCAATACTTAAAAAAATAACAGGCAACTAGCACAAACTATATGTGGTTTTTTTTTTTCTCCCAGCAGGTGGAGAATTATGTTCTGACAGAAGTGACATTTCTCTGCCTCCCCCAGAATATTTTTAACTGAGAACTCATGGGGGAGATTGTGGTAATAAAAATACAACCTAGCAATGAATTTATTATAGTAGATTTTTTATTATAAAGATGTTAAGTCAGGAGAAATAGTTTATGAGACTGCTGATTCTTAAAATATGAACCACTTTCCCCTCCCCAATTTTAGCAGAGTCTGATAAAAAAGACAACAAGAACATGTTGAAAATGTAGAGCTATAGCTGCTCTTTATTTCTTAGATCTTCAATCATGAATTTAGAATATGGCTTTGAAATGTAGAGCACACGTCATTAAGATGGTTTTTATCATTGAAATCTCCCATCTCTCTCCTGTTCCTTATGATAAGAAAGTGAATCTCCATTTTGGCAATTGGTAGAGAGATGTGTTAATCAGTTTGCTCTGTCTTAATAGATAAGCTGATTTTACATTAGAAAAGAAATTTTATAGGATTATTTAACTTGCAATCTAGATCAGGGAGGACAAACAGGTAGCGTGAATGCCACCACTCACCTCCCCCTGTCTCATGACAGACTTTCCTAATCTAGCAGGTACCTTTTTTACCTCTAAGGCTAGAAGTGACCTCAGAGCCATCCTCAAATCACTTGGAGTTAGCACATAATAGAAAAGTAATTGCCAGCCATTAGTTAACACTCTATGAGGGGTCAAGTAATTTTTTTAAAGAATTTTTTTTAATGTTGATTTATTTTTGAGCGAGAGAGAGTACGAGTACGAGCAGGGGAGGAGCAGAGAGTGAGGGAGACAGAGAAGAGCTGAAGCTGTTTCCACACTGACAGCAGAAAGCCCGATGTGGGGCTGGAACTTTCACAAACCCTGAAATCATGACCTGAGCCCAAGTCTGATGCTCAACCTACTGAGCCACCCACGAACCCCAGGAATCAAATAATTTAAAAATGAATACTTCACTTCAAATACTATTAATCACCACTATCATACAGTTCATTATTTCAGTGATGTTCCTATACCACTGGGTATAAATATAAATGGTAGCCAAAACAACTATAATGAGAAATAACAGTTAATATAGAGCCATTATAATAATAGGATTCAATCATACACGTTCCTTGCTACCAATACTTCCCAGAATTTACTGAAGATCTGGATAATTTCCAAATATTTATAATGGAGATGTAATAGATTGATACACTTGTACAGTTTTTAGTTCTTGTGTAATGAGCCCAAAATGCAGAATTTCCAGGGGTACAGAATATATTTACCATGAAAACTAAATAAGAGCCAGAAATCAAAACACTTGACATATTACATATATGTAAATATATTTGTATTATTTATGTTCATGAACACATAAATTTAGCACAGCAGATAGCACAGACCAGCTATCCAGATCCTCAGACTTCTACAATGACTTTAAACATGAAAATAGAATAGTCAAAAGATAACGTTTTCTAGACGCAAGATGCCCTTCTCGACACTGAAAATTTGAATTGTGATTCTTGCAATGTGGTGTAGTGGTTAGAACAATTCCAATTTTGAATTCCGTTTTTTTCATAGGGTTTTATTTGGTTGAAATCATACACAACAATGGCAGAAAAACATGAGGCACTCAATAAATGTTATGTGCCATCCCTCCCTCTTTCTGTGAAAACTAGATTGAGCAAGCAAGAGGTATACCTTTATTTATGTTTAAAACCTCATATAAGACAGTGCCAGGCTTGATAATAGGTCTTGGGGAGGAATAAACTATTGATTGGTTTAGCTACTGGAAGGATAATAGCATCCTGATTGGCTGCAATATCTTTGTGTTAGTTTGATGCTACTGGTAGAGCTAGTGTGAGGTTTTAAATTGGTTTGAATAGAGGATCAGCATTTCTTTTCCTATATAGTGCACCTGTAAGTCTCTGGACATGTGCACCTCCTTACCATTTTCTGGCTAACTTATTGTATTCCTTGAGTATGAATTCTAATAGCACACGTTAACTCATTTGCAAAATTGACTCTCCTCCTGACCCGTAACGCTCTTCTGAAAATCTAAGATAAGTTTTCTTATTCTAATTTAAATTTCATTTTCTTGAAAGGTTATGATCATTTGACTGCTTTTGAATCAGAATTAATATCATATGTTCAAGTATTGAAAACTGATGATTTTAGGATCTTTTGCAAGGTAATAGTCATGAGATTACTGTTTATTCTGCTGTTTGTAGCCAGTTAAAATACTACCATCACGAAGAAATTAAAATTTTCTCCAAAATGTATTGGAAAATATTCAATAGGTTCAAAATGACCTTAGGCTTGTAGGGTTTGAGGGTACATGAAGATGGCGAATGTTAGAATGGCTAAATCCACTAAATTGATCGTTTTATTCATTCTCAGATTCTTTAGATTCTCAAGTCCTAATTGAGTGCCAGTTACAGGTAAGACCTTTTTCTAGGGTTTGGAATAATCAAATTTAACAAACAAAACCCAAAATTCTGGATATTCTGAGCCACTACTCTTTCAATTAGTGTATCAAAGTCACCATTCTAAGTGTAGCCAGACAGACCCCTGCTTTGGTCGCTCTTAGGAAAGTTATATAAAAAGGCCAGTTGTCAATCCATAAGACATAAATCATAATGTGGCCCATAGTTACATTAAAATATATTACACTAATTAATGGAGTTGAAGTGGTATTCCTTAAAGAAATAATAGTAAAACATACCTTTGTAAGTATGCCTGAGGTTGAAAGTTTTGAAGGCATGATCTCTGTATTTGTTTGTTCTTCTTGAGGCCTTCTACTATACCACCTCTTCTTATCCAATTATCAAGAAAAAAAAATTAAACTTGAAAGGACCTCAACTCAATAGGGCCCTATATGTGATATGTATATTTGATAAATGTTTTTATGAATAAATGGGCTGTATAAATAGTCTATTTAGAGAAATCAGAATTGTCACAAGTTGTGGAGTTGACGTGAAAAGCTGAGAAAGATTACTATCACATTCCCAGTACCTGAAGCCAATGTACACGTGGAAGTCCATCCACAGACAGGATTGCCCTAAATTTGGACAAGCGGAGTTTTCCCTTGTCCCTCTTTCACAGTTCAGGGCCCCCTGGGCTTTGAAATATCTTTTGTCAAAATTGTTTCTCTCCAGTTGCTGGGATAATCAGGCCTGGTATGTCATTTTGGATCGGGGGGCAGTGCCCCAAGCCTAACCTGGACACACATAGGCCATGTCCTCATTTGTCGTATTTGAGATACTTTCCAAACTCACACTAACACTCTCTTGCTTGTTCATGCGTGTCCATATGCATGTATGCGTGTACACACACTCACGCACACACACGCACGCTTCCATGTGTGCACGGAGTTAACCGGATGCCTCAAGTTGTTCAATGGCTTGAACCTATAGAATCACTCTGAGGCCCTGCCTTGGTTGATTAAGGTTTACAGAACAGTCCCTCCCTTTCCCCTTTTGGAAGCACCAAGAGCCTCCTGAGTGTGCCTGCAGTTAGTGATTCACGTACAACTCAAGGAGTCTAAGTTCTGAAGGAAAAACAAGGTCTCTTGTGGAAGCCATAAGCCATAAATTAGAATGAATGCAACACATATGAAGCAAGAGTCATTTTCTCGCTCCATTCTAATAAAAATGCTGGGTGAGGGAGAAGACAGAAGGCTGGAATCTAATAGAATGTAGTTTCCCTGTGTGCTCTGTGTGGGCTGAACCTTGATAGGATCAGGGTCTCCAGAGGGTGGAGATGTGCATTTGCACTCTCCTACCTGGAGACACTGTAGTCTGTATTGTCTCTAATGTCCCTTGTACTGCAATGGAAAGGGAGCAGTGAAATCAATACAGAAAGGATGCCATGTGAACTGAGATAACTGCTGGAGGTGCAGGAGGGCAGCCCACAGAGGGCAGAGGTAAGTTGAGGCAAAGAAAGCTACCACTACTGGCAGTTCACACACACTTGTGGAGGTGCAGGATTCTAGGTGAGAAGTCAGGGACTG
This sequence comes from Panthera onca, assembly GCF_046562875.1. Lineage (NCBI taxonomy): Eukaryota > Metazoa > Chordata > Mammalia > Carnivora > Felidae > Panthera > Panthera onca. The sequence goes on along the minus strand of NC_138339.1, from coordinate 175,651,896 downwards.
GAAGAAGATCTGTTAATCTCAGGTAATGCTGTCCCAGAAAATAACCATGACCAACAATCAGGTGATTTGTTTTCACCAATGCCCAAACGTCTCACCATCTCCACACGGACCAAATGAACCCTCCCTGGGGAGGGAGATATGTCTGAGAAAATTCTTACGTGACTACATGTACATTGACTTGGCAAGGTTAAGTTTCCTGCTACTGAGTAGAAGAGAGACTTAAGATCGAAATTAAGTTCCATTATAGGAAACCAAAGGAAGTTCCATTCCTTACACCTGAGTTTGTGTTCTGTGAAAATTCATAACCGTTATACAAATATGCAACTTTCCATTTGAGTTGCTACCAATTGCAGTGAACAATAATTTTTCATGATGGTTAACTCATTCTTTGAATCAACTTGAACAGGAACACGCTTTAGCCCAAAACACAGAAAGAAAAAAAAAAAAAAAACAAACTTAAAATCTTCTTGCCAAAGTCCAAAGGCTTCTTATAATGACTATTTCAATTCAGGGCTGTGATGCCCCATATTTCTGTTGAATGGTGAAGTATGTGTGATTCATTAAGCTCTCATTCATTATGAAAATAGACTAGCAAATTATATTCTTTGTAAGTGAAATCATTATGGAAGTAATTTACAAAATACATTAAGCCCTTTCATGATCTTCCTAAAGGAAAAGTCCAATAGTTTTAAACACATTCCAAGGTCATTATCATTTTGAAATCTTAGATCTCACTCTTCATTAGTTATTTTGTGAACTATCTCTTGCACAAATATCTAAATTTAGTTACACTTTGCACAGCACAAAATTACTTTTTATGTGTGCTCAGGAGATTCATGATTCAACTATGTTTTTGTGAAGTTTAAAGTAAAGACGAAATTCTACTTCCTTAAATGCCGTGTTCAAATGTTCTTTTCTTTTCCTCTCACATTTGTGTAAGCCAGCCTTGCCCCTTAGAGACCGTAACGTGATCCCCCATCTCCTCAAGTTTTGTACTAAATCATCATTTTAAAGTTGTAAAAGCAACATATAAACCAGGCAGCATGCTCCAAGTTTAAAATAAGGTTGTTTGACCCTCCGTGGGGTTTTAAAATCAGTTATCTACTTAAATTAAGGTAGAAGTCAGACCAGAGGTAGCATCCTATGCTGTGCACACTCACAATACTGTTCATTACCACGAACATGCCGGTACATGTCTGTTTCCCAGGAAAAATAGAGCCCTATTCATTATTCATAGAGGTCCTCTTGTACAGTAAAGACATTCATTCCGTAATGGCTCTATGACTGGGGTGTTGTGAAGCCCAAAGATGTTATTTTTGGAAGATAGTTTACCAATTAAAAGCAAACAGCACCGGATTGCTTAGTAATGTCCTCGACATTGATTGGCTATGATTGCAAATGAACATCAGGAGAAAACTGAAGGCACAGTGCCCACTGCTGCTCTGCTTGCCTCGGACACCTCCCTGGAAACAGATCGTTAGCGGATGGAACTTCCAACTTCCAAGCTCAGACTTTTTCTTTTCTCCAAGTAACTTAAAAAAGACACTAGGTTTACTCCATCACATTTAATTCTTTCCCCCTGAAATGTAATAAAATGTGTGAAGTTAATATAGAGCCAAGTGTTAGAAATGATTCCTTAGAAGTGAATACAGACTCTAAAGACAAACAGCGGCATATTCTTCAAGTAAAAAATAAAATGACGATATTTTATATGAAATTAAATCTATTGTACTTTTTTTGTAGCTGATAAAGAATGGGGGATGTTAGCTGTAAATATTTTATGGAATTCAGTGGAGTTAAGTTTGTTTAGGTTTTGAGTTACCAATAAACGACATAGATCAAGATCAATGCTGTTTTCTTAACCACAGGTCTAAAAATTATTGCTAGTTTGTATTTGCTATGCAGGCTGTAAACCTAAAGGTTTCTTATTCTTTTCCTTACTGTTTACTGATCTTTTAAAATGTGACACACTTTGGGTGTAGTGTTGTCATAGACCGCTTAGGAAACTTTGCTCTCTATGGGAGGTGAGGGCACATTTGTGAGTACTTGTAGGAGAAGAAACAAAAAAACCCACTTATGCATAAAACTCAGTGAAAATATTAGCATTGATAGAAAATATGTTACAGGATTTGTCTGGTCACATTGAGAAGTTGTTTTCCAGGCTTAGTATGAAGCACATTTTATTGCTAAATTCTAGTTATTATTCATAGTAATGGCTAAGTGGAGGAAGAAAATTTTCTTTGGACCTCTGTGTCCACGTATATTCATTCTAACCATGAAGGTGAATGGTAGAATTTGCAAAGCTATATAAGTATGAGTTATTATTGAAAACATTATCCTTGTAACTTGCCTAAGAGATGATATTCACTATTTCATAGAATCAGTATTTTTTGTTTTTTGGAGTCAGTCTGTCTTCTTCATAACATGATCCTAATCTTTGTCAAAGGGGAAAGTAAAATTTATCAGTGAATTTTAAAATTCATGGTATGTTATTGGTATGTTACTATTTACCTGGTCCCATTAGGACTATTTACTTGGTTCCATTAGGAGTGTGAGTTTTTCTTTGTAGAGTTATAATTTAGTACAACCTGGCTGCTTTCTCCTACCTTCTCTTTCTTAAGAACGATAGTTTTTGGATAGTTTTTAACCGGGGTATTTTGTGACTGTAGCCACTGAATAGAGAAAAGGTATCTTGTCGGCCTGACCTCAAGAACATTTCTTCTACCCTGTCCATCAGCTTTCCACTGAAAAAAACCAATACTGCTTTAAGGTGTAACCCTCAACAAAGAAGTTTTGTTGACTTACATGCACCAGTGGATGAGGCAGAATCCACTTAAAATTTCCATTTCCTTTTTGTTTTCTTGCCAGTATCTATCCTAACCTATAATAAAATTAAATAAGTTTAATCATTGTTATTAGATAACTCCTCAAATTAAAAGCTTTGAATATGTTGATTATTGAATTTTAGAATATTCAGATCACCTACCATTGTTAAAAGCAATTTCACATCAAAGTGTGGTCCTGCATTTCTTCTGATTCTAACCAATTAAACAATTTGGTAGCTTATTTTTCTAAGTAACTTTTGTTTTGTTTTGTTTTGCTCCTCTTTTGTGGAGACATTAGGTTAAAAAAGGAAAGCTTAACCAGAAAATTATTTTACTGTTCCTTCAGAGTAGTGTCCTTAGAAGGACTGAAATTCTACAGAGATAGTTTTAAAAAGCAGATACCTGTATGTAGTAAAATAGCCAACAACAGCACTATTTTATGGTTTCATAAATATTCATTTTTTTCCCAAAGCCAAGTCTGTCATACTGCTTCTTTAACATTGGGATAATTAATAATAATTAACCCAGAGTTTTTAGAATCTGAGAAATTATAGTAAAGAGAATTAAGGTATTCCACTGATGAAAATCGGCAACATGTGAAGCTCTTCCCTGTGGAAAAATCCTGCTTCTCTTCCACTTGCCTTAAGGTCTTTGTTACAGATGGTTACCAGAGAGGAGGTGGGTGGGGGGATGGGTGAAATAAGTGCTGAGGATTAAGGAGGGCCCTTGTGATGAGCAGCGGGTGACGTATGGAAGTGTTGAATCGCTATATTGTACACCTGAAACTAATATTACACTGTGTTAACTAAGTGGAATTAAAATTAAAAAAAAAAGAAGGTCATTGCTTACGGTGCCAGATGATCTGAAGAGTAGGCACAGCTCCATTCATCTTTCACAAAAGCAAAGAACTGGAGAAGCGACTGCCAAGATGTATGGTTCCAATAATCTAGGTATGTCAAATTACTGCTTAGCTCCAGAATCATCTCTCATAACATTAAAATCTGAATTTATAACAAGTAAGACAAGGTTAAATGATCCTCTTTTATGAACTGCAAAAATGCAAGTTTATTAATCTGCTATAGGATTTTCATTTGTGTCACTCTCACATTTACATATCTCATTTGGAAATACTTCAAAAACACGTGAGCTTTAAATAATGACATTATTGAAGGCATCTATTAATATTGTGGGCCATAAAGTCAAAATGAAACTCTCTTCCTTATGTACAATAAGCTTTTCTAATGATGGCATAAAATGGTGCTTAGCCAGTATTACATTTGCCAAGATTGTTCCAAGGCAGAAAGTGGTCTTAACACCAATTTTGAAAGTAAATATTTTGTTACTTGACATTAAATGTACTTTATGACCTAAGATGTATTACTAGGCATGAATCTCACTTAGAATCAATAGGGACTGAGTTCCTGGATCATTAATAAATATAAAAAATTGAAAATAGCGTTTTAAATCATTGTAATGTCTTAACATATTTCCTATTTATACCTGCTTGAGGATTGTCAGTAATATTTCAAGTAAATATGAGTAATGCCTAAGAATGTATGAAATACTTTCATTGTCTATTCTTCCAGCATATATGAAAAATACATATAATTGAATAATTAGAGCTCTTTCATTTCTCTTGCCTAAACTCTGACATCACCACTAGGCAAAACTCTGATTAAGCAGATCACACAATTCCATCCACTGAACCCAAACAGCTCTGGCCACATTTGAAGAATATTGTAAGACAAGAAAAATCTGTTGTCCCTCAGTGTTTGGCTTTCCCCAAGAGATCATTAGCAACCCAGCTGGTCCTCATCTGCCCTAAAGATATAATTTTAATTGGTTTATATTAATACTGGGTGTACTCTTAACGCTCAATAAATGTTAAATGCACTATTACAATTTGGTTGGGTACAAACCTTGGCAAAAAAACAAAACAAAAAATCCCACATCATTTTCACCACCATTTTTGGTCATTATTCACCCAAGTTTACCTTTTCTTTCCCTGTTAACTCAGCAACCTTCCCATTATCCAGGCACCAGGCAAGCTACTGTTAAATTTCTGACAGCTTTTTCATTATAGGCTCTGTTTTTCAAGAGGCAGGTTAACTAAGTGATTTTGATTTGTGCCAAGCGAAGTTGTGGAATAGACACTTGAAAACCATTCTCTTGTTTTCATGGGATTTCATTTGAAATTATTGGTCCTGCTTGATCTAAATGCACAAAAGAAAAAAAAAAAACCTAAAATTCATGCTGTTTCTCATTCATGCATTGGTATAAATGAGCAAAAGAATAGTAAATTCTGCAACTGTGTCTTTTTAAAAATTTTTATTTTATTTATTTAAATGTTTATTTTTGAGAGAGAGAGAGAGAGAGAGAGAGAGAAAGAGAGAGCACACAAGCGGGGAGGGGCAGAAAGAGAGAGGGAGACACAGTATTTGAAACAGGCTCCAGGCTCTGAGCTGTCAGCACAGAGCCCAATGCGGGGCTCGACCCTCGAACCGTGAGACCATGACCTGAGCCGAAGTTGGGTGCTTAACCAACTGAGTCACCCAGGAACTCCGTGTCTTTTTATTTAAATTCAAGGCTTTCAAAAATTAACAAGAACTTTCATACCACAAGGTTGTTATCTTACTGAGAGAAGTATTAACATCTATTTGTTTTCCATATATGAGATAATGGTAAGACCCCTTTACTGTATAAAACATGACCACAAGTGTTATTTGCATTTGTTGAAAGTGTGACATATTTATTGCAAAATAATGTCTTTTTCATCATAAAGAAGAACTTATATTTACTGTAGAAAACTTACAAAATGCAAATAAAACAGAGAAATGTTTAAAATTATCCTACAAATCATATCATACTGAATTTCAATCTCTTACCATGTCTAGTCTCTTTCTTCCTTGCAGTCTTAGAAGCTTCTTCTGGAAAGCATTCCCTGATGACCCTGCCCCCCTTTTCCACATGGAGCTACCACATTGAAATTAGTTATACCTTGATGTTTCCATATTCTCTCCATCCACTTCATATACAATTCCATGTGGTCTGGCATCCACCCCATTGTTTTATTAAAATGTTTCTGTTGAAGTTTCCAGTAAGGCTCTTTATCATTATCCAAGTACCATTTTCTCTGCCTTCCCTGTCCTTGATGTCTACCACAATTTGCTTCATGACTGAAAATCTAACATGGACGCCATGGGGCTACCTAATTTTGTTCTTTTCTTACGTTTGCAACTAACCCCTGTCTCTTGCCTTCACTTCTCTTATTCTTCCCTTAGTTTTCTCTATACATTTATATTGCTTTTATTTGTAAATAGCAGAATAACCAACCGATAGTGGCATTTGTGGTGGCACTACAAAGATATTTATGAATTATTTAACAAGAAGTTCAGAGGTTGGCAGTCCCAGGGCTGGTTTGGTGAAACAAATAGGAAATTAAAAAAAAAAATCTAGGTTCTTTCCATCCTCTGTTCTTTGCCTGTTAGCAGTGTCTTGTCTCCTAGTCACAAGATGGTCAATTAGCTCTAAGAAGGCAGGAGGCTAAGATAAAAAGACCTTTCTGCTACTATAGTTCTTGCCTTTAATCAGGGAAAATAATGTTTCCCAGAAATTTCCTTACATCTCATTCACCAGAAATTGGTCTTATGCCAATCTCTGAAGTATTTAATAGAAAAGGGAAAGGATTGCCATGGCTGGCTTAGGCCAATTGTGATTCATCTCTTGGTGCTAGCACAATGCCCCCAGATGCAATCAGACTTAGGGGAAGAAGGAAGAGCCCTTGACTGTGGAGTAGGCCACAGGCTGCTCTGTTTGCTTACTAACTATGGCTGCTTCTTGAGACTTAGTCCTTTTCCCCTACAACTCAAAGTCTCTGAGGTTCCATTCATCTTATGCCCCAAAGGGGTTGTGAAAAACAGCTGGGGTGTGAAAACACTCCATAAACAAGAATCTTATTGTCCTAATAAATATACCATATTTTCTCAACGAGACTCACAATTTTAAAATGTCTTCCTTATTGTGTGTGTGTGTGTGTGTGTGTGTGTGTGTGCACGCACGCACACGTGCGTGTGTTGAACTAAAGACCAAATCATGCTAATCCTTCTGGGAAAATTTACCTTCACCTTCTTTCATCTGCTACCCTCCTTCCTATTCTGGTCTCAACCACTTGAAAGCTTTACCTTTATGGCAGAGCTCTATGTGTTTCTCTTTCTTACCTTTCTTTTGCTTCTATGTGCTTGCTTCCTCTGGATTGATGTTCTTCAATGCCCTTTTTTCTTATTATATACAATGTAAACTCTACTGCGAGAGCTTAAGTCCTTCAGCTAACCTTTTTTTTCGGTCTAGACCAAATGCCAGCTTCTCCCTAATATGAGCTCTTTTCTTTCTAGTTAGGCTTTTTCTATGAACTTCCACGTCATTCAGTACTCATTCCAATACCTCATGTAGGCTGTGCTGTTGCCCTTAGCTGGAAAGTTGGACTTTGCCTCTTCCACCACGTCAAAAGTGCTGCATTACCCAACAAGTGGACCATGTAGGGGTTGAGAACACCTGTAAGGCAGGTTACTTAATTCTTTGGTCTGACTGGCATTCACAAACCTACTCTACGTTGTTTCATCCTCCTGATGGGATTAAAGTGATTTATTTATGCTTGATTAAGTTATAATTCCTTATGTACAATAACCTAGTTTTGTGTAGTTGCATTGAATGCTCATTGAATGCTTAATGATTCATTGATTTTTAAATAATTTAAACCACATATACTGTGTTTTTACCCACCCTTCCTCCACCTCAAACATTCTTTTTATTGCATCATCTGCTATTTACTGCTAGGGTCAGGGTAAATGAAAATGAGATGATAGGGTACAGGTAACTGTCTATTTACCTCTTCCTCAGTAGCGGACGATACCTATCACCTGGCTATGATAGAAAGTGAAGTTTGAATGAAATCATGTCAAATATCACAGAAATAATGACTTGGTTACAGAAATTTCTATTCATATCGTCTTATCCTTTGCCCACAAAGACACTAGACTATATTTTGTTCTCATCTCGATTTTACAAGTTGAGGAAAATGAGTTCAGTGACCTAAGGGTCAGCGAGTTAGCACAACATCATGAAGACAAAAATGGCGCCAAAATTTTAGGAGAAAAACACGTATGTGACCATTGCTTTCAGAAAGAAATGTTTAGATATGGGGTTTTGAAGATGAGAAAGTCAATTTGTAAACAAGTCGGCTTTACATTTTTAAGCATTTCCATGGCATAAATGAGGTTGGAACTTGAGAGCCTTTTTGGTGGAGTAAGAAATGAGGAATTAATCAAAGAGAGGAAGATGTACCTAATGTGTTGTGATGATAACAAATAGAAAACAGAAGGACTTAAATTTCATGAGTCATTCTGGTCATTAACAGCCATCATCAGAAAAAACATCTTCATGTGTAGCTTTATAGGTGCGTTCCATACAATTACACACTAGCCTATAGTAATTTTTGAGTAATGTGCTGATCTAATTACATTTGGCTTCACAAGTGTGTAAGCATTATCATTTTTTTTTTCTTTTGTCTTGGCTTTAATTACCTTAGTAGTCGCAGGAGTTTTGGGGCTCCATACCAGCTTTTGGTTAGCAGAGTGAATTAACATAAAAGAGTCAAGAAATTAACCTACCCTGAATTTTCATTTTTATCCCATTTCACAAAACTTGAGTGTAAGACGGGAAGAAAGTTAATTGATTCCCCAGTTCAGAATTCTGTCAACTTGGAAGAAAATGTTAAGCCCAGTATAGGAGATTGGGGAGAAGGAAGGAAGAAGTCACTTCCCTCCCCAGTACCTTCCTACGTGCAGCCCACGGACTCCTACCCTCTCGGTTTCCCATTGCTTCCCTGCTGTGTTTCTTCTTCTTGGCTTTCCTGTTCCTCCACACACTAGAGATATAAGCATAATGATTTCTGATCCAAGATTGTGTAATATTTTAAATTAAAAAGGGTGAAATTTTGAGTCCCAAACCAAAACAATTAAAAAAAAAACAAAAAACAAAACTACTGGTCTCGGTGTGCACAAACTGTCTTTAGAAAATAAACACAAAGCCAAACAGCAATGAGGCAATTAATTACAGCGATGGTTGTGCTCTGAAGCTCAGGGGTTCCTCTGTATGTTTATTTCTACGCGGGCTTTGTGTTTCAGTAGGTCATAAATTGTTGCTCATATTTAGAGCAACAACTGGAATTGCGTTGTCCTTTAAGTCCACAAAAGCATGGCTTAATAACAAATATCCCAATGACTTAAAATACTTTATCTTTCTAGATCACTTACTTCGGTCATTACAGGAAGCGTTTGAGATCAGTATCAAGGATGTGAAGGGAGTGAGAAAATAGAACCGCTTCCTTTTCCCCCTTTTCCTTCTACCGAGTAGCAAGAGATCCAGTCCAGGTTTTGCCTCCGACTCTGCCTCTGAATTTCGGCTGTGCTCCGTGTAGCACGTTTCTCCCTCTCCCCTCCTTTCTCCTTCCCTCTAGCCTCCAGTGTCTGTCTCCGGGATTTCTCTCTTCCTATTTCAGGAGGACTCTCACAGGCTCCCTCAGCCTGTGTGAAGCTGAGGTTTCCCCTGGATCCAGTATATCCCCAACACATACCTCCACGCACACGCGTCCCCAAGAACCCCGCGCTCGGCCCGGCACACACGCGCGCACACACACACTCGCGCTCGCCTGTCCGCCTCCTCCCTCCCCGGGAGAGCCGGCGCGCGTTCCCACCTTCGCTGCACCCTCGGGCGAGCCGAGCTCGCAGCGCTCTAGGATTCTGCGGCTCGGAAGTCGGATCGCAGCTCTGAACCCCCATGGTGGCTTTTTAAACATTCCTCTGCCTTCTCTCTCTCTCGTTTTGACTGCATCGTTTTCGATCTGGGGGGCTAGAGGAGCAAACCGGCTGTTTTCCCAGCCAGCCCTGGTTGGCTTGCCATCCTCCATCTGGCTTATAAAAGTTTGCTGAGCGCAGTCCAGAGGGCTGCGCGGCTCGTCCCCTCGGCTGGCGGAAGGGGGTGACGCTGGGCAGCGGCGAGGAGCGCGCCGCTGGCTCTGGCGGGCTTTCGGCTCGAGGGGCAAGGTGAAGAGCGCACGGGCCCTGGGGTTTACCGAGCTGGATTTGCACGTCGCACCATGCCTTCCTGGATCGGGGCTGTGATTCTTCCCCTCTCCGGGCTGCTGTTGTCCCTCCCAGCCAGGGCGGAGGTGAAGGCTCGGAGCTGCGGCGAGGTCCGCCAGGCGTACGGTGCCAAGGGATTCAGCCTGGCGGACATCCCCTACCAGGAGATCGCAGGTAAGCGCGGGCGCGCGGCCCGGCAGGCTGCAGCCTTGGGCGACCGCACGTCCCCCCGGGCCGCCCGGCGCCCTCCTCCTTCCCCCTGTTGCTGAGTTGTTGGTGTTCACTTTCCGGCAGGGCTCTCCCGGACGCCCTGCCTCCGCGCCGGGCGGCGGATGCTCCGGCGGCTGTTCCCGCGGGGAAGGTGTGCGTCTCGGCTGCCTCATTGTGTGCACACGCGGGAGCGCCCTCCTTCCCTCCCGCCCGCTCTCCCTCCGCTCCGGCGCCCGTGCGCCCCCTTCGCGGCGGGCTCCGGCCGAGCGGGCCTGGGAGCCCGGGACGCCCGGGGGCGGCCGCGGCGCGAGGGCAGGTCGCCGAGCGGGGCGCCCACCCAGCGCCTCTCGCTCAGGCAAACTTGGAAGAACTGCGGCCGCAGTTTGCCCAGCGCCACAGTCTGAGTGGCGCCTTCCCCACTCCCGCCCTCGCGCCGGCGGGGGCGGTGGAGAGTCGCGGAGGGCTCCCCTCGCCGCTCGCTCCGCTCACCGGATCCTTCCGGGAGGCAGAGCGCACGGCGCCCGGGGCCGGGGGGCGGGCGAGGCGGGGGGACCCCACCGGGGGACCCGGCCTCCGCACGTCGGCAGTTCCGGGCCGGTTTGGGGAGTTCTCGGGCTGCCGGTTTCGGGCTTGGGGCGGGCTTTCGCGTTACGGGTCCTCAGTGCTTTCCCGATTGCGGTTGGTCACTACTGGTTCGGGGGACACCCCCGGCGCGGCGGCCGGACGCGAGCGCGGTCTCGGCCGCCCGCCTGTTCTCAGAAGCCGCGCCAACTTAGGCGGGTGGCTCGCCGGTGGGTTTGTCCCAGGGTCCGCGGGCCCTGGGTGGCCCGCCGGCCGGGCCACTAGCATTCCTGCACCGGGAGCCCCCACCCCCTACCTCGGCGCCGGCGTGTGCGGAGCACTCGGTCTCCAGCAACTTGTGCAGCAGCCCAAGTGCGTGTTTTCCGGCTCTTAGCTCCAACCGACTCGGAGCTTCTCCGGGGCTCTGTGAATGAAACGTGTCGGGGAGAGATAATCCTGTGGCTGCGAGGCAGCACAGCTGAGGGAGGCTGAGAGAGGCCGGGAGATGCTGCGAGGGCGCGGGCCGCTCACACCCGGCGGTTGAAGTCCTCAGTGACCTCGGATGGTCAAATCAAAACGCTAAATCTCCACCAGCTACCCTGCATGTTGCCAAAGAGCTGGTCGATGAGGGCAAAGCTCTTTGCAGAGATCTTAAAACATCCCCGTTTCTATACGTAATGGAATTGGTATTTTATTACGGTTGATCTGCACACCCTGCAAGGGAAGGTTTGCACTTTTACCGAAATGAACACATTTATATAAATTGAAGCATGGGGGGTGGGGGGTGGAGATAGCCCATACACACGCCAACAGCGCCGAGCATTATGTACCGGGAGCCTTTTTCGATTCTGAGCCAGACGTAGCCAGTCTCTGGTGAGTCGGAGGCGGAACCTGTGGTGAATTATAAGTCCACTCTTCTATCCCTGTCACTTCTTCTCCCTTTTCCAGAACTCCTTAATTTGTTAATCAGTGAATGGAGAGCGACTGCCCCCACAGCTCCTTAAGTTTCTTAACTCTCCTTCCCCTTTGTCTACTGTTATTTCATTCTTTTTAATTAATTGATAAGGATCAGCTTTGCTTTTTTCTCCTCCCCAAATCTCAGGGAATTCAACTTTTAAAAGGTTTTATAGCGTGGCTCACTTCTTCGAGGAACTTTTTCTCCTCTAATCTGGGTTTTTTCGAAGTGTATCTTTTAAACACACAGATATTTCCCAGCATGATTTCAGATATGATATCTCAGAGAAGAAAATAGTTCAGTATTTTTAAATTGTTTCGGTATTCTTTAGTGGATTATGGGACTTTCAGGGGACTGCACTTCATCCTTGGCATGACGCAAAGCTCCTTAATATCAAAGTGAAGGTTTTCAGTGTAAATAGTTTCTGTACTCCCCATTTACTTTCCTGAGAACATTTCCAGTGGTTAAAATAAATCCTTCAGGAGACTTTTTAACTACAGGGCTTTTTGTTTTTTTCTTCCCCCCCCCCCACCTCCTGACAATTACAGTGCTCACTAATTAGCTATTAAATTCTGAAACGTGCACTTTTGTTAAACTCACTTTCTAGGACTAAAGGGTACTGTTGACTTTGCCCTAACCCTGATGTGCTTTGATGCCAGTAGAAATGGTCAAGATAGAGGTCACTGTGGGGTCAGAGGCACATGTGATAGGAAAACACATGAATTAAAAGATAATTGTGTGTGTGTGTGTGTGTGTGTGTGTATATATTCACATATATATTCAACATGAATTACTCAATGCTACATGTTGTTGTTGGAATAACCACGGAGGAAATATGTCCCATTATTAAAGAAAAACACTCTTTGGCCCTTCCCTAGTTCTGATACTATTTACATTTCATTATCTAGTGTATGGTCGTTATCCTTTCTTTAAACTCCCTTTTCATCCTTTGCCTTGTTTGGACTTTTAAGGGTTTGCCTGAGAAATGGCATATGCCATTAGTCTGCCAGGGAACATGAATTTAAAGGAACTGCTGTTCATAATTTAGATTCATGAGGGCTGTTTCTAATTGAAAGATATTTGCAGGTAGTTTGCCTGGTAAAATAACTGAGAAGTAATAAGGACATTATGCTTCATCATGACATTATTAAAGTTTTACTCAGAACTCACAATTGTGAAATAGTGTTGCCCTTTTCTATTCTAGGATAAAAGGGAGTTCTTCAAACTCAATAGATGAGGGGCTGTGATGGGTAATATATAAAGTTATACTCTCAGAGAGTGCGTGGGAGGCCTTTAAGGGCCAGTTTGCACCATCAATCTTCACTCAGTGCTGATTTTAAGCCATCCCAGGCAGATCAGATAGACTATCTGTCCTGTTTGAAAGACCTCCAAAGGGGAAGATTCGCGAGCCCCTCTCAGCATCCATTCTGATACTTCGTAATTCTTGTGGTATCGAAATATTTCCAGATAACTAGCCCAAAGTCTTCCCAGTGTGCTTGCTTGTTTTCTCCCGTTCTGTCTTCTGGGAAGGGATTGAGCAGTGAGTGGGTCAAGTTCTTTGTTAGGAGTGTTGTTTTGATCAAAGGTAGATATGAAACATTCCAGTCTTTCTTTGAGCGTCCATAATGTCATCTCATTTTCCCAGCCCGACTCCTCTTGATGGCTCTAAACTCCTAAAAGAACTCAAGAACTGAAAAGAACATCTGCTTCAAAGACCGGGCAATTCAGGGAATGCTGTTTTATGCTTACGGGGCCACTATTTTATGTCTTGAGCCTTCTTGGAGTCGTTAATTATAACCCCTCGGAGCTGACTAGTGGTGACTTATTGGCCTACATGTTTACTTTTTCCATTAGTTATCTAATGCAGTCGTATTTAACAATCCCTCATGTAGAAATTACTATGTGCCCAGCCCCTGTTTAAATATTACCTGCTTCTAAAAACATTAAACATTGCCTTATTGACTCCTTTTGGTAATTTTGTAGATATCATCATTATCCCCATTTTATAGATGGAAAGACTGAGCAACACAGAAACTTAAATAATTAACTTGCCCAAGGATGACTCAGCTAGAAAGCGGTGAGTTGCAACCCAGGCCATCAGTCTCCAGGTACTGGAGTCATAGACTTAATCCTGCCCACTGCCATTCCGCATTTGTTGAACGAATGTGTGCAAAATCAGTTCTTTCCTCACCAATAGGTATATATAGCCTGGTGTTACCAGTCACCAGGTGTATTGCCTTATAGTTCATGCTGAATGGTTTCCTGTTTACTTGCAACATCAACAATTTTTCAAAATCACTTTGAATTTGAATTTTATGTTCTCCGGAATTGGCCATGCTGCCATCACTAAATTGTATGTGTGTGTATGCATTTCCCTGATTTTTTAATTGTATCTATGTAGTTACATAAAAGGTGGAAACTAAAGAACGTGTGTTGGTATTTTTCGTCATTCTGGACCTAGCGGTTAGTGCAACAAAGTTTGCTGTAGGAAGTTATCATAGGGTAGTGGGAGGAGGGAAGCTTATCTCCACTGATTAGGAAAGAAGGATCATTGTTTTCTCAGTATTTTGTCCCTTTTTGTGTCGCAGGTGTTTGGAGAGTTGGGCTACAGGTGGATAATAAAGAAAGCTTTAAACTTTTTCCCATCTCTTTAATATGAATTAATCTCAATACTCTAAAAATCTATTTCAAAATCAAATTAAGAAAGAATATTCTCTTGTACTCTGCTGATGGACTAGTGACTTTTTTAAGTTCTTCTTTATTGTTGTCAAATTTCAGAATATGTAATGCTTCATGTCACCTGGTCTTTGTACAACAGTCCTTTCCTTTCTCTGCTGGGTTTCTCAGGGAACCTGTCCTCCCTCCCTCTGCACCTCCCCCTGCCCCCCAACTAACTTAATACATTTGCCATTGCTACCTTTTTTTTCCGATTTGCAGGTAGATATCGTATTAACGTAAACAGAAAAAAAGTGTTTGGCAACTCTTACTCTTTTACACACACATTAGATACCCTAGTTTGAAATAAATTATTTAATTTCCAGTTAACTGCCTGCTTCATAGATTTCTGATTTCTTTGCCCTCTCTGTAGTTAGCTGTCTTTAAAATTCTTTCGAAGAACAGTGTGAGAGGTCTGAGTCAGCTGAACTTCAAATGTATTTTGTGTTTTGTTTTTTTATGATTTGCCAAGTCACTAGATTTCTAAAAGAATCGCATTAATTCCAGGTATCAAGGCAGTCTAAACTCTGGGCTATTAGGCGTGCCACTCGTTAAACTCTTGATTTGGGAATTAATTTTAGAATGATCCTTGCAAACAGTTATCTTAGCTGATTTAATTAGAGGATACTATGTCATCATTGAGAACAAGAGTTCATTTGAGTTGACTGATACACTTTTTTACATAAAACTCACATCTTTAACTGTACCACATGGTTAATA
This sequence comes from Panthera onca, assembly GCF_046562875.1. NCBI lineage: Eukaryota > Metazoa > Chordata > Mammalia > Carnivora > Felidae > Panthera > Panthera onca. The sequence continues at coordinate 175,636,771 of NC_138339.1, read as the reverse complement.
GCTTGTGAGTAGAAATGTAGGCCGCTATCAAAAGTGATTTAAAATATACAGCACTATGTCCTTTAAAGTATTATAGTATAAACATTGCATTGTAATTTATGTAAGAGTGTGACTAATGTTCTTTTACGATTATGGGTGAGTTTTATGAACACTTACAAAATACAAAATTATTGAGTCCTTTTAAACCAAAGTGACCTACAATTCAGTCACTACATTTGTACAGAAATATGAGTTTAGGATAGAAATTGTAGGAAGGGAAATGTTGATAAAATAATTTATTAGCTTAGTCTTAGCTTATATTTTAAGCCTGCAAAAGACTTTCTTCCCCCTTAATTCACATCTCTCAAAAGACTTCTGGCCAGGCCAGCTGTCTTGACAGTATAAACAGAATACTGAATATTCTTATATTCATATGCTTGTATATGTCTTTGCAGACCAAATTCTGCTCTACTAAATTCTTGGTGCTTATATATGTCTTTGCAGACCAAATTCTGCTCTACTAAATTCTTTAGCTGACATGTAATTCGACTTTGCATAGTTTCATAGATTTCTTTAGTATTATTCAATTTTCAGTTATTTACATGATACTGTTTGAAAGTGTAATGGACTCCCTGGGATGGCATATTTGTAAATAAAAGGTTTCATAGCCGTAAGTCTTGGTAAAGGTTGAAAATTTCTAGTAGTCCTGAATGGCAGTATTTAAGAGCTTTTAATAACCTCGGATGAAAAATATTTTTTAAATGAATGCACCAGTTAGTAACAAAGAAAAATAGAAATCTGATTCCACATTTACACGTTATCCAGCTTGTCGATTTATTTTTATAACTCATTCTGTATTTTCTTTAGGCATTTCTTTTCCCCTCATCCAGTGAATATTTTTTGTATGCCTACTATGTGTAATTCACTGGGCCAGGCGCTGCATATAGGGCCACAGGGGATTTTAATCACAGCAGGGAAATGGAAATTAAGGGACCACTCACAATCAAGGGCTGAGATACCGGCACTGTGACACAGTATTTAATCGGAGCATCTGATCTAATCGTGGGGTTAGAGAATGCCTTCTTGAGGAAGAGCAGTGGGCAGTGGGCTCAGGAGGACTTAGTACCTGTGTGGTTAGAAGACCCTGAAAGCATGAGAGGAGTTTGGAAGCTGGAGAAAACAGCCTGTGAATAGAAAGGGTATGAGAGAGACCAGAGAGCCTGTGGGCCAGGTTAATGACTTGTATACAGTGTTCAAAGATGGCCCATGCAGCGTGACCCTATGGTTTACTTTTTCATCGCAGATACGGACCATTGGCTCTAAAAGCTGTGGGTGCTTAAGTCAAGTTTTTATGCATCTGGTTGTTTTAAACACAGCCCAAAGAAATTGAGTTTTAACCAGTTAGAGCCTGCCTGTTTTGTGTATCCTGCAAAGCTGTGTAACACCTGCCTGCTAGCCATTTATAGGATGAACCCGGGGCCTAAAAGAAACCAAAACAAACAAAACAAAACAAAACAACAACCGAAAATCCAAGCTGCTGCCCTCTCCACTCTAAGGCTGAACAACATTGCCTAGATACTTAATCCCCTTTCCCTCTCCAGGAGTTCCTGAGCCTTCTCCCCTTCTGGTAGTGGCTACCCTCTGTTATGTCTACAAGGCTTCAAGCTATGAGGGACTTCCCCTCTCAGGCAGCTTGTCAAAGTGCAACCCAAATAAAGCTCTCTGTGTCTGGCTGCCACCTCATGGTCCTGTCTCTTTCCTTAATCAGCCCTGAAATCCTGGAGCTCACAGTGCTGACCTTGGCCTTCAGCCTAGGGCAGTGAGAAGCTATTGAAGAAGTGTTTCAATCAGGATTGGACTTGATTTGAAATGTTACCTTGGTCTCTCTCTAGAGATGGCTTGCAGGGGAGGAAAAGCAGATACAGGAAGAGGAGGAGATGTTAGCTTGAACTAGAGCAGTGCCTGGAAATGGAATGAAGCAGAAAGACTCAAGAAATATTTAGAAGCTGAGTGAAGTAAGTCAGATTGAGAAAGATAGATACCATGTGGTGTCACTTATATAGAATCTAAAAAAACGAACGAACAAAACAGAAACCAGATTCTTAGATGCAGAAAACAGATTGGTAGTGGCCACAGGGGAGGAGGGGCAGGGGGCAAGACGGTTAAAGGGGATCAAGCAGTACGAACGTACAATTACGGAATAAGTCTTGGGGATGTAATATGCTGCATCAGGAATACAGTCAAGGGTATTGTATTAACTTTGGAGGGTAATGGATGGTAACTAGACTTACTGAGGTGATCATTTTGCAGTGTCTACAAAGGACAAATCACTATGCTGTACACCTGAAACTTATATAATATTGTATGTCAATTATACTTCCTTTAAAAAAAGAAATATTTAAGAGGTAAGTTTGGTATCACCAAAAGACGATTAATTAATCAAAAGTCATTCATTGGATATGTACTATGTGATGGACAGTGAGTACGAACTAGTCTCTATATGTGAAAGAGAGAGCAGCATGCATCCCAGAAACATTTTTGAGTTTACAAGGCCATGTAAATAACTCTGACATAGTTTATGTGTGCTTTTTAGTGGAGACAAAACTCAGTATCATTAAACCAGCATAGGATTGTTAAGAGTATCATTGTGACTGAGAGAGATTTCCCAAATGGGGGGAGGGTGGTGAGTTGTGAGTTGTTAACTCACAGTTCACTTTGAGTTGTTAACTCAGAAAGTATAGAGTTTTCAAAATATATGTAACCAGCTGTGCCACTTTGAAACTTAAGTCACAGTTGTGTGGCCGAGAGAGAGATTTCCCAAATGGGGGGGGTGAGTCGTGAGTTAACTCTCAGAAAGTATAGAGTTTTCAAAATGTATGTAATCAGCTGTGCTATTTTGAAACTTAAGTCACAGGTTTTTTGTCCTATGGGAATGTAAAAAAATAACTTAAAATTTTTACCAAAATGAAGAATTAAATTGTTACTTCACTCCCCAATATTTAAACAATGCTATGTCCATGGCATAAGTACCAAATACGTTACTGGTTGTAATGACTGGAATCACAAAATGAAGAGAGTTATTTGACCTTGCTGACAGGAAGGGGTAAAATTTAATTTGGAGGATATTAGTCAGGGTTCTCTAGAGAAACCAAAGCAATAGGATACACATATAGATATAGGTATACATATGAGGAGATTTATTATAGGAATTAGCTCCAGAGGTTATGGAAGCCAAGAAGCCTCATGATCTGCCATATGTGAACTGGAGACCCAGGAGAGTGGAGGTGTCAGTCAGTCTGGGGCTGAAGGCCTTGGGTGGGGTGGAGTACTGTGGGGTAGTGGTATAAGTCTCAGATTCCAAGGCTGGAGAACTAGGAGCTCTGATGTCCCAATGTAGGAGAAATGGATGGCTGAGCTAAAGAAGAGTGACAAGGAATTTGTTCTTCCTCCACCTTTTTGTTCTGTTTGGGCCATGAAGGATTGAATGATGTTTCCTTACACTGGTCACTCCTTCTACTGAATCACATGCTAATCTCTTCCCATAACATCCTTACAGACACACCCACAGATAATGTTTTACCAGCTAACTGGGTGTCCTTTAAGCAGGTCAAACTGACACAAAATTAACCATCACAGGGACATTGAAGGATGCGTAGCAGTTGACAAACACTCATGAAAGAAGAAGGCATTTGGGGTGGGGTTAAATTTGTAAGGAAAGTAGTACGTTTGGAAGATACTACAGAAAGCGATCAATTAAGAATTTGTGAGAAGCAATATTGAACAAATAGAGTGGGGTTGTATTTTTGATGGGCCTTGAAAACCCTAGCCTTTATGTGCAGGAAGTAGGTCATCATTCTAGGTTCTTGGCAGTGAAATGACAAGATGAAAGTATTGTTTTAGATTGGTCAAGCACTATAAACAGGATGGAATAGTGTAGGGATTATTAAAGGCCCAGGAGGCGGGAAGGAAGATAGCCAGGGGGCTAATTTAGATACTAAAGCCTGAGATGCCAAGGGCCAAGACGAGGTTAAGAGGTGAGAAGAAGGGTGAGTGAGGTCAGCAGGGAAGAGGCAACATTAAAAAGAAAAAAAAAAAAACCTGAAAAACTTTACTTCTACTACTCAGAAGTTCCAATAAAAGGGTTTAAAGAAGACAAGCCGTTGAAATTCTTGCCTGAAATCATCTGTGTCATTTAAGATACTTTTGGCAGCAGGTCACAAAAAATCCTGAATTGGCTGTCTTCCACAATCAGGGAAAGCCATCATTTCACATACGTTCCAATACAGAGCAGTTCTACATGTGAGAGAGTGGGAAGTTAACACTATCATGAGGGTCTTGGGTTCTCTCCATCTTTTGTCTCTGCTTTCCTCATTCTACAGGTCAGTCCATTACAGAAAGAAGATGGCTGCTGAAATACTAAGAGCCAAAGCTTCATTATGATGCCCAGAGGTACACAGTAGGGCTATTTCTTCCCATGTTTATCTCCTCATTGACGAGACAGATTAACTCAGAAGTCCCCCAGCAGATTTACCCAGCCTCTCATTCCAGAATTGCTTCCTGTGCTGGTGCCTGGAAGAGAAAGGAAAAGATCATGGCTGTTGACTTGGACCCATCGTGGCTACACCCTCATACAGGGGCTGATGTTCACCTTCCTTAAGTATATGGCCACTGAATTGCTTGGGTAATATTCCTAAGAATCCCCAGGAATTGAGGGTAATGGAGAAGTTGAGAAGAATTACTCAGATTGTCTGAATCAATTACGTATTTGGCGTTCTTACTTGAGTCCAGTATTTCTCAACTCTGGCCAGCGGTGAACTGACACATGTTTAGCAGTTGGCTTTCAGGAGGGTAGGGTGTGGGAAGATCTGATCTGTAGCATTTGCCAATTTCTGTGCTATGTTCCCACCATGACGGATTTCAAGCCACTAACAGTTTAACAACTAGCTTACAAAATTCCTGAAAATTTAACAGCTGGCTCTTTTGAGTTGGAAAAAGCCAGGGCTGTCCTGGAATCATGTGAGGTAGCATTAAACAACAACAACAACAACAACAACAACAAAAGTTGTGCTCCATCTTTAGATCCTCTGATTTAATTGGTCTGAGACAGGGCACTCTTTTTCCTGGCCTGCTCCCTCCCTTCTTCCTTTTTCAGTTTTCCCTAGTATTTCTGATGTGCATCCAGGAAAGGGAAGCAGTTAGCTAAAGCTGTGCTTCATAAACTTTATCAAACATCAGAAATACAGGAGGGCTTGTTAAACACTAATGCCTCGGCCCCACCCCCAAAGTTTCTGTTTTCATTGTTCCTGGGTAGGCCTGTAATTTGTATTTTTTACAGATTCCCAGGTGATGCTAATGCTGGTCCAGGCACCATCTCCAGTCTCTGGGGACCAAACTCTGGGTGCACTCACTGTGGTTTTAAATACAGGTTTTTGTCAGGGTAGACAGTCAAATTTGCGCAATGATTTGTTATTTCTCATCTTGATTTTAAGAATCTCAACCCACAGAGTGTCTCTGATTCAAATTGCATTTCACTCGTCCTCCTCCCCCATTGCCTCTGACTTCTTTCAGACGCTCACTTTGGCCACTAGGGGGACTAAGGGAAAGAGAGTGGTTGAAGCGGTTCAATCCAGAACTACCTACGCATGGAACAAAAGGGCCCCAACTCAGCTGCAGGCGCATATCTGCTTGAGTAGGAGAGAACCACAACATTGCTTTAAATGGGAACTGGTTGACATTTTCAGGTTTTTTTTTTTTTTTTTTTTTTTTTACTGTAGGATCCCAATTGTTCTTTGCTAATGTGACAGGCTCTCTTTGGGTATGGCTCGTTTCTTTGGGGAGGTTCCTATTCAGAAGATTTTTGGGGAAGAGTGATTCTGTTTCCTTGCTCCTTCTTTGAGCTGTTTTTCCTGGACTAAATGCAGATCTAGCCATTTTTTCTTGACCTCTAGACTCTTATGCAAGGAGACTACGTTTAGAGCTGGTCAGTCTTCATTTTTATACACATTCAATTAAAGATGTAGCATAATACATTCAGGGCATGCACACCTGTGTTCTGTAGGCTTGATTGGCTGGTGTGTTTGCTCCTTATTACAGTTCTTGGATTTCTTGAGAAATTGGCTTCCTCTTTTGTGCCCCCAGGACAGCTGAGATTAGCAAGGGCTAGTGCTCCTCAGCTGGATTTCAGAGAACTGGAGGTGTTTCCTCTTAAGGTTGCAGTAAGGTTGAGGCAAGTATTTTCTTTGCAAAGAAAGTACTTTGAGGTCTGCTTTTTAAAATGAATAATTTTCAATTATTTTCTTAATGGGTCAGAGTAGCTTGAAGTCAGTTGCACCTTTGAAATGAACTTGCTTCTATGCTTTTAGATTTATAGGGATTTTTAAATGACAGGACTTAACTTTTTCCTGAAAAAGCAAGAAAATACTTTTTCCCACACTTTAGCTGTTTGCTTATCCTATTTTCTTCTAAATCCCAATGATTGGGAGTTTTTAAAACTTAAAAATGATGAAACTTAATATGCCCAGCATCTTTTTTCCTTTTTTACAGCAAAAGGTTTAACAAATGGTTTTGAAGAATTTAAATGATCTTTGACATATTGGGAGCTCTATTTGGAAAATAAGGTATTAATAATTTGGAAATGTAGGATTCTGATTACTCCTTGATCTATTACAGCTTTTCCTCTAGCTATATATTTATATTGAACTTAGGTAACATAGTTTACTCTTACTTTTACATTATCAAGTGCTAATGTGTGAAAGGCTTTTATTGTACTTTTACTACTCATTTGATTATGTGGTGTCTTATTTAATATTCTTTCACAGACTTGGGGGTATTTAGACATCAGGAGGTCAAGTACTACGTTAAAAGCATAGGCCAGTTTTTATATGACTGCAATAAAGAATATATTCATTTCACTTATATTACCACATGGCTCTCATAAAAAAAGGTCAGTTTCAATTGAATATAAAATAGGTTACAAATGGCAAATCTTATGTCATCAACAACAAAATTATTATGGATAATTCCTTTTCAATGACTCCCTTCCCTTCTTTAAAAAAATAACTTGAAGGTTTCATAAAATCATAGATCCTTATGTGTTTTGAACAATAGACACAAAATTATATAAATCCATTTTTTTCTTTAGTCAAGAATACATATCACACTGAAATTCCAGTTGAAATAGCAATTCAAGTGCATCACAGATTCACAGCAAAAAATTCCATGAAATTATACTTTTTCATTTTGTTGTTATATTAATTTAACAGATTAACTTCGAATCAATTTCTCAGCCTGGGGTTATTGATGTACAGATAAATATTATTACAAGAAGTTACATGCGAAAATGTAGGCCGATTGCTATGATTTAAGAGTGGCATTTTATTCTTATCCAGAACATAGTAAATTATAGAAAGGTTTTCAGTTTCTCCAAGGGTTGACTATATATAAAAATACAGGTTGTAATAATCTTAATTCTGTGTGGTAACTAAGGTTGCATTTTATAACCGGAATGACAAATTCCTACAACTGAAAAACCTACACGCATTTTAAAGTGAATTTTAACCTTCCTTGCCATTCATTTGGGTAAAGTACAACTCTTGACAGGCCATCGTTATTCCCCTGAAATGTTTATTTTCAAAAGTGTGACCTTGTATTTGAAAAAAGTTTGTAAATGCTCTGTGTTCTGAAAGGCTTTGAAACAGTATTATTTGGGAAAAATGAGCCTCGCTCACAACTACTATAATCAGGAAAAATAGAAAGATGGAATACGAATCAGCGAGAGCAGCCTGTTCTCGGATCCACGGTTCCTAAAGCTATCTTCTTTCAGGGCGACTATTCGATTCCCATTTTAACCTAATTAAGCAGTCGAGAGAACCAGTGTCCTACGAGATAAGCCTGGAGGCTCCTGGAAGCCCCGGGCTGCTTATTACCTCCCAGGCACTGCCAGGGAGCCGCTGCCCGGGACTTCTGGAAGGTGCCACAGATGCCCAGAAGGAGGCTCTGGTGTGCAGCGCCAGCCCGTAGGTATACCACCTTCAGCCACATTTCAGACCTGTTACTGTGGAATTGATTTTCACGGCTCGTGACAGAAGCTGTTTTCAGCCTTTGAAAAGGAAGTAGCTGGGGCTGATCCTCCTAACACAAACAGCAAATTGCTCTGTGGCTTTCATAGCATTGGAGGTCTGTTACCTTAAGGTTCTAATGGCCTTTTAACAGTGTTTCCAGCTGAGCAGCAGATGTAAAGGATACTGAACATTGAAAGCACTGTTCTTTTTTTTCCGCCTCCCTGAAAGAATCATTTTTTACAGATATTGTACCAACACCGTATCCTAGGACCTATTTGGTGGCATGTTAGATTTGAAAGATGGAACCAAATCTCAGGTGAAGTCTTGTCAATACCGTCGGCCCAACCAACCTTACTGGGCTGTGTGTCCCCATGTTCCTGCTCATCAGGAACCGGGATCGTGTCACCATTAGTAGGGGCCCATTTGGTGATATCTCATCAGGGAGAAAAAAATAATTAATGGAACCCCATGAAGCCTCTAAAAGTCCTGATACTTATTTTAAGTTTGTTTTTATCCTAAACATTTCAGAAATATGCTGCAAACAGTGCGTTCGCCTTTTAGAATTCTATCCAGTCTCCCTTTGTTTTGCCTTTCTATTGTTTCGGGTGTTAGTTCTGTTTTTCTGTTGGTTAGGGTATGAGATGTTCCTGAAGGAGAGCTATGCCTTCCCCGCACAGTGTCCTTGAAGACCTTTAAACGAAGCTTTGGTCTGTTGAAGAAGGGTAGCATTTCTTGTGGACTTTTGAGGAAAAAGTTAAACATAACTGAGGGATACTTGTTGAATTGGACGTTTTTCTTTTTTAAAAAATAAAAATTTCTTTTCTTCAAAAGAAGTAGGGGCGCCTGGGTGTGGCTCAGTTGGTTAAGCATCTGACTCCTGGTTTTGGCTCAGGTCATGATCTCACGTGAGTTCGAGCCCTGCATCGAGATCTGTGCTGACAGCGTGGAGCCTGCTTGGGATTCTCCCTCTATCTCTGCCCCTCCCCTCTCTCATAGGTGCACTCTCTCTCTCTCTTTTACTCAAACTAAATAAATAAACATTTCAAAAAATAAAAATTAGAGAAATAGCATGTCTTTTGATTTCACTTAGGTCCAAGCAGTGCTTGTATTTGAGCTTTCCAGTGGTAACTCTGCAAGGTAAGAGCAGAACAGCCATGCCAATGAGTCCTCACCCCTCACTCCAGGAACTGACCTGTTTTGAAGCTTTTGGAGGGACCCTTAGGAAGTATGTGAACTGCCACCATTTTCCCCCCAAAGTTGAAAATACGCGTAACTTGAAACGCTACAGTGAACAGGTGATGTGACTAGACGCGCAATTCCTTCCCTTTTTGTTCCTCTTCTTCCTCCTACTCCCTCTCTTGTGCACTCACATAACCCATGAGAAAAAAAGTATTAGCATGGTCTAGTATTTAAAATTTAGTGTGGTTAGTTTAGCTCTTCTAGGTAACAACGTGTGGGAAGCTTGCTCTGGCGCTGTGGTTAAGCAGAGACTGGCTTTGACTCCCGGCTCTACCGCTTAGCTCTTTTGAACCTGTCCCTGCCTCTGTTTTGTCCGTGAACAGGGATAATAACACAGAGTCCCTACCACTCATCGTTGTGATTGTATTAAATGAAGTAACATTTATGAAGCTCTTAGAATAGCGGCTGGCATACAATAAAGGCTATATACGTGTTCCTCACATAACAAATAATAGATAAGAAGATCAGTCCCTTGATGAGGGTGGGGGGTAACAAGGGAAGAAAGGGGAAGAGTGAGTTTCTATGGGCTCCTCCCATCTCCAGGGCTAAGCCTGGCCTGTAGGCACTGCTAACGTTTGGGGTTGGCCTGCCATGTGATCTGCTCTTGTGCAACTTGGGAAGGAACTGGTAGCCCCCTTTCCTGGAGTACTCACCCTGATGTTGGATTTTTCTGACCCGTAGGCCTCCTGAATCACTGGTTTATTCCTCACCTGGCTTCTAGAGCTTTGATCACCTTCTATGGTGGGAGCGTGACACGCTTTCTGGTCTGCAACTCAGTGGCATTCTGAATCCACGCAGGAGGGCGCTGGAGACCACTGGGCCAGACCTGTGCCCTCCCCCCCCCCCCGCCCCCCAGGTGTGGGTGTAGCCCTCCCTCTGAACATCTTTGCCAGCAGTCCACCAGGCAGTCTCTTTACAGATTCCGAAACACTTAGCGCTAGGAATCCCTCTTCTCTGTGGCTTTCCTGTGCTGGTGGGAAGCTCCGAGAGGAGAAACCGGGAAATGTGGAGAACCTCCCTTCTTCATATAGATCCCCGGGGCAGGGATGGGTTTGCTACCTGTCCTCTTTCTGGCTGGACCTTAAGCCCTTTATCCAGGCTTGGAGACTTGTCACCAAAAGAGGTCAGAGAACAGACACTCATAGCTTTGGAGGTGGAGACAATATATAGAAGACAATATATTGAGGGGCAGACCAAATCGAGCCAGTGAAATATTTGCAGAATATTATCCTCATTACACACACAATATGGAAACTTCCGAGGCATCTCTACATTATCAGGTGAACTGGAAATGACATCAGTTCTTTGTTTATGTGGGAATCTTCGGGATTTCTGGCAGATGGCATCATATAGGAGCAAAAGGACTTAGTTCCTTATTTTGTGCTTACTCATTGGTTTTTTTGAAGTTTTCTTCACCTCCTTGAACCCCAGTGTCCTCATGCATATAAAGGGACAGTAAGATAGCCTGGCTCATGATGTTCTTTGTGAGGATTAAATCACATAATGCGTGTGAACAGACTGACAGAGAGAAGTCTCCAGGAAATGTTAGCTCTCCTTTTCCCAATTCCCTCCTGACACATGTATCGTGATGAGAAATCTTCCTATGTCTTATTCAGAAGAGGAGAGAAACCTAGTAGGCTGTAATCCCCGCTGTAAGACTTAGTCATTTTTAATTTCCTTTTATGATAAGCTTCTGAGAGAGAAGCTCTTCTAGAACGTTAAAAGGTGATCTTGAAATGCTGTTAAGTGTCAAATAGCAAATCTTTTAAAAACATCTTCTTTTCTTTTTGGTCTTCTTGGAGCTGACTGTGAAACTTCTCTTTTATGCTGTTCTCATAGGTTCCTGTTGTGCATACTGTCCTCAAGAATGATGTATCTGATACATGGCTTTATTTTACTTTCCTTAAAGCAGGGGTTCTCAGACTTGAGTGTACATCAGAATTATCCAGAAGGCTTATTCCACTGTGGGCTGCTGGGTCCCCTTCTGGGGGTTTCTGATTTGGTAGATCTGAAATGGAGCCCACTGCCCTGGCGATGCTGAAGCTGAAGGTATCTAGGCCACACTTTGAGAACCACTGGCTTCAGGTTTAAGCCTCAAACCATCAAAGTCAACTTCGTTCTCCAATAGCTTGAGAATAAATTTCAACCATCTTGGTTTGACATTCAAGAACTAAAACTACTTACTGACCTCGTGTCAAGCACCCTTCCTCTAGAAAGTTCTGTCTCAGGAAACCTTTTTCACTAAACTTACTCTTCTTTCTGTGTCTCATTGCACTTGCCAATACTCATGACAGTGCTTGGTCTGTCCTTTCCAGCTTTCTCTACCAACTAAAAAGCAGTTTAGCTCAAATTATTCTTCATGAAATTGCCCTATTACCCAGTTCCTCTTTTCTCCTTCTAGCCATGCTTGTGTAGTATTTGTCTGTTGGTTTGGTAATTAATCAAATTGTGATCTCCTGACTCTTTTTAATGTTTATTTATTTAGTTTTGTGAGAGACAGAGAGGGAGAGCAAGCCAAGGAGAGACAGGGAAGGAGAGAGAGAATCCCAAGCAGGCTCCATGCTGTCAGCACACAGGCTGATGTTCAGCTCTATCTCATGAACTGTTAGATCGTGATCTGAGCTGAAATCTAGAGTTGGATGCTTAACCTACTGAGCCACCCAGTGCCCCCGCCATCTCCTGACTCCTTAAGTTGTTGTCTTAAATCATTTAAAATTGATCACTTAATTTTTGTTTCCCAAAATTGCCTACGTAATATGTGGTAGCTGATGGCACTTAAGTATGTATTTGTCCTTTCCAGAGCACAGTGCTTAAGCACAGTAGGTATTCAATAAATAACTGACCACTCCTTGATTGGACATAATAAGAGACTTTTTTTTTTTTTTGGACCAGGCCTCACTTAAAGACAACGTTAAGTAAGATCAAAATTAAATGATGTAACATGAAGACACCCTTATGTTTTCTTTGAAAGACTGTAGCTGATAAATCCTATTAGGTAAAGCCAGTGGAAATCAATTCATGGACATATAGACCGGAGTTTATTGTGTGGGTCCTGCAGTTTGTTGCCTTCACTTTGTTTTAAAGCCTACTGTTTCTCTCAGGGAAGCACCTACTATATATAGGTATATGTCTATCAAAATGTTTTTTCAAAATGTGGCATATTTTAGCTATCACTGACAGCAATTTTCAAATGCCTGAAAAGATTAGAGAAGTTAAATGTAAAGAGTACTATAAATTGCAGTGACATTTCCTGGGAGATAAAGAAATTGATAGAGAGGAAAGTTAGTTTAAAAAGTCAGGCCTAGGGATAAAGCAATCAAATTGTACCACCTTTGGAATGATCTATTTACGATGGAGGCTTTGAATAATAAATTGTGCCACAGGAATGCTCATAGGAACCACTTGTAATTTTCTGAATTCCATTTTAAGCTGTTACCAACCTGGACTCTCTTACTTATTGTATCAGTTCAGGTCAGTTAAAATTTATTTTTAATTACTTGCTTGAAGACCAGCACCCACAATTTCCCTGCCCTTGAGGCACACATAGAGTACTGCAGGCAGATATATAGATGATTAGTTTCCATATGATGTGTTGTGATAAAGGCCTACAGGAAAGCAGGGTGAGGTTGAGGGCAGGTAAAGGTAACCCATCAGAGGGGGAGGGAGAGAGGCAGGGAGTCAGAGAATAGGGAGTACTGGTTTTCTTCACCACAATAATCTGTTTCTTATACAGGATTAATTGTTTTTTCATGTACGTGGCTGAACCCTAATTTTATAGTAAATAGGGGAGGTTAAATTCCCCTACCAAATAGAAGCTCGTGCCCCACGAACTCCCTAAGAAATGGGCAGCTCTGCTTTTGCAGAGGGCATCAGTTGATCTTTGTTGAAGCGAATAGAACATTCATCCATCCCTGGGAAATTGTATATAGACTCCCAAGCATGGTGTTTAACTCCAAATCATTTTAGCTTCCATGTTTTAATAAAATTTCCAGAGCAATGTTAGGAAAATAGCTACATTTATCACCTATGATCATTCCTGCTACAGGTGTAGTTTTAAATGGCGATAAGCCTACTATTTCATGCACAAACTCTCCTTTACAGACATTAGCCTATGATTGTGCTGTATATCTCGACAGGTCATAGACTTCATAGTGACCCTATTCAAGTAGGTATGGTACATGGAAATCGACATATAAGTATTTTGATGATCAAAGATGACATGAATAGTGTGGTAGCGTTTTGCCATAGGTGGTTAAAAAGAACAGTTTGTGCTGTGGGTCCCTTTCACCGTTGTGCTTGCATAGATGGTGCCCTAAGTGGTTCTAGCAGGAGGAAAGGTGAAGCCAAGTTGGCTTTTCTGTGCCTTGTGATGATCTGACTTGGTTGATATTTTAGTCTCTGTATTTTCCATCAGGTTCGAAACTGTGAATGTTTAAACTCTTGAGCTGTTGCACGGTTTGCCTATGAAGATGTTTGAAGCAAGTTCTGGCATGATAAAAAAAAAAAAAAAATAAGAGAGGATGCCCAGATGACAAGCAGCAAAATTCCTCCTTTACATAAAAGCCTCCATTCTCGTTTGTGAAGCAAAATGTTCCCTCTTAAAAGTAACAGCTGCAAAAAAAGCAGGAAGGCAGAACACACTAATCTAAGTTGTAAAATATGTTTTGGTAGCTCAACAGGGATTTTGCTGTTCCTGAGAAAAAAAATCAGAATCTAATTTTAAAATGAAGGTATTTAAAAGCATGGCACAAGAGAGCCTTATTTATGGGGCTGGTGAGCAGCCGGGATGCGGGCACTTTGCTGCTCCTACAAGAGCCCAGCCGGGCCACCCTGTGCGTGCAGCGGGCGCCCGTGACATGTATTAACAAGCACCTGTCTCTTCCGAATGCAACAGTGGATGAAATAAGAGAACTCCAGAAAGAGTTTTAACACAGAAGCAATTTTGTTTCTCTTAAAGTTGATCTGTTCAAGTGAATATTTCTTTCTAAAAACAAGATTGAAAATTTTTTTTTCTCCCCATGCGGAATTGAAGCTCTGAACTTGTGTATGTCTTTAGGTGTTATATACACTGATCTTTAGGGTACATTGAACTCTTCCTAATAATAGTTGTAGCATTGAGGGGACTGTTTTCTGAATAGTGTGCCAGATCTCTGAATGAAAGGCAAAACAGTCTGTCAGAGACCTTGGATAGTAAGTCTTGGGACTTTGTTTCTCAGACAGAGCACCAATTTCCTAACTGGAAAATATAAGCCTCTATATCTAATGTAGAGTTTTTGAGGTTGAGGAGTATGGGGGGTGTGTGTGTGTGTGTGTGTGTGTGTGTGTGTGTGTGTGTGTGTTTGTGTGTGTGAGAGAGAGTGAGTTCACCACTAACCACAATGAATAATAAGGTTTTATTGAAGACTAATACTAAGGCTAATTTGCTAACGTGTTAATTCCACCTGTGATAGACATCCAAGTTTAGTTTTCTATCTCTAAAGGAAGTTTCTTTACTTCATTTGGAAAAGTGGGACAGACACCAATGATGCTATGATTTGAGGGTGCTTTCTTATAGACAAGAGAGTTCATTTCTTTTTCCCTAAGAAGGAATGCATTTAGAAAGAATTCTTCCCATTTCTTATCTCTTACAATTTTTATTTAAACATTTTAGTGCAGTCGTCACTTTCCAACTTTTTTACGAATATAAAATATATTTGCTATATTTGATTATACATCTGATATATTTGATTGGGCTCCTGTGAGCCTATAAGCTCCTAGAAATTAGGGCCAGGTCTAATTTAACCTTGCATAGCAGTTAACTTCTGGGTACATAAGGCACTCAATAACATATATTGAGTGTACCAAATAATCACCAAGGGTTAGGCTTCCATTTGATTTCTATAAAACAGTCTCTATGTAGATGTTGCCCAACCCTCATGTTTATTCTCTGTTATGAAAGGCATTATGTATACCCTACTAGGCATGTGCTTTCAGTCATTATATTGTTATTTTCATTTCTACAGATTTTTTCTTTTTTTAAAGTGTTTGTTTATTTTTGAGAGAGAGTGAACACAAGTGGGGGAGGGGCAGAGAGAGAGGGAGACACAGAATCTGAAGTAGGCTCCAGGTTCTGAGGTGTCAGCACAGAGCCCGATGCGGGGCCCGAACCCACAAACTGTGAGATCATGACCTGAGCCAAAATCGGATGCTTAACTGATGGAGCCACCCAGGTGCCCCTCTACAGATTTTTTCTTAAGCACAAATGAGGTCAGAGCACCTGGCCCTCATTGAATTTATGCTCTAGGAGGGAACACAGTACATGGTGTAATGTAAGGCATTTCCTGTGGAGACTGAAGTTGAGATAGTCTCATGATGCAAATTAGTAACCTAGACAATAACATATTTAGAGCTGGTCCAGCTGAACATTGTACATTATTGTTTCAACTCTAATATTTGGAGACAGAAAGAGACCAATTTTGCATTTTACTTGTACTTTTGCTTTTGAAAAAAAAATCAATATTGTAGAACCACAATTCTGCAGTGGGTGAAATGGTCTTTTTTCCACTGATATTTTTGAAAGGATAAAGTAGCCAACCTGCTTTCTTTTCTCTTGCTGTAACAAACATATCAAATCATTAGCCTTTCCATATAGTTGAAGATTGCCTTTTAATGAAATGAAATGGAATCAAGATAAAGCATGTGGGGTTATTAAAAATGGGCTTCATGTTCTACCACTGACATTTATTGAGCCCTCTGTTCCACATACTATTTTTAACTCTTTCCTAGTAGAATCCCAGGTAATCCTTATAGCATATTTTTGTCATAGGTAGTATCATTCACATTTTATAGAAGAGAAAACTGAGAGAGGTTGAGTACAATTAACTTGTTTAAGAATACAGACAGGTAAGCAGATGAACCAGGAAGATTCCATGGGCCATAGCCTATCTGTGTGAACCAGGAAGATTCCATGGGCCATAGTCTATCTGTGTGAATCATATGATTTTCTTTTTCACCTGAGCAAAATAATTTTTTCCAGAATTAAAATAATTTTACTCAAATTATTGGGATATGCAATTTCGTATGCAATTCTTTCCAAATAATATGCCTCACTTAACTTTCCATTGTTAGAGAAGGTATGAGGTCGCAAACCTGATTCCACCCTTAAGAGATCTCTAGAATCTTTCAGTAAGAACAAGTGATAACTTATTTCTTAAAAGTATACACTTTTAAATCATAATGTATATAATTAGTATTATTCTAGCTGTGTGACATCTGAGCTCCCTTTCTAAGTTTGGAGAAATCCTCCTTTTGTGTCTAATGGGAGGCAGAGCTTGTGTACCGTTATAGGAACTGAAAATATCAGGTACTTGTTTTCCCAGACTCCTTTGCAGTGGGCCGCGATCACATGCACCAATGAGATTGGCCTATCCTGTTTTTGCAGTAGGAGCTTGTGACAGAAATAGGGACAGTGGAGAATTCATTCTGGGGAAAGTCAAAGGCAGGATTTAAAACTTATTTTATGGGGCACCTGGTTGGCTTAGTCGGTTAAGTGTCCACCTCTTGATTTTGGCTCAGGCCATGATCTCATATTTCGTGAGACTGAGTCCCTCATTGGGCTCTGTGCTGACAACGCTGAGCCTGCTTGGGATTCTCCTTCTCCGCTCCTCCCCCTCTCATGCTGTCTCTCAAAATAAACAAAATTATTTTCTTACAGATTTGGCCAAACTAGCTGTTGAGTTCTTTTTACTATTTCTTATGGTGCTACCGGGGTTATGAAGCCACAGTTAGATTACCCATAGGCAGACCAGGAGTATGTTTAGGCCACTTGTGGACAAGGGCATCAAACAGTATTTTGGGAAAAATAATACTTCAAGCAATGTAGTAGTCATCGTGATAAAAGTCAGAATTTGTGTGTCTTTTTATTTTCTTTGTAGTTCACAATTGATTTAACTTTGAATTATTTGTTGTGGTGGTAGGTGGGTAGGCGGGTATGCACCAGAACCTTTCTCCCGCTCAGGGTGAGGAATCTGTCCCTGTTCCCTTTGAAGTGCAAAGCAAATTCCTTCACTAACAGCAAACCATTTTACCAGGAGGAAAGTAAAGATTCTTACACCTTGCAAACCTAAAGACCAAGATGTATTACCAACTCTTCTGTTTCCCCTTCGAAGCCTATTGATTGTGGAGCGGGCACTTAGGTAGAGGGGAATTTGAGGAGCGTGGCTCAGGTAGCAAGAAGGAGGGAAAAGCAAGGGTGATTGCCGAATGACCTATTATAGTAGAAAACATTGAGGTTTTCAGAGCAGATATTCCAAATTCAGAGAATTACCTATCCTTTGGGTTTTCCCAGGCTTCCCATTTCCTAAGAATTGTATTTCTTAGCAGTTAATTTCTAAGAGTGATAAAGCATCCACGATAATTTGATGAGGCCAGCACATGGCACCAGTGGTTTTTCCTGTAGAATTGATTTGAAACAGCTGTTTGGATGCATTGACTATGAATATGGCTTTTAAAAACATTCTAAGGTATAAGAAGAATTCAGTATATAAATGCCACTTCTAGATAAATATGTTTTGTAATTTCTTTGCAAAAAGAAAAAAAAAAAGAGCTACTACCCTGTTTCTAGGGAAATTGAGTATAAATCCACCACTCCAGAATTCTCTGAGGAATGTGGTTGCTGTTTGAAGATTTTAAGCCCCTTCAGGGCTAGGTTTATGCAGTTTTACTTGTTTCACATGGACTTTGCCCAAGGTTGGACAGACAGATAAGCTGCTTAGCTATGGATTTAACTGACTATTAGTTCATTTTTGACATGTCAACCTGAGGTTTAGTGAAAAATATTGAGGATAGGCAAGTATTGAAATGAAAAAGATTAATAAAGATGAAGTAACTTTGATATTCTTGCCTTCATTCATGCTTATCTTCTTTTTATCTATCAATCTATCTATGTATCTATCTATCCAATACCTCGACATTTCTTGTGTATACTATATATTTTTTAATGTGGAGTTGTGAGAGTGCTCATGTGGGAGTCAAGAGACATAAATTTGGACATGAGACTATAACGTGTTTCAGCCTATTATAACTCCTTAGAATTATTTTTTGATTTCTAGAACTTTCCTCCAGTCAAAAATAAAGCTTACCTTTCTCAGGTCCAGACCACGGAGTTTTGTCATGACGGTGTCTTTGGGGATACTGGCTTCAGATGTTAGCTCAGCAGAGGAAAGGAGGGAGGGTTACAGAAGAAGAATGAGTGGGAGAGAGCAATTTAAAAAAATGGGTGGAAATGTAGATGCTTTCATGCTGGATTATATTTAAATCTCCTTGTGAAAAGAAATGTGATGAGGGCTTAAAGTCCTTTAAAACTTAACAATTGACATATCATGACACATCCTTCTAGATGTTTTTAATTTCTAAAAATTTATGTGTTGGTGCTACAAAAAGATTTAATGATACAAATGCATTGGCCTCTTCAGAGGCAACCATTCTTATAGGCATTCCTGATCCTTCTGTTGATGTTTTATGTACATACAAATATATATAAATATTATATGTATTTACTCAAATGGTAACATACCGTGTACATTTTTATTCTCATGTTTTTCCCACTTGACAACTTCTCTTGAAACTTGTTTCATTTCTTTTTTCTTTTTTTTTTTTTTTTAACATTTATTTATTTTTGAGACAGACAGAGACAGAGCATGAATGGGGGAGGGGCAGAGAGAGAGGGAGACACAGAATCGGAAGCAGGCTCCAGGCTCTGAGCCATCAGCCCAGAGCCTGACGAGGGGCTCAAACTCACGGACCGTGAGATCGTGACCTGAGCTGAAGTCGGACGCTCAACCGACTGAGCCACCCAGGCACCCCGAAACTTGTTTCATTTCATTGCCTAAGATCTCACCTCCTCCCCCTGCCCACCAGCAAGGTTGCATTTTATTACACTGTACAGATGTCCTGTACCTTACTTACCCAGGGGGCTGTTCGAATAGGACATCTAGGTTGTTTCATTTTTGCTATTATGGACCATACTGTCATGGATGTTGTTACAGGTACACCTTTTCACGTAAGTGGAAATTATCTCTGAAAGAAGTTCCTGGAAGTAGAATTGCTGGGGAGAAGTCAGAGGCATCACATGTTTTGATCGACATTGCCACATTTCTCTCCACATTCAATGTGCTAGATTACTCTCATAGCAAAAGCAGAGAGCCTTCACAGTTTTGGTGTTACACAATCCCAGAGGATGTTGCTCACGTGACAGGACATATGGATGGAGTTATGCTTTCTCTGCAGTGTTCTAGCCCTGCTTGATGCCAACTCATTGCTCTTCTGTTACTGGGGCCTTTGGTTCAAGGTTATGGGCTAGTCAACTTCAGATAGAGGAGATGGATGGATGGACTTTTAGGGATGCGCTTCAGGTGACTAGAAAAGTCACCTTAGGATTATGCACCATTGCAGAAGAAAGTTGTGTAAGTGAAAATAGGCCTATTAGATATGTAGGGTTGATGGTACACTGGAAACTGAATGCTTTATCTCTGTATATGGAATAGAATATGGGAGTCTCTATCCGAGTGAACCCAGAATCCATTACCAACATGCACTCATGTAAGAAGTTCACGAAGGATGATATGAAGATCAGATTATGAAATTTCTTAGAGGTCTGCTGTCTGAGTTTTTTAAATCTGGCTTGCTTAATTTTAGACACCAAACATATGGCCATAGCTAATTATATGCTTAAACGTGATTTGAGAACGTTTGATGTTATTCTTTAAGGGACCTCAGAGGCAATGATGATAAGATAAGTGGTTAGGAAGATAGGACATGTATATAAAGTGAAATACTGACCTTTGGAAAGAGCTGCCGTAAACTTGGGAGAAATTGATTTGTTAAGAATTGTGTTTATGTTTTCTTCTTGTGTGTCCAATATGTAACAGTATGTGTACACGTATATGGGTATGTGTATGTATATATAACTCTGAAACAGACACAGTGATATGTTGATGCCAGCTCATATTGGGCCAGTTGTCAAACTTTTAGGCATTTTGTAAGGTGATTGACTTCATGTTAATATCTTCAGGTCAGCCATGTTCGGAGTATTTACACCACAGAAATTGGCAAACACTAAACCATCAGGATCTGATTTCCTAGAAAGCTCGTTGTTAAATAGCAGTGCATCTCTGTACATCTGTATGCATAATCGATACTCTGTCCAAAGATGAGGAAACCTTCAGAACTATTAAAACTCCATTTGTTTGTGATGTCTGATTTCTAATATGCAGAAAAAAGTAGAACTTAGTTCTGTGGTACTTTTCTCATCAAAGCCTTAATAGATTAATTTTGCTTCTTTTAAGTACACATACTCTCTCTGTATTCCGTTATAGTTTCCTTTTGATTTGTGTATAATTTCTGGTTGCTTTTGAATAGTTTCATACCAAAAGAATCTTTTGCAAATAATACATTACAGACATACAAACATCATGATTTACCAAGATTCATGGTGGTAGCTCTTGACTGTAATGAGCAAAAAGGGTCACCTAGTTTTGATCCTAAGAATCAGGAAAACTAGAAGTATTGGTATGGAATTAAACATGCGTTGTAAAGTCAGAAGGGCGGGTAGAATGCCTAGTACTCAGCACCTGCATTCATGAGAAAGAAGGGAATTAATGATGTTAGGCTTTATATGCGTTAGCGTTTGAATTGCCAGGTCCAAGTTTAAACCAGCTTGGGTTTAAATGTGTTAAGTGAATACAGAGACTGAGGGCGGGAGGGCATGAAAATCCAGCAGCATACCGAGGTTGTGGTGTTAATTTTTTCCTTCAGTATTGAAGTAGGGAAGAATAACTCTTATCCAGTCAAATACAGGTAATATTAATGACTTGGTCAGAATTGAAGGAGAGTAAATGCCAGAGTTAGGACATTGCTGGTAAATATCATTTATGGAAGGCGGAAGTAGTAGACAGTTGTATATAGCCTTGTGGCTCTTGCCGTTCTGTAAGCGTGAAGTGTGATTTATTATTCTGTACTCTGTCATGTATTACTCAAGAGACACAGAGATGATGACTTAGAAATCTTGCATAGAAATGAGCTGAGAGGCTCATGGTTTCTGGATGGGAAAGAGATTATAAACAGACTATGACACCTATTTTAGTGTATGACTTACTGATCTAGAAAGAAAATAACTTGTAAAACCTAAATTAAGAAGAGTAATGATAGTTTACTAATAGTGAAAGCCAGCTGTGAGAGTTTCTTTTAATAGCAATATTGAAATATTAAAATGTCGAGGTTTACATGCTGGGCCTTTGGGAATGCAAAGAAGATTCATTTCTTTAGGGTCCCGATGAATTCAAATTTGTGATAACCTATGTCATTTTTTAAGAATGAGAGATTTTAGGAATGTGATTTTATCTGAAATGGAAATTTAAGGCTGCACTAATATGGGCTCTTCTAAGAAGAGAGGAGGTCAGGGCATTAAAGGCATTACAGCTTCCACCTTGATCGACCACTCGTACTTTGCAACAGATTTTTTAAAAGAGTTTGTTTATTTAAGGAATCTCTGTACCCCACGTGGGGCTCGAACTCATGATCCCAGGATCAAGAGTTGTGTGCTCTTCTGACTGAGTGAGCCCGGTGCCCCTCAACAGAATTTTTTATGATAGACTTCAATTTTTCATAAAGTAATTCATGCCAGTTTTCCTCTTCTTTTTATTCTTATGGTTGTTTTGAAAAATCTCTGTCTATATTTGAAGATTCATATGAAGTTACAGCTGCTCTTTCATTTTTTGAACTAGAACCTCCAATTCCTATACCCGTGCCTTTCATCTTTTATTTCTAAACCATTTAATTAAAATGAAAGCACTTGAGGTGCTTGGGTGGCTCAGTCGGTTAAGAGTCCGACTTCGACTCAGGTCATGGTGTCACGGTTCGTGGGTTTGAGCCCTGCGTCAGGCTCTGTGCTGACAGCTCAGAGCCTGGAGCCTGCTTTGGATTCGGTGTCTCCCTCTCTCTCTCTGTCCCTCTCCCGCTCATGCTTTGTCTCTCTCTGTCTCAAAAATACATAAAACATTAAAATAAATAAATAAAATGAAAGCACTTTGTGAATTGTGAAGAACTACATGCATATGCAGTATTATTTTCAGTTGCTTCCATTTTTTTTTTCCAATGTCTAATTTAGGAATTTTGGGACTGAAGCATTTTGAATAAAGTTTAGAATTTGGAGAAAGTCAACTGTCATTTAAACGTTATCCATTGTTTAGTTTTTAAAGCCAAATGTTAACTGGCCAGATTACAGTTTATCAGATTATACACCTAAATTTTCATCAGCTTGTAGGCACGAGGGGTTTTCTACATGTTTAGGGCTGAGAGTTTTCATGTAACAGATGAAAAAGAAAAAAAATAAACATACTTAGATTAGTAGACGTGTCGACCTTGGGGAAGAATGTGCTGCTCTAGCTCTCTCTGAAGAGATATATTTTGTTGAGCATGATTTTGTACTTGTGGGTAGGACTGACTGGAATACTGTTTTACTTTATTCACTCAGTTTTTGTAACCTTAGTAACTAGCCCCTTAATTTAGATTGTATCCATTTTGACTTAAAAATAAATTATCTATATTTGCATAGTCTTCTCAGGGCTCATTTTTAGCATTTAATGTACCACAAAAGGTGTTTTAAAGTGGGTTATGTGCATTTCCATAGGGAAAAAGCATCACGAGAGCATTATTGGGACAATATATTCACATATTGTTGAACATGCTTGGAGAATCTCTTGACGGTATTAGTTCATGGAGGATTAACTCTCCAATGCCATTTGCCCATGGCTGGTTCTGCCCATATATCTGTAGGCGTATTGACCTGTGTCAGAAGCTCTGCCAAGATTGTACAGTCTGCAAAGTAGAGGCATAGAGACACATTTTGGATAATCTCCCTTTAGACAATTCCAATCTCAATTAGGGTGTTCAGTCAGCAAGAAAGCCTGCAGAACCCCAGAAACTACTTTAGTTGCCTGGGGATATAGTGGTGAACAGGCAGACAGGGTTCTTGCCTGCCAGGAGGTGTGGTGGGAACGAGGTGGCCGGATGCCGCCTATCTGGCCATGTAAAGACCAGTTCTAAGTGAGGGAGCCATCCAGGCACTTTGGCTTATCTTCGTGTCAGTACCTTTCGCTGTATTCAAATCCATCTTATTTGGAAGCACATGAGTATGAAGTTGCTTGGTTAACATTGGTTAATTGAGGCTAGAGAGGTCTTTTCAAAATGCCATTCCTCTGGTTCAAGTGCTGTAGGGTCTTCCTCTGCTTCCAGAAAGAGGACATGCTTGCTCATCATGCCCCACAGGGTCCTGGCTGTCTGGCACTCCCCAGTCCCTGCAGGCTGACCAGAACAGAAGTCAGACTCCCTCCACGACCCACCTGCCCTCCTCTGCCTGCCCTCCATTTAACAAATGATCTCCCACTCATCCTTTTAGATTTTTAGCTTAGCCTCCTATTCTTGGGAAGCCTGCCTTGAACTCTTTGCCTCTTCCAGCTACTAGTGTCTTCCTGGGGAGCATTTTAATAGTTGTCATAATCACGTTTGGTTGAAACAAACAAGATGATGACTGGTAAATTTTTAAAACATATAGGCTAACTTAATTTTTTTCTCATTGAAAGAGAGAAGTAGTGGGTTGAGGATGGGTTTGGAATTCCATATTTTTCTCTGGAGAGAAGATGTTTTTTGTTAGCAGTATTATTTTATGAGTGATTGTGTACTTGATGAGTAATTGGAGGCATGTCACAAATTTGGAAATAATCTTGTACATATTGACTTACTCAGGATTCTATCAGTGAAAAGACAATAAAATAAAATTTTGATTTAAGACAGACATGTAAAGCCTATGCTTTTAGAAGTGAGTATCCACATGACATTCATTTCTCATTCTATCAGTTAAAAATTTGAGTATTGATTTCAACTTTTGCATTTATCAATGTAATGAATACTGATTGTCATCGAAATGTCCCACTGACATTTTACAGTCCTAGAGTACATTCTAACTAAAGAAGTAAATTAAGGCTGTGTAATTCTTTTTTTTTTCGTAATGTTTATTTATTTATTTTGAGAGAGAAGGGGTGGTGGGCAGAGAGAGAGGGAGAGAGAAGCCCAAGCAGGTTTCACTCTGTCGGCACAGAGTCCAACGCGGGGCTCGATTTCACGAACCTTGGGGCCATGACCTGAGATGAAATCAAGAGTTGGATGCTTAACTGATTGCACCGAGGCGCTCCAGCGCTGTGCTTCCCATTTTAATTTGCCTCCCTTCCTGCCTTCTGTTTCTTCTTTCCTTCCTGTCTTTCTCTCTATTTGCTGTCTTTTTCAATTCATTAAGTAGTACCAGGAATACAGGGCCACTGTATGGACATATGTGATATACCCATCTGACACCACAGGTGTCACTAAATGTTAAAAGTCCCCACACCCACCTATGATCCTCATGCTTGTTCTCCTTAATTAATTATTGTTTCCCACCAGAGCTTTTGGTGTTTACACATGAGTACACACACACTATCATCTGTATTTTTATAGATATGTAGATAATATATCATATCTAGGGATTAAGTAGTATGTATTGTGAAAGCAATGTGCTTTTTTATTTAAACCTCATTGACAAAGACTTAAAAATCATTTTATATCTGTACACCTGGAATATTTTTCTCTCCTCTTCTCTGTAAGTTCTTTTTAATTTTTTTTCCTGTTTATTTTTGAGAGAGTGATTGAGAGAGAGAGAGAGAGAGAGAGAGAGAGAGAGAGAGACAGAATATGAGCAGGGGAGGGGCAGAGAGAGAGAGGGGGACACAGAATCCAAAGCAGGCTCCAGGCTCTGAGCTGTCAGCACAGAGCCTGATGTGGGGCTTGAACTCACGAGCTGTGAGATCATGACCTGAGCCAAAGTCAGAGGCTCAACCGACTGAGCCACCCAGGTGCCCCTCTCTAAGTTCTTTTCAAATCCAGAATACTTTCAAGTTCTACAAAAAGTTCTCAGGGCACCTGGGTAGCTGGGTCGGTTGAGCATCCAACTCGATTTTGGCTTAGCTCATGATCCCAGGGTTGTGGGATAGAGCCTTGTATGACGCTCTGTGCTGAGCGTGGAGCCTGCTTGGGATTCTCTCTCTGTCTCTCTCTCTCTATCTCTCTCTCTGTCTCTCTCTTTCCCCTCTCCCTTTCTCTCTCTCTCTGCCCCCTCCTCCGCTCATGTTCTTTCTCTAAAATAAAACTAAAATTAACAAAAGTTCTATTTAAAGTTCTCACTGAAGACTTTCCAGAATCCCTTGTCTGGAACCCCTTCTGCCTTTACCAGCTCCATTTACTTTGTATCTTTCTTCATAGCATTTTCACATCAGCATCCTTTTGAATATATTTGTGTTTGTTTCACTCAAAAGGAAGTAAAATCCTAGTGGACATCCCCCCCCCCCCACCCAAGTCTTCTATAAATGTTGGGGTTTTATAGAGTCAACACTAACACTGTCTTTCATTTGCTTCCATCGTTTGAGACCAAATGAGGACCAGACAGAGAAAACAGATAGGTGGAGATTAAAGTGACAAACGGAGATGAATCACTAAATTCTACTCCTGAAACCAATACGACATTATATGTTAACTAACTAGAATTTAATAAAAAATTAGAAAAAAAAGGGGCTTGGTAGTAAAAAAAAACTAGTAAAGCTAATTCTGCATCTGCATTCAGATCTTAGGTTGAAAGGGCTTTTGCTGCCAGTACACAACAGAATTGAAACAGACTTGCACCCGTAGTTAATGGCACATCTGGACAACTGGAGGTCTCTGCCATTTTTCCTCTGGGCAAGAAGCAGAACAGAAAGCAAATTCACTCGGGAGAAAAGTGAAGGTTTGTGCTGCAAGCCAGAGTCTTTCTCCATCAGTTGTTAGTCCGATGAACTCCTTCCCTGGGTAGACATGCCTAAGGGGGCATGAGAGTCTTGGAGGGTTATTGCAAGAGAAGTGGTCTCTGCACGAAGCTTCTGTGGTTGGGGAAGAATGTTGTACTCAACCGTAGACCTTGACTCTTTCTGCATTATCTTTGTCTGTTTCATTCATGTTTTACCGTACTTGAACTCTCTAAAGTTGATTTAATGTTCAAATCTATTTGTCTCCATCTCACCTGCTCTCCCCACCACAGTGAAGGTATTGGCTTGAAAACTCGGCAAAATAACGTTCTCTTTCTGAAATAGCTAGGGCTTAAGGTAAAAGTATTCAGAAACCTTTAATATACAAGTTACAATCTAGATAATTATTAAAGCAATTGGTAAATTGGAGGCTTAATGTGTGTCAGAGATAGCTTCAGCGTACAGATGGGCCGGTCAGGGTAGCTTGACTAAAGGTTTTTTGACTTTACGATGCTATGAAAGTGATACTCATTCAGTAGAAGAAACCATATTTGGAATTTGGAATTTTGCTCTTTTCCTGGGCTGGCGATCTTCGGTAGATACCCTCTTGTGGTGCTGGGCAGTGGCAGCAAGCCACACGTCCCGGTAGCCCCGCTATCACGAGGGTAAACGACCGGTCCTGGCAGTCTGCACCCGTACGATTCTGGTTTTCACTTTCAGTACAGTAGTCCATACGTTACACGAGAGAGTTAAAACTTCATTGTACTAGAGGCTTTGTGTTAGATGATTTTGCCCAACTCCAAGCTAATGTCTGTTCTGGCACATGTAAGGTAGGCTCGGCTCAACGGACGTTCAGTAGCTGTAGGTGCATTAAATGCATTTCAGCCCAATTAAATATTCAGTTTATGATGGGTTTATTGGGGTGTGACCTCGTCATAAGTCGAGGAATAAATGTAAATTCTTACCCAGAGATCTGAAAATAAATGCCCGGAAATATACCAACAGAAGTGAGCAATATATCCATGGTTAGAATTTTTGAAGAAGACAAAATATGTTTAAATATTTACTGTAGTCACTTTTTTCTTGAACTCCAACAAAGCTGTGGGTCTTATTGTTAACATAGAAGTGAATTTTGCATAGAATATCATAAACTTTGGAAAGAAATATGAATGGAACATCCTTGCCATTTGAGTGTTCTGAGTGATCGTTTCTTGTTAAAATGGGAACAGTTTAATACTAGTCGACAAACAACTAATTTTCCTTAACAGATGGTAAAAATTTAGTGACTGTGCTTTTCAAGATAAAGAACCAGGTCGCACTGACTACCAGGGAAAACCAATAATTAACTGTCTTAGTTACTTGCTAAAGTAACTTTAGTTTAGTTTAAAGTTACTTTAGTTACTAAACATAAACAATAAGACCTTTCCTCTTAGGTTTACATATTCTGAAATGAAGTGTATTCTGTGCCAGTGGGATTACTGTCATTTATTGAATATCAAGGCAAATTTTTTTACTGATGTTAATGAAAAAAAATAAGCCATAGTTTTTTTACTTGCTAATAACTCTTCAGATAATAATAAGGTAAATTGGATAATGTAAACTAGGCCACTTAGGGATATTTTATTTTTGAATTTAGAAATGCGACTAGTTTGATGATGTAATAATTATGGTTAAGCTGTAATTTTAATGATTTAGCTTTGGGAGCCTTCAAGTTGTATTTAAATGGTACATTTACCAAATGACAAGATGAAAAAACTGGGTGGGGATTTAATTATGATTTATGAATTGATATTACTTTTGAAATTGCCTTTAAAAAATATGAACAAAAGTTGCTTCATTTGCAAAAACAATCTCGTGGGATTACACATAATAAACAGCTTTTGCACAGCCAAGGAAACTATCAACAAAACAAAAAGACAACATTTTGAATAGAAAATATTTTCAAATGGTATATCAAAGAATGGGTTAATATCCAAAATAATATAGGGGGGCCTGGGTGGCTAAGTCGGTTGAGCATCTGACTTCAGCTCAGGTCATGATCTCCCAGTCTGTGAGTTCGAGCCCCACGTCAGGCTCTGTGTTGACAGCTTGGAGCCTGGAGCCCGCTTCAGATTCCGTGTCTCCCTCTCTCTCTACCCCTCCCCTGTTCACTCTCTGTCTCTTTCTCTCTCTCAAAAATAAATGAACATTAAAAAAAATTAAAAAAGAATTAAGACAGACCCAAAATGTGTAAAGAACTTCTGTAACTCAACGTCAAAAAACCCCCAAGTAATCAGATTAAGAAATGGGCAGAGAACCCGAATAGACATTTTTCTAAAGAAGACCTACAGATGGCCAATGGACACATGAAAAGATGCTCAGCATCACTAATCATGAGGTAAATGCAAATCAGTACCACAGAGGTATCACCTTACACCTGTCCACATGGTTACAGTTAAAAAGACAAGAAATAATGGGATGAGAGAGAAAGGAACCCTGTACACCATTGGTAGGAGTGTAAATTGGTGTAGCCACTGTGGGAAAACGGTATGGAGTTTCCTCAAAAAATTAAAAATAGGAATACCATATGATCCACTAAGTTCACTACTAGGTACTTACCCAAAGAAAATGAAAACACTAATATGAAAAGATATATGCATCCCTGTGTTTATCATAGCATTATTTACAAGAGCCAAGGTATGGAAGCAACCTCAGTGTCCATCAGTAGATGAGTAGACAAAGGAGATGTGGTACACGGGCAGATACACGCAATGGAATATTGCATAGCTTCAAAAAAGGATATCCTGCCATTTGTGACAGCATGGATGGACCTGGAGCATATTATGCCAGGTGAAATAAGTCACACTAAGAAAGAGAAATATATGACTTCACTCATATGTAGGATCTGAAGAAAAAAACCAAAAAAGTGAATAAAAAAAGCAGAATCAGGCCTTTAAGTACAGAGAATGAGCTAAGTGATGGTTGCCAGAGTGTAGGGGTTGGGGGGGTGGGCAAAATTAAAAAAAAAAAGTCACTTCATTTGAGAGATAATTTGTAGAACAATGAGTTTGAATGCTTTTGAGCAGTGACATTTGTGAGGAAATTTGAGAATGAGGGGACTCATTGTGTATGTATATCTTAGAAAATGTTTGAATGATGTGATTAGAAAAGAGTCATAGGGTTTGTAAGTTTTTCAAAACACAGATTGTTGAAATACAACAGTCCAGGTTGTGAAGATTCTTAAATAATTCATGTAAGGTATCAGAGTGGAGCTCCGACAATTTATTCTAGTCTTATTTGGATATAATGTCTGCGAATGATTCAGTAAATAAGGTTATAAATATTCATCTATTTTATCACCGGCACCAGCTGAGAATCTCTGAACAGACAGTGGACTGCAGAATCCAGATCTATGATGCCTGTGCGTACTCACTGACTTTTCCCACTTTATTTCCATGTTAGATATCGGTAGTTCAGAAACATTTGTGTTAACCAGCCACAGAAACAGAATTGTGCTTCTTTTTGTTAGAATTGGAAAAGCTGTTGCCTGGTTATCCATAAAATGACAGGTGGTAGGTTTTATTCTTGTTAGAAAAAACTTGGGACAAAGGGAAGATAGGCAAAATGCTTCACCCCCTTCACAACAAAGCTGTGGCCTGAAATACAACTTGTAAAGCCAAGTGTGAATAAACTGTATTCTAAAAAGGCAGATTGTTTCCTGAGGGCTGGGGAAAACCTTTTAGTTCTCTCTGAAATCGAGGAACAGAATTTCCAAATTATTTTTCCAAAATTGTACTCTGAATCGTATCTAGGTAAACAGAATTGCACTTTAAGAGAGATAGTAAAAAAAAAAAAAAAGTTGAACACATAATCCACGAGTAATTTTTCAGATGTAACAACAGACTTCTTGAATCCTTTGCTGCTGAGCTGAGAGAACTCATTTGTCTAAAAGTTGAAAAAGTATTTTACACGTCAAAACTTAAGTTTGTCACAGAAATCTTATGTACTTTGGGGTTGTGGATTTCTGTACATAATAGTCCTTTTATGATCAACAACCAATTTCCTCTTTTTTCAAGGGGAACAGGTAAAGCTGTTTTCACACAGCCGTTGCTGCACAAGAAGTTCAAAACTTTAAAAGGTAGTTGTGAAAATTATTCATCTAGACATGCATTCATTCATTCGACCATTATCTACTAAACGCTGAAATAAGTCAGTCCCTGAGGTGTTCATTTTGGTGAACAATGCCACATAAGCAAATGAATAATGTGTCATTGTTTTGGGGAACTTGGTAGATTCATTCTGGAAATTATATGAATAATGTGTTGTTCCCTGTTAGTATCAATACAAAAATAGTACTTTTAGCATCAACATGTTGAATTCTATGCTGTAAGGAATGGATTACAAAAGAGGACCACTTTGCTTGCCGCATGGAGATTTTATGCTAAAATATTTACAGTACCTATATTCATTTATTCAACTGTATATATTGAGTGCTTACTATCTACCAGGCATTTTTCTAGGGGTCTGAAATGAAATGTGATATGCAAACCCTCAGAAGGAAACTATTTTCATTTGAAAGAACTATAACAAATAGAACCCGATGTCAGATATTTCAGGTTAGTTTATTGGCGTTTTTTTTTTCCTTATGAGTGATCTGTGCTTTGTACCATAAATACAAGTTTTAATGCATAAAATGTCTAATAAATTTAGAAAATCTATCCACTGTTTTTGAAATTTTCTGGATAAACTTTACTAGAAACGAATGTTAGCAATGCAACTAATTCTAATTTTGATATAATAATACCTTTCAGAATACCTTAACTTATTAGTATTGTGTCACAAATTAGCACCTTACATAAGACTTTATAAAAGACTCAGAAAAATGTTGTATAGGGAATTAGTAAGGATTTGGGGTTAGACACTGGGGAAATTGAATCACAAGATTACATATTCACAAACTTGGGTTGTCTATTCAAGCCTTCTGAAGTTAAGCACTTAATCAGGCAAAATATTGAGGCATATTACACGTCCTGCTTCCACACTGAAAGCCTCTTCTGATTATCGGCTAACCTGACTGCCAAGTCTGACATGTTGCAAACAGATGCCGTAAAACGTTGAAACTCTTTTCATCTCATTGGGGGAAAGACTGTTTTAAAGTTCCTAATGGTTATTTTTCTAAAAATGGTTCATTTAAGACCTTAATTGGGTAACATGAAATGGCTTCTTCTATCATTGGGCCTAGTTCATGCACATTTGCAGCATGTACAAAAGGATCCTTTTGTTCTAAACATCACACAAGTTTATGAGGCATAGAAGTGAGAGGAGCGTGTCATCCTTTAGAACACGGCCACCGACCTCAAACACCACACGTGTGGGAGCACAGGACCCAGTTAGTGTATCGGTTTGCGAGGATGGCCATCCATAGCAGAATACCACAGACGGGGTGGTGGGAGCAACAGAATTGCATTTTCTCACAGTTCTGGAGCCGGGAAGTCTAAGATGAAGGTGTGTGCAGTCTTGATTTCTTCTGAGGCCTCTCTCCCGGGCTGGCCACCATCTCACTGTTGTCCACATGCACCCCTTGCTGTCTCTCTGCGCGTCCAGATTTCATCTTATAAGGTTGTAAGTCGTATTTGATGAGGACCACCCTCCAGGCCTTATTTTCACCTAATCACCTGTCTAATGGCCCTTTCTACAAATACAGTCCCTTCTGAGGTACTAGGGGTTAGGGCTCCAGTATCTAAGTTTTGGGCTGGGTAATATAATTCAGCACATAAGAGTGAGAAAGATTTTTATGTACTTTGATTTATTTATAATGATCAAGGTGGACACACTAATTACCTTTAGCCAAACAGGAGTCAAGGATGGTCTTGCAGCCCCAGCTGAAGGAAGGTGAGAAAGTCCTCAAGACTGTCCCTGCACCCAGACCGAACTCTGTGCTTAAGCTTTGATGTGGTGGGTTGTGAACAAGTCAAATAAAATAAGTTAGGGTCTTTTTTTTATCTTTGTAGTAGACCTTTCGGTAAAAGGTCTGAGGTTAGGAGCATATGGCTTTGAAATGGCTGAAACTTTGGTCTTTTCATCAACAAGTGTATTGATCTTCTCACTTTGAGACCTTGAACTCAGCTAAAGAGAGAGACAGAGAGAGAAGGAGAGAGAGACAGAGAGAGCGAGCGAGCGTGTGTGTGTGTGTGTGTGTGTGTGTGTGTGTGTGTGTGTCCATGTGTGGTATAGTGTGTATATGCATTATATGCATGCACACTGTTGCAGGGAGGTTGTGTAGGGGGTGGGGATGGTTATAGGATGAGATTCCCCTAGAATGGATGCAAGAAATGCATGCTGACCAGAAAAGCCTAGATGTCAAGGCTTCTCTGGAGAGGAGCATGTACAGAGTGGGAACGAGCAGCTCCTGGAACTCAGGGCTGGAGATGGCTCATCAAGCCACCAGAGGATGGCTTGCTGCCTGCTCTGGGCCTTCCACTTGGAGTACCTCAGATGTGCAACGAGAGGCCCCGTGAGAGCCTCACTCCTTGGGCAGGGCTTCTGTCATAACGTAACAGCCCACTGTCTGCTCTAGAGCGTGTTGGACAGATGGTTCTTTTTTTTTTTTTTTTTTTCCAGCTTACCTGTTTCTCTGCTAGCCTCTTATGCAGCTTGCAAAGAAGCATTCCCATTTTATGTCCCTTTTATATTCTGCCTAGCACAAATACTGTCCTCCGTTTCAACATTTTTTAAGGCAATAAAGATGATAATCAATGCTTCCAAAATACTCATAAACCAGAAGTGGAGTCGTTACGTGGTTCTGTGACTGGAGACAAGAGTAATCTAGGGAGGGGCATTTTCCCTCAAAAATCTCTCCCCATGACATCTTCCATTGCCCCATGCCCACTCCTAAGTACATAATTTTTTTTAAATGATTAATCATGATACTTTGTACTCATCGCCTCATAATTTTACTGAGTGAAGGAATTCACAAATACAGCAACCTAGTGAAAAGAAAGCCTGGGTTTTACTGCTGGTTTTGCAAGTAATAGCCTGGTGACTGTTAGCAGGTCGCTTCATCTCCCTCTTTCCCAGCATCTCATCTATAAAATGATGAAGATAATATCTGCCAACCTAATTAAGAGTTGTAAGGATCAAGTGAAATAATGTCAAGGCAAGTGCTTTATAAACTGTCAGGCACTATACAAATAGAAATGATGAATGCTGGTAGAGAAATGTGAGATTATATTGGAGGCATTAAAAGCTTATAATAAATGCGTTTGCTTCTCGAAAATCTCGTCTGTTCAGACTAAACCAAGGTGTCTTTATTATAACCCAGTTTCTCACAGTGCAGTCTGAGCTTGAACTTGACATGTTCAGAAATTCCTAAAACTTTAAAAATGAGCTTTATTTTTATTTTCTTTACAGTTTATTTATTTATCTTGGGGGGGGGGGCAGCTAAGAGAGAGGGGGAGAGAGAATGCCAAGCAAGCTCCACGCTGTCAGCACAGAGCCTGATGTGGGGTTTGAACTCATGAACCGAGAAATCATAACCTGAGCAGAAACTGCATCGGAGGCTTAACTGATTGAGCCACCCGGGTGCCTCCCAAAAATGAGTTTTAGCTACACTGTGGAAACACATGTTGACAAAGACTACGGTTGAATATTTTTAAAAAACAATTTGTTGACCATTTTTCACCTTTTTTAAAAAGAGCAATTGTTCAACTGTGTGTAATTTTTTTGGGTAAATAGCTTTCCAATGTACTATAAGCTTCCTAAGGGCAGGAATCACATCTCCTTTGTTCCCCCAGTGGCAGGCACAGTGCTTACACAACTCAGTAGGAGCTTGTGGAATGAATGACCAGGGAACATTTCTTTTATTTATATCAAGGGCTTTCATGTCTGTTTTCCTAACATAATATGAGCCCCTTGGTGCTGTGCCACTCACGTTTTAGTCACACTCTTGATTTTGAAAATAAGTTTATATTACGTCTCAATGATTTAAATATGTTTTCCTTCAATACTCTAGTTCCTGGGTAGAGCATATTGATATTATACTAATGCAGTTTCCAATAGGCAGTGCTGCAGTGATTCAGTTTCACTGTGTGAGCTGAATAAAGGAATATATTTAAAAAATTTTTGCCTTATTTTTAATTGTCACAATCACATAACATTCCATTTGCATCTTAAACATTGTTAGGTGTACACTTTGTTAGATGTATTGATCTATTGGCAACAGATCTCTAGCCCTTTTTCATCTTGTAAAACTCAAATTCTATGTTCACGAAACACAAGTTTCCCTTCCTTTCTACATTCTGTGTCTGTGGCTTTTGAGTGTTTTAGATAACTTACAGACAGACATTTTTAAAAGACCTATATTTACACATTAGTTTTTCCTTTCTGCTTTTATTTAGGTCTATCAAAGTAAAATAGGAAATCGGGAACCTGGAATACTAGGTGATGTTTTCGTTCTCACTGATATACAACAAAGCCAGGTCCAAATTTTCTTTAATAATATTAGCATCAGAGATTTTATCCTGCTAAGGGCAAACGGTAAAATAATGAAAGAGTGAATAAAGACATTTTCTGTAATATGTAAAGCTGGAGGTGCTCTTCCAAATCACAAATGATTTAGGTAAGGAAGGAAGAAATATGATTTATCTGTAAAAACTGCCTATTATTAAAGACTCATTTTGATTCGAAAGCTCTTTTTTGAGGTAATTGAGACCATGTTTTCGCTTCGGCAGAGAAGGGTCTAGCTGGATCAGGGGTTCTCAAACTTACATCACAGTCACCCGGAGGGCTTCTTTATACCTGTTGCTGGTCCAAACCCTCAGAGAAGCTGATTCATTAGGTTTGGGAGAAACCTGAGGATTTTCATTTTTAACAAATTCCAATGTGATGTTGATGCTCTGGGCCCTGGGGATCACAGTTGGGGAAATTTTGGTCTGAAGCAGCAGTTTCCAACATACTCTTTCAAGGAGTAAAAGGTGATTTATCAAGACTTGTCCAGTGGGCTTGCAAATGCAGTACAATAACCCCCTCAGGATTCATGGTGCCCATTAGCATATGAAAGACTCATTGAGATCCTGCCTTAAAATAGCCTCTTTAACCTCACTTCCAATATTTCCGAAGTTTACTTGATTGCAGAAACAGCTTTACTTACCTTTGGAGGGACACTCATGTTCTATTGTGCATAACTTGAGAAGTACTCTTTAAGATGAAGAATAAGGAAAGGATAAGGTTTTCAATGTCATGACTGAAAGTGCAGGGTTATAAAATGTGAGGCACGGGCAGTGGGTGGTTTGCTCTCTTCCTTATCTTTAAAATCAATATGATGTACAGTAAAACCTTGGTTTTCGAGCATAATTCGTTCCAGAAACGTGCTCGCAGTCCAAAGCACTTGTATATCAAAGTGAATTTCAAGAACCATTGGCTCGGTTGTGATCATGTGACATCCGACGTCACGTACTATTTGCGTTTCAAGACATCGCTCATTTATCAAGTTAAAATTTATTACAGCTGTTTGCTCGTCTTGCAGAACACTCGCAGAATAAGTTACTCGCAGTCCAAGGTTTTACCATAGTCCGTTTCCTAATGTGGAGAGGAGAATGAAGGACTTAAAGTACTTCAAGTTTCTTCAACGAGAGAAAGCAAAACAAATAAAAACTTGGCTAACTTTAATTCTAGTGTTTGTTTTTAAGTTGGTAACTGAAAAGTTCTATCGTGGTGCCTTAAATGTACCGTTTGGTTTCTCAGTGAGCATCTGTGTAAATTTCACAATAATAAGCACACAAATTGGTTAAACGTACAAATGTTGTGGCAAATGCCTAGACTGAAGCAAGCATTGAGGGGTGTAATGATAGCTGCTTGAGTCCAAAATGCACCAGGTGGCCGCCTGTGGAGGGTAGTTCCAAGTCTACCAGGGGTTCACCTGAGTGCATGTTTTCACCCTTGTATCTGAGGTGAGATTTCTACCCATGGTTATCATCCCCCAGAGTCCCAAGTGGAAGGATCAGAGCAAAGCTTTCTCTCGAGGAAGTGTCAAGAAAGTGTCCCACCTCCTGTTTCTGATGCCAAGAACAGGCATACACCTATGTTAATTCCCTGAGTAAACGCAGCTTTACAAACATTGCATTCTTTGTGTCTATACGGTCATCTCCTCCTTTCTGTAGATTTTTACCCACGGTTTTTTTTTTTTTTTTTTTTTTTTTTTAACCTAGGGCCTAATAGTGTAACTGGACACCAGGGCTCTGTGTTTGCACAAAGACAAAGTAAACAAAGTGAAGAATGTTGATAACCTAACATTACACGTTGTTTATCCTCCTTTTTCCTTTTTTTGGAGTTTTTATTTGGGCGTAGATCTATTGGTCTTGAATATGATGTACGTGTCTATGTACATGGTAGACACAACATAAATGTATACTGAAGTCTGGTGTTTTCGTATTGTGATGGATGCATAACATGGGGGGTGGCCCTGTCACTACCACTAGCCAGGTGGGCCCTCTAAGGCGATGCCCAGCAAAGGGTACTTTACATATGTGACTGAACAAATTCTCCAAGGTAGAGGCTGTTACCTTCAATTTAAAATGTAAGGCTGTCAATGGGGCGCCTGGGTGGTTTAATCAGTTAAGCGTCCCAACTCTCGATTTTGTCTCAGGTCACGATCTCCTGGTTCATGAGTTCGAGCCCTACATCAGGCTTGGAGTGTGCTTGGGATTCTCTCTCTTTCCTCTCTCTCTGGCCCTCCCCTGCTTGTGTGCTCTCTCTCTCAAAATAAATAAATAAACTTTAAAAAATGTCAGGCTTTCCAGAGAGACTCTGTAATTTTTCCAGAGTCCTACAGCTTCGTAAGTGCTGCGAACAGTATTTGAACCAGGATTTGGCCTTTGTAAGTCACTATATCACATTTCCTCTTACTATGTGGAAAAGACAGACTATGAAGTCCTAGAATGATGCTTTTTTTTAAAAAAAACAGATTGAAGTTTTGAAAGCAGAATAAATGCTTCTTATTGAAGGGAGTTATTAAAATGTGTAAGAAATAAGCCAAAATAATTTGTTGTAATACCTCAGTGTTAAATATCAATGTACTAACTACATTAGTTTGTCAAGAAACCACTTTAAATACAAAACTATGCAGCTATTTTGAAGCCACTGTTTTTGAAAATTTTGATATTCCGAACATGGACTCTCCCCCCCCCCCCCCCCCCACAAACCAAGGAAAAGACAATGAATTGTATTTATTCTGTATTTATTTCCTGACGCCAGTGTCATTAGGATACTCCTAAACCTAATAAGGCATTGCCTAGTGCTTGTCAGAAATTCATGCTATTAACAATTGATTGTGTTCATATGCTCACAAATGGTATTAATTTTGAATCCAATTTTTCCTTTTCTTATGGGTACTGTATAGTTTAAGCCATTTTTAGCCCCTAGTACATCGTTTATACATGAACATTGAAGTGTTAGCTGATGGTAGAAATAGTGTTGGAAAAATGGGGACCTATCAAACCACAGATTATGCTTCGAACAATGAAGTGAGAGCTTATTTCCGGTGTAAATTTCAGATGATTTAAAAGGAAGCAGCCTAATCTTTCAGAAGAAGTGATAAGAAATCTGGTAACTCTTGGTGACTAATGTGATTGATTCTGTAAGTGGTTAGGCCAGTAAATTCATCCACTCTACTAACTCGCTTCTCTAGTTACCTATGTTCAGTTCTTTACCCTGAGACTATTCTTTGTTTGCTGTTCTCCCCACTGCAAAAAGGGGGAGGATCAGATGCCGGTTTTGGGGGACCCCTAAGTGGTTTCTTAGTTACCACTCTTCAAGGTGGCTCCTGTTGGCTAGTCCCGATGTATGTAGAAGTTACTCCAGGAATTGTACTGGGTGTTGTCTTGGGGGTGGGGGTGCTGCTCTTGTAACCAAAAGAGCAGGGCGTCCTTGTTCCTGTTCTGGCTTCATTCTGTCTCACGCCTTCTCACACCCTGTTGGTTCTTGTGTTCTGCAGAACTCCTGCTCTATTCCCTCCCTCAGATGTATACTTCTGTTTGGAAGTGCAACGAATTAGTGATTTTCGTCTGATGATTCTTCTTCCAGCCTGAGCTTAGTCCACACCAGCCGATGAGCTCTATTGCTCATCACAGTGTCACTGATTCTGAATTTTCTGTATGAGTTTTTTCATGTTGCCTGGAAGGTAACCGCGGTATATGGGCTTTTAAGAGTCCATGGCTTCTCTTGGGCAGGGATTGGAATGGAAGGGTAGAAGGATGAAGAATGTGGGGCCAATGGAGCTTCTCATTTTTATGCTTTTATGTGTGTACTAATGTAGTCACCTGAGTGAAATCGAATTAATACTGACAATATTTACTACAAAGTTATTTTTGGCACTGAACATTTCCTAGGAACTTTTTATACCCTCTGAAAGTGAACGCTTACTATATATTATTTAATGGTCTCAATGTTTCAATGAAGAAACATTTTTATATTGTTTTTCATAGGACAGTCAACAATTTTGAATGTTTTTTTTTTTGAAGAAGAAGATAGTGAAAGAAACGAAAATACTTACTCAAAATAGTGCCATCCCTTTCCCTTGAGCTGAGTTCCTCTGAAATTTTTATGAACATTGTCCTTAGCATGGGGAAAAATTTCTTCACTCAGGGCAGTCCATCAGAATCACTTGGGGAAAATTTCAAACTAAACATATTCATCTTCCATTTCCAGATTCTGATATCCTTCTGAGACCATCAGAATCTGTGAGAAGAGAACAGTATGTGTTGTGTGAAAAATCTCTGGTGGTTTTGATTCTCCCACCTTCTTGTCTCAGCAGACCTAACCAATGTGCTAGAGTGAAAAACAGTTACCTGTTTTCTCTCTGGACTCTCGTTTCTTTTATTATTAGTTTTTAATTCTTTTCTAAAAAATTATTATTTGAACAAGAGAAGGAGAAAGCAAGTGCATGCGAGTGGGGGAGGAATAGAGAGAGAGAGGGAGAGAGAGAGAAGGGGAGAGAGAGAATCCCAAGCAGGGTCCATGCCCAGTGCAGAGCCTGACTTGAGGGTCGATCCCGTAACCATGGCATCATGACCTGAGCCAAAACCAAGAGTTGGATGCTCAACCCACTGAACCACCCAGGCACCACCTCAAATGTAAGAGGAACAGACCAACTAGGGAGATTAATTTTTGCTGAACACAAGGAATAGTTTTTTTTGTTGTTTAAATTTTTTAATGTTTATTTATATTTGAAAGAGAGAGAGAGACAGAGTGCAAGTGGCGGAGGGTCAGAGAGAGACGGAGACACAGAATCTGAAGCAGGCTCCAGGCTTCGAGCTGTCAGCACAGAGCCCAGTGGGGCTCAAACTCACGAACTGCGAGATAATGACCTGAGCCGAAGTTGGACGCTTAACCAACTGAGCCCCCTGGGCACTGCAGAGGGAATAGTTTTTATTTTAAAGTGATAACGTAGTTTAGAGAGTCAGTTATTTAGAAAAATCACTCGCCACCATCTCCATTTTCCTTCCATGGAGATAATCACTTTAAACTATTTCAGATAGTTTTTTTGTTTTTGTTTTTGGTAATTAAGTTTTGAATTTTAGACATTTGGAACTGATTGCCCACTGTGGTGGAGAAGGATTTAGCATCATGTATGTTTTCTAATCTTATTTATCTCTAATCAGCTCCAAACTAGGAATGATTTTTTTTTTCTCTCCTGATAGAAGAATACTAGAACACAGGGGAAGGTGAGATTTTTGAGGTTGAAGGAGATCAAATGTTAGGAAAGGTCATACTGGATGGCCTCAGTTTTCAAGAAAATAAGGGATGGGTTCATCTTCCTAAATTGAATTACTATCACCTGCTCTCGTTAATTCATTAGAAAGTTAGAGAAGTTTACCCATTGATGCAGACTAGTGGAGAACGATCAACTGATGTGAACTGATATAAAAAGTGGCCTTCGCCACATACAGTGGGTTTGTTTAGAATGGTGGCGTTTTAATTTTCATTATTTGCAAAGAACAACAAAAAGCTGTAAAAAGCTGGAAAGGAGAGGTAGACAGCTTGGTGAATGTGAGAAATGATGTGTGTGGTCTTTGTTCAATTACATGTGCTACTGTAATAGAAGTCTACATGGTGGATAATCCCAAACTGCAGGCGACACAAAACTTTAAAACATGAAAACATTTATGTGTGTCTTTATGTACGTGGATAAATGTGGATGTTGTTATTACATTCATTCACTTCCTGATATTTTCTTTCGTTTGATTAATATTTAATTGATATTCCTAAAGCCCAGAAACAAATTGGAGGAAGTAGCTAGCTCAGTAAATAGGTTGCAGAAAGTGCACCCCCAAGTTCAAATTCCTTTTGGAGGACTCACAAGGTAGATAATCTGTGAGACGATGATTGGGAATTGATAACTACACACTCATGTTCCTGTTCTCCCAGGGCAAGCAGCCCTGTTTTGCATTGAATGGTGTTAGTTTTCTCGCTTGGTTTGAAGATTTGTAATAATGAAATTTAGCTTCTTGCAGATGGTAAATTAAAACATAGAGTTTGGTGCTTTTTTAAAGCAAGTGAGTCTGATTTTATGTTTAAAAGGGTGTCCTTGTGCAGCGGAAGAAAATAGCAGGGCCATTGAGTTGAAGTCCCAGAAGTGGGTCCCTCAGGGCACAGCCGCAGTGCAGTTAGCAATAATTTTAATTGGACACCCAAACTAAGCCAACCTCAAATCATGTGTATGTCTTACAAATAGGGTTTATTATGTCTTTTAAGTCCTTTTAGAGGCTTATGAAGATTTATACCAGTAGTTAGCTGCTTTGTCTGAGCTACAGAGAATATTTAATAGTTTTTATCAGGATTAATGAGCAGAAATGTCTCAACAAATGAAATTCTTTAGTATGTACATTGTAGTCATTTGACATTCTCTTTATTCACTTGCATTAACGTTAGTAATAGGAGGCACTTTTTGATATGTGCCCTTGGATTCATATATTTTTCAGATTTCCATAAACCATTATATAATGCGTTTGTGTAATTAACACTTTTTTTAACCTCAATTTGTCCAAGACTTATCTATTAGATATGACAGTCTTACAAGTATTGTAACATATAACGTTATAAAGATATTCACTCCATTTCAGTCAACAAATACTTCATGCCTACTATGTGCTAAGTGCTGGACATATAATATTGAGCAAATCAGAGCCTAGGGGAGTTCATGGATTAGAGAAATAAAATAAAAATGAAATGGATGTACAAGCTAAATTGCAATAGTGTTGCCCTGGAGAAGTAGGGGATAGTGTGATCTCTTTATCAGGGGTACTGTCTGGTTTGGGAAGTAAGGAAAGGCCTCCTTGGGAAATACTGTCTGAGCTGAGCTGAAGGTTCAAGTAGGATTTAACTAAGTAAAGATGAAGGAGAGGGAACTTTTTGGTCAGAAGGAATAGCAGCTGTGCAGGTTCTGAGGCAGAGTGGGGAGAGCAAGTGAATGGAAGCCATGGGGATTGGAGCACAGAGAGGCTCAGGAGGGAGAGAGTGAACGCCAGTTAGCTCAGGTGAGCTGTGTTCAGGATTTTGGTCTTTATCCTTGGGATAACATGTGCTGACCATAAGGAATTTTGACACTATTGGAATATAGAGAGGAAAATAAAGATCGCTGATAATCCTAGTTACCCATAGCCTCTTCATTTATTTATTTTTTAATGCTTATTTTTATTTCTGAGAGAGAGAGACAGAGACAGAGACAGAGTGTGAGTGGGGGAGGGACAGAGAGAGAGGGAGACACAGAATCCGAAGCAGGTTCCAGGCTCTAGGCTCTGAGCTGTCCGCACATAGCCCAACACAGGGCTAGAACCCGTGAACCAGGAGATCGTGACCTGAGCCAAAATCGGACACTTAACTGACTGAGCCGCCCAGGCGACCTGCCTCTTCATTTTAATATTTTGTTTTCTTAAAAAATGGAAATTTTATTTGTCAATGATACCTCAATTAAGCTGGCAAAAATTAAAAGCTACTGAATTGGAAAACACTCATGAATTTCAGTTATCTATAGATAAAAACAAATGTTGCAGGGTACAAACTTATAACAAGGAGTAAATTAGTGGAGATTTAATGCGCAGTATAATGAATATAGATAATAATATTGTACTATAATGATGTGATGTGATATACTGCTACAAGGACAATCGCATTACAATACGTAAATGTATCAAAGTAACATGCTCTACACCTTAAATTTACAAAATGTAACTGGTCACATTTATCAAATAAAAGATATAAAGGTAAATACATACTCTTTTCTCGAACTGCGTAAAGGAGTTACAGTCCTTACTACCACGTTATGTTACTAACAGTTGGATTAGGAGATAATTTCGTAAGTTAAGCGATGGTGTTTTGCGCCCTGTGGTCGTAGTTTGGCGACTTAGCTGTAAATCATAGTTCTGTTTATATCTTTAACATACTTTTTACCCTGTTGTCAGAAGATCAATTTGTATAATTTGTTTTCTCACCTGAAACTGAGACTTTATTTTCTACGGGATGTGTGTGTATGTATTTGTGTGTGTGTGGGGGGGGGGGGGGGGGGGGGCATGTACGTGTGTGTGTGTGCGCGCGTGTGTGTGTGTGTGTGTTTGGTGGTGGATGGAGAAAAGTAAATATAATGCTCTCTCTTAACACCCTGCTTAAAGAGTTAGCAGTGTTCGTGATGGGTCTTTCTAGGTCGTGTCAAAAAGTGTGAAAATTACTGGGACAAAATTACTGTCCTCCGGGACATTTTTTAAATTGTCGAAGTATCGATATTTCTTCTTATTTAGTGATTGTCAATATAAATGTATGCTACATAAGTTAAACCTATATGAGAAATACAGATGAGAACGTTTAGAAGACAACAGGTACATTTGAAAGTACCAGGCACTGACTGGCAGCCTGGAAAGAGACACGTGCGTGGAAGACTGACTAGGGAAGTTTCTCCAGAGTTCTGCGTGCCTGCGGTGACATATGACCGCACAAGAGCAGGAACAAAGGGCCATGTGGCATCAGTGACTTCACAGAGAGGCGGTCCCAACGTAATCTGAGACCTTGAAAGCCTGGTTTTCACACCTGAGTGGAGGCATCTCGTGCAAATAACTTTTTCCCTTCTAAATTGGAGAAGACTGTATCCATCCATGATGTAAATGCCCATATATAGTGTGTGTCTTGATAATTCTTATACTATAAAAACTTTTTGGCGTTTTATGCGGCTCTTTAGAATGGTCCAGCTGCTGATCCACTGGAGGGAAGGAATATGGAGCAGATCAGGAATGCTTATGTCCTGAGGGGACAGTGTAAAGAGATGACTTTCCTTCCCTGCCTGCTGAGCACCCGGTAGTGGTGCTGTCAGCCAAGATTCCCTTTTCCTCCCTCCTTCCCTTCTTCTTCCCTTTCTTCATTCCTTCTTTCTTCCTTCTCTCCTTCCCTCCTTCCTTTCTGATGCTCCTACTGTTTAGTGATACAATCTAAAAGAGCCTAGTGAGAAATTAAATTATAACTTAGGAAGAATGGATAATTAAAAGTCACCGTGAGAATGTGAGAGAATTCCATAAGGCATTTTGGCCAAAAGCGAGCCGTGGACCATGGCCAAGGAAGGCAGGAGGCAGAGGCCTGTGCCCCAGGCATGGAAGGCCGGTTTGGGGGTGAGGCTGAC
Source organism: Panthera onca (assembly GCF_046562875.1). Taxonomy (NCBI): domain Eukaryota; kingdom Metazoa; phylum Chordata; class Mammalia; order Carnivora; family Felidae; genus Panthera; species Panthera onca. The sequence continues at coordinate 175,593,017 of NC_138339.1, read as the reverse complement.
CCTCCCATAATGCCTCCCATCTAGAGTCTGTCCTCACCCAAGTGGCTGGGCAGTAGCTGTCCCAGCTGTGTGGGTTTTTTTTTTTTTTTTTTTTTTTACCAAAGCCAGTGTGTAAGGAGAGTGCTTGCAATTCGTCTGGTACTGAGCCTGCCTTCTTTTCATCTTGAAGGACATCATCATCACTTCAACATATTCAAAAGCTATGAGAGAGGAGATGTGGAATTGAGTAATAATTAGGAATGTGGCACATGTTGCATTTATAAAACACATCGAACTATCTTTCAAATATTAGGAGGTGTAATCAAGTCTGCAACACATTTTGCTAATGATGTTTCCTGTAACTTTTACCCACATGTATAGCAAGGGAAATGATATCCATATGTTCCTTTCATTTGCACAGTTCATTAAAGGGCATATTCCAAGGACTATTTGATAATCCTTTAAAAGTTTCTTCTTCCTCAAAAATAACTCAATTTTAAGGAAATCATGTTTTCTTCAGTTTTCTTGTAATTTGAGTTTTGTACAAATAACTCCTGTGGCGGGGTGGGGGGTGGGGTGGGGGAATCTCTGTGGTGACAAATGAGTATCATTCATCAAGGTATCTTAAGCAATCTCTTGATTTTGTTGCATTTTATTAAACTGTCATTAAGCTTCATCAATTTTGATTTTAAGTAAAATTTACAATAACGTCCCTCTTAATAAAACATATCTGCAAATTATCTACAGTAAGCTGTTTGGTTTTAGAGGTTTTCATATTGCAATACTCTGAAACTACAAAGTAGTACTCCTAAAATTGAAACAATTACAAAAGCTAATTAGCAGAAACATATCCAAAATAAGACAGTCACAACCATTTGGGCTTGATCATACCAAAAAAACGTCGAGTGGGAAAAACACTTCGGAAATCTGTGTCCTCTCTCTTAATTTTGAGTGTGGGTATTTTTAGGCTTGAAGTAATGTGATCACATAGAGTATTAGCAGTGTTCTGATTCAACTGTAATTTAACACATCTGTCCAGAGGAGTAGTGAATAATGAATTATACTAATCAATCCAGATAAAAGAGATTTCATTAACAGTAACATCTCCTCTACATCTTCAAAAACTTTCTTTTTTGTTTTGTTAATCAGGGGTTCTAATCTAGGGATTCTGTGAGGAGGATAGAAGAACATTTTTAAGATAGATTTTATTGAAAGCATTGGAGATATTTAGTTTGTGGATATCATGAGATGTTTCTCTGCTTTTCCTAAAACAGTGCTTTATAAAACTGAAACAGGCCAGTGTTGACGCTGTGTCGTATTGCATTTACTTTAAAAGTACTCTTTAATGGAAACATCTGGGTTTCACACAGTTGTTTTATATGGAATGAGGATGCTTTGCTAAGTGTTAATCAGTCTGTATATGAAAAATTGACAGTGTCTGTCTCACCAGTGCATGACTTCCCGTTTTCCGTCGGGCAGTTTTCAGGCATGGAAACCGAGCGCTGAATACTCCACCTGCTAAGGCAATCGCTGTTGCTACAGGTGATTTCTGCAGAGTGGTTCAGCCTTCTGAGGAGCAGATACAAATCCTCCAGGAACCCTGGGTGAGGCTGGCTCTGACCCCAGACCAGCTACTCTTATTGAATAAGCACCAGAAGAGTGATGATGAGGAGGACACAGGAGAAAGAATCTGAACGTGGCCTTTTGATTGTTTGGAATTCCTTACTTTGGTCCAAAATGGGAAAGAAGGAAGAAACCAGAGTCAAGAGTGATAATCTCCAGAGACAGTGATGTCGATATATGAGCTTTGCTAACTGGATTTATTAATAAATACCATGTTGAAACGCTAGTGGAGCTAATACCACTAGCTTTATTAATGCTTCAGGGCACAGCATCTTTACTGCAGAACAGCGGGAGACAAGGGATGAGCCCCCCAGCCTGAGTGTCACAATGCCCGGGTCCTATTCGGTCCTAAGTCATTCACTGTGTCTTAGCTTCAGTATTCTCAGTTGTAAAATGCCCATGGTACCTGACCTGAGACTCAAACACTATTTCAAATATGAGAATATATTGAAAGATACCGTGAAGGGCTCCTGAGTGGCTCAGTCGTTTAAGTATCTGTCTTCGGCTCAAGTCATGATCTCCCGGTTCCTGAGTTGAACCCCTGCCTCAGGCTCTCTGCTGTCTTCAGATCCTCTGTCTCCTTCTCTCTCTGCCCCTCCCCATATTGTTCTCCCTCTCTCTCTGTCTGTCTCTTTCAAAAATAAACATTAAAAAAAAAGATACTGTGAAAATATAAGAAAGGTGTTATTAAATTGATTACTTTTAGTACACTGAAAGGCAATCCAAGGGTGAAACAGATGTATTTGAAAGTACTGTTAGGAAAGGTAATGACCCCTTTTTAGAACTAAAAATGCTGGGCAGAACAAGCTATGTGTAGTACATACATCTTGATGTGCTCTGAATTAGTAACTGTATCCAGATCTACATATCTACTTAAAAACAAAGGTACATGTGTATGGAAGGGTATACTCTGTGTTGATAAAATTCAGCTTTTCCATTTAGGTGATCAGATCCTACACATACAGTCCAGGCATATTTTATTTGGTACTTTTGAGCCATTTCAACTTTATATGAATTCCAGCCTATGTAAAAGTATTTGTTTATGTGTCCAGCTTTCATTGCTTTCAGGATCAAAAGGTGAGCAGCACAGTCTGAAAATAAATACTGAAGCTTCTTTTACATTTTCTGAATCCCTTGTTTTTGTTGGCTGATAGAAGGCTGATATTTCATGGGGAAAAAATAGCCCCTCATTTGGGAGATACTATTTTGTGTCACTTGGATTCACAAAGTAAAGAGACATTTTCTATAAGTAGTATCATCACTTGAACATGTACTTAGCAAGAAACTGAATCTGGTGGAATTTCTTTAGTTGGTACATGGGATTACTCATTTTTGTTTCATAGTGTTTGGTCTGGGCTCTAAATGAAGCAGGGAAGTTAATGTAACGAGACTCTTGGTAATCATGCAGAACCATTTGCTGACTTGATAAGGTCCAGGTGCAAATTTGTCAAGTCATTTAAATGCTCACCCCAATAAGGAGAGTTTCTGTGTGACTTACTTTAAACCGTGAAAACAAAAATGCAGGCGATGGCTGCTGGATTCGCATCGAATAAAAATAACACAAAGGAACAAGAGAATAGAGATATGACAGTGACACTGGACGCATAAATTAAGAACTATTTCCACAATCTCTCCAGGGTTTCAGTAATAATAGGCACTATGCAACCATTAACCAGTATATTCCTGTTTTTCTTTTTCACGGTGAGGGGAAAAAATGGAGACAATAAAACTAGTAAATAGGTTCGTTTTATAGTAATCAAACAATTTGATTGAAATCTCAGTGATATTATCTCTGTAGGTACTCAGGAGACTATATTGAAATAATGGTCTTTGATGTGTCTGATTTCCAAAGCAACATACATTGGGTGGAACCCTCTTCCCCTCCCCACCACTGGAATTATCATCACCCACTCTGACTAAATGCATTTCACACCAGATTTCTGTGCATAGACGTACTACCCACTGCTGTGAAAATTTGTATAACTTTGGTGAGTCATTTGTTCCAACCTTTGACAGAAATAAAACTTCTGGGAACCACTCTGATCTCATAACTTTATCCCCATACGGGATATGGTCTTTGATTTATAACTTAGCTATGAAGAATCAGCTTGCTTAAGCAAATAAAATATCTTTAAGAACATATGTGAAAGCTTGCATAAAAGTAGTCTTTATTTAAAAAAGTGTACTCAGTATTATGGTCAGAGACTGATATCTCTCTATGGTGATTTTAGAATGTTTGTGCATATATTTTGTGACCTAAAATACTAATTGTGGCTGGCCACTTGGGTAAAGAAACCAACCAAAGCATTGCCCATTGACAAAGTTAACTGGGAATCACTATTTAAAATTAGACACATGTCGGCTGATAAAAACGCTGACATGTACTGATACAGGCTGCAGCCAGATAGCTCAACATTTTGGAACACAGGATTCTAAACTCTTTACGGTCAAGAGTTTGGTAATTTCTGTCCCATCCACGTCTTCGTTGCCAGACCCCTGCTTTGGAGAGCTGACCTGTGAGATTATCAGTGCTTGGGTGCTGGCAGTACGAGCCAAGTGACATCCCATCAACTGTTCTTAAAGAATGCTCTTGTCTCTTGATTTCAACCTTGTTTTCTATATTCTACTGTGATTAGGCAGTGGCTGTTTCACCGGGCTTTCGCCATAGAGCCACGTATTTTGTTACTCCGTGGGTTTCTGAACAAAATGGGATAAGCTAAAACTGGGAACTTCACCATTTTCAGGCTACGGTTCAGCCTTTGTGCTGTATACTTCTAATTCTTGGAGCCTCAGAACAACTTTATTTTATGAGTATAGTTGAAGTGTCCTTTTTCTTCAGCCAGTAGTCTTTATCATTAGGCAACAGCAAATTATACTACCCCTTGCTGAACATTTAAATCCCACTTGCATTTTATCAGGTCTGTCCACCTGCCATTTCCTCTTTGGAATATTAATCCCTGCAGCAATAAATGTTAAGAATGAACTAATTTTCTGTAATATGCTAGTCAAGTTAACGCGAGTATGAACAAGCACTCCAGCCTATGCTGAGGAGTAACAACATCAAGTAGAATGTGGGGTGGTATTTCCCACCGAGAGAGATTTCATCGGGTAAAAGATACCATTTGGTTTAGTTTATCTCTTACCCAGCATATGTTAGTTTCCAAAGCATAGATTTTGGAAACAAAAGAATTGTAAATGTGCTCAATGTACTACAAAACTTCAAAAGTTAAAATGCTGCCAATGCTAAATACTAAATAGCATACTTTGGTTAGTTCAGTTTTGGAATTCTAACCCTGAAATGATGATTGAGAATGTTTAGTGATGACTGAGAAACTGAAAACCAATGCTCCTGTTGATAAGGCATTTTGTAGCAAACTTGCCAATAGGTAACTAACAGCTTTATTACATTTCAGGATTTTTTGTTTTGTGGGGGGGATAAAAATTGGGGTGTCCCATACCATTAACGTGCAGAAAATTACATGATAATCTCAACTGGATGTATAACTTCTACATCACGTGAATACTTCTAGAAACATGCATGATTTGACACCCTGCTGAAGTGGCAACTCATCGTCTTTGGAAAGTCTTACCAAGAGAAAGATTCTTTTTTTTTTTTTGAGTTTTTACGTAAAACCCAGTTAGCTAACATACAGTATAGTATTAGTTTCAGCTGTACAATATAGTGATTCGACATTTCCTTACATCACACAGTGCTCATCACAAGTGCCCTGCTTGATCTCCATCACCTATTTCACCCATCCCCCCACCACCTCCCCGCTGGTAACCATCAGTTTGTTCTCCACACTTGAGATCCTGCTTCTTGGTTTGCCTCTCTCTCTTTTCCCTTTGCTTCTTTGTTTTGTTTCTTAAATTCCACATATGAGTTAAATCATATGGGATTTGTCTTATTCTGACTTATTTCACTTAGCATAAAGTACGTTTTTTTCTTTTATTTTTTAAGAGAAAGATTCTTTTTGAGAGTTGGGGGGGAATTCCAGCGTTTTAAGAAAAGGAATAGCTTTTTTATATTAATTTTTTAATGTTTATTTTTGAGAGAGAAAGAAAGAGAGACAGAGGGTCAGTGAGGGGAGGGGCAGAGAGGGAGACACAGAATCTGAAGTAGGCTCCCGCCTCTGAGCTATCAGCACAGAGCCTGACGTAGGGCTCAAACCCATGAACCACGAGCTCATGACCTGAGCTGAAGTCGGACGCTTAACTGGCTGTGCCACCCAGGTGCCCCAGGAATAGCATTTAAAAAAGGGATAAAAAGATGTAGCTCAGTAATACCTCAGAATATGTAAAACAACCCCAACAATGAAATTTTTGTAATAATGTGATACTCTCATAAATATGCTCCTAAATATTCAAAGAATTTATTTCCAAGACATGATAGATATTGCATGTGTCTACACTTATGTCAAGCAGAATAAATATGTATGGAATAAATCGTAAGTAATTTATATAGAGTGTCTTGATGTGTCTATAATGGAAATGAATCCGTCCCCTCCTTTTTGCCATTAATTTGCCCTAAATGATTGAAATGCACAGTTACTTTTAGATGTGTAATCACCATGATTCTTTCACTTAAGTGAAATACTTGATTTTTATACCCATCTTTATTCAGTGTTCAAATATACAGTATTTAACTTTTTTTCAGAAGTCAGTTTCTACAATTAGCCACATACAAGAAGATATTCTAGAAAACAGTGTGTACCGTATGGGTTAATAACATGGCTGGCTAAAGATACCTCGTCATTGGTCTGAGTGTCTAGTTCTATTTCCTGTATAAGTTCTTGTTTTGAGTAGCTACAGTGTCAGTGTTGGAAAACACTTAGAGGTAAAAAACGATAAAAGGTTACACCCTTTTACCCAACTTTTGAAAAAAATCACTATCTGTAGTATTTGGAAAAACTTTGGCAGTTCTGTCACATGAAAATACAAATGAAAAGCAGTTTCTTTTCTAGAAATGAATCTGTCTTTCTGAGTTAGAACTGCTAACTTGAAGCATCAGTATATTTTTAAGGGCTGTTCAGTACTCAGATCTCAAGTGAGTTGAGTTGTTGAGTTTGAGTAGAATTGAACTCGGTATTGTTGAAAGTGGTGTAAGATTACTTGAGTATGAACATTATCTAGCATTTAGTTTTAAAGTAGCTAACCTTCCCAGTCTTACTCTCCCCACCACACAAGTGATTTATATAGTGGGGGGCAGTATTACTGATTAAACCAGAACGATGCATACTCAGCAGCATACTCTTGTTACCCTGCATTTGCTTTCTTCTTTGTGTCTCTTCTAATGAGTTACATATATAATTAGTACACATAGTTCTAGTAATATATTAATTCGTGGTTTAGGAAGTGAGGTTTTCAGCTTCATTTCCCCTTGGACATATGACCCAGGAGCACAGAGGAGACAAAAAGATTGTAACCTTTTCATACAGTCTCGTTGGACCCTTGGCCCTTTATTCTTGATTCAGTTATCATCCATTGTAGTGATCTGTTTTATGTGTAGACTAACCCTAAACGGTGAGTTCCTTGAGAGTAAGAACTTTTATCATACTCCTGTTTTATGTATTTTGAGCTCCTAGTTAAGGATCTAAGTGTGTGCTCAATAAATGGGTATTTGCTGGGAAAATAAAAAAAAAAGAAATAATGAATTGTTTTCTTTTGATCAGTCACATTCTCCACAGCTATTTTTGTAAGTTTATTTTCAGAGAGAAAGAGAGGCAGTGAGTGCAAGCAGGGGACGGGCAGAGAGAGAGAGAGAGAGAGAGAGAGAGAGATAGAGATTGAGGGAGGGAGGGAGGGAGAGAGAATCCCAAGCAGCCTTTGTGCTGTTAGTACAGAGCCTGTCCCGGGGTTCAGTCTCACAAACCTTGAGATCATGCACTGAGCGGAGATCAAGAGTTGGACGCTTAACCAACTGAGCTACCTAGGTATCCCACCACAGCCATTTCTTAACTGAAGGTCATTTTATCTATAGTAAAATTCATGGATATCATATAAATGGTTTGATGAGTTTTGACAGATGTGTACATTTGTGTCATTTACTCAGGTGTTCGTAAGCAAAGGTGAAAGTAAGTTTTTATTCCAAATACATAATCAAGAATTTGGTTATTTGACACAATGAAACTGTTGTGTGGAATCAGTTTTTCATGCATATTATTATTTTATAATGTCTCCAAATTCTCTACGACTCCTTCTTGAACTACCCCATACTAGAAATAAAACCTTCCCGCCCCACCCAGGAAGAAGTTGATTTGGTGTCTCTATGAGGTAGTTTGTGGATTTCCTTCTTACATTATGCTACCACAATATGTGCTTGGCACCTGGTATATCAGTGCCAAGAGACATGCCCATGCTTAGGTTGCCTCAAGTCTGATGGGAAGTTGAGCCCAGTTGTGTGTATGCATTAGCAGGCGTTGGGGCGCCTGGGTGGCTCAGTCGGTTGAGTGGCCGACTTCGGCTCAGGTCATGATCTCGCGGTCTGTGAGTTCAAGCCCCGCGTCAGGCTCTGTGCTGACAGCTCAGAGCCTGGAGCCTGTTTCAGATTCTGTGTCTCCCTCTCTCTGACCCTCCCCCGTTCATGCTCTGTCTCTCTCTGTCTCAAAAAATAAATACACGTTAAAAAAAAATTAAAAAAAAAAACAACCAGGTGTGTGAAAGCCTCCTGTTAGGATTCTGCATTTTGTCCTTTGAAGCTCTCCCAGGAGCTCTCGCCTAATGTAATTATGGGTGGTCACTCAAGTCTTCATTTTTGGCTCAGACCCCTCTCGATGCTTTAGCTCCCTGTATCTGACTACCTACTGGCTGTTCTACTTGGATATACCATAATCACCTTAAACGTGGCCTGAGAACTCGTTATTGTCCATTATTGTCCATTTCCTTTCTTCTTGTTTCCCTACAAAGCCCCCCCACACCCCCAGTAATAAATGGCTTCTACTTCCTTTTCTGTTTTAGTTAATGACACTGCCTTTTACCCAGTTGTCTACATTAGAAACTTGGGAGTCCTATCTGAGTTCTTCCTCATTTTGCAGACATAATTGATACGGTAGGCTAGTAAATACTACCTCTCAAATTCCTCTGAAACCCATCATCTACCCTGTAGTACCGCTGTCACTGTCTTTGTTAGTTCTCACCTTCTCCCCCTTGGATTGTGGCAGCAGGCTCATAAAGACTTTTTGCGCCTTAATTTATCTTCTGTTAATACAATGTCTTACATAGGTGACTGTGATCTCTTGGCATGAGCTGTGTGTGCCTTGACTGTTTTGAACTTGTAATTCCTCACCCATGCCTTTCTCTTTCTCACCTCTGTGCATTATACTTGATCTCTTTCTGCTTGGGATGCTACAGTTTGGACATGACCGTACCTACACTCTCTTAAAGGACTACTTTTCCCATGGTCCCTACTGAAGGGGGTGGCACAGCTCTGCTTCTCATGGCCCCTACCCCTTCTCTTCTACCTTCAGAAACCACGAATTGGACAGTGTGTGGCATTTGAGCTGTGAGGGGCCAATACATAGGCATAAAAAGATGAACTGGGTCAATCAGATTCCTCAGATCTTAAAGCTTGTAACTGAGAGATCCCATCCTGAGAGAAACGTGACTTACGGTACACTGAGACAAAATGAGGCAGACTTGGATCCTTTCTGAGTCCTGGCAAAGCAAGGTTATGAGGAGCTACAAACATGAAGGAAGAGCTGGGAGGCAGACAAAACATAGGCAGAATAAAGGGTGGGAAATTTAGCTATCAGTGAGGAGAGACACTTGGAGACGTTTGAACCGAGGCTGAGTCACATTCCTGTCCGAGTGGGAGACTCCTGTGACATGGCTTCCTTGTGCCATTGATTTTCCATGAGGTTGAATCATTTGTTTGCTTGTTTACTTTGGGGTTCCTTGGTATATGTATCCTTACTTCACCTCCCTATCTGCAAATTACTTCAATGGGACCGTTCTTTACAGCTAAATGGTCCTAAATAAAATGGTTTTCCCTATCCTACCTCCTTGACCTCCACTAAAATGTCACCTCCTCCAGGAATTCTTTTTTCTACCACTAAATACGGATTTGGCTGCACCACCTGTTTGCTACTGTAGCACTTTATCTTTACCTATTAAGTTATAGTTTAGCTTTTATGGTCCTCTGTTTAGATAGGGCACAACTTGAGACCAGGGATTCTGTCAGTGAAATGAACTGTATAAATGAAAATGGTGTGGAGCTGACAGTGGGGAGGTGGATGGGGCCTTTATGAGGTGGTGATTTTTGAGCTGGGTCTTGCTAAAAGCAGTCCCTCTTTGTTACACTTCTATGGCTGCCACCAGTTTTGGCTTGATAAAATATAGAGTATTAAATGCTACAGGCACCTGACCTAACCGTCCTTTTTTAACAGTAAGGTATCTGGAGATGCGAGAAAGAGGTAAAGTGGTTTTCCAGCAGGAGCACATCTCCATAGATAGTAAGATTGCCAGACCAGAAATCCCATAATGCTTCCCATAATGCTGACGTGGGCACTCATCAGAAAGGACAAATCTGATGATCTCATTTTCAAGTAAAAGAGTGTTTGAGAAACACACATCCACACGGACAACCTTTCTCCATCCCCCAGACCTTGTGTATGCCGAGAGTTATTCTAAATATTTTAAGTAATGCATTCCAGTAAGAACCCAGTCCCTTGGCCTCGCATTCAGGGGTTTCAGGATTTTGCTTCACTTGACCTTCCCAGTTGTTTTTCATCCTGGATTTACGCTTGTGTTGGAGGACTCCTTGGCCCTCTCTCAGGCATGGGTCTGTTGCTCCGTGTTTGTTTCCTTTTCATTATCGACTTCCTATTACCTGAGACAGAGTTTCTCTGTCTCCGAGAGTCTAGATGAGGAGTCTCTCGAGAAGCTTCCTCTGATACTTCGAAGCATATATAATCATCTCCTTGGTACCACAATTGCTCTTTTCTTGTAGGTTGTTTTTATTTAAATGGGAATTAGTTACATGATGCCTGATATTAGAGTTATTTTTACACTTCTGTTATTTCATCTAGTAGATTGTGTACTCATGGTGGGAGATATTGCATCCAACCATTTCGATTACAGTGTCTGGAACTGAGTAAATATTTATTGAATAAACGATCTCATAGGACCGTTCATTTCTTTCAACATCTTGCTTCTACCCCTCTCCATAAAAGTCAGGGGGTCCCTCGTAATGAAGACTTCCCATTTATGTCAGAAATACCTTTAAGAGAGTATTTACCACTTAGAAAGATATCTGAGGAGAATGAAATGATTGTGACTTTTAACAGAATGATGGAAAATAATTTTCACCATAAAATTCAATCAATAAAACCTGTTTCAGTACAAGCCACTGGTTTTTTTTTTTTTAATTTTTTTTTTTATGTTTGTGGCTAACGCAGAGCAATGTGAGTTATAAATTCAGCCCTCATGGAAGCTTAGTGCTTAGTAGAGGAACTAATACAAATAAAGTCAGAAAACATGAACATTTGGAAGGAACAGTGATAACAAAAATGACTTCCATGAATTCTGTATGAATTTTGTTGAATGTGTGAGCTATGTTGGTCCACATGTCATCACGGTTAAGAATTGGGCTCTGGTGCCGGTGGTCAAGGTTGGAATCCCAGAACTGCCGCTCCCATCTGCCTGGCTAGATTATTCTGTTAAGATTGTTAAACCATGTGAAGCCCTGAGCACAGAGCCTGGCACAGAATAGGCACTCATTACACTTTCTCTGTTATTAATTTTAGATTGCAAATTCATGCAGCTATTTTAGGGTGCTATATGCCAATGTCACTTGTAGGAAATTTGTAAAACTCAGTTTCGTTTCTGGCACACTACTTTTTTTTTTAAGTTACAAATTTTGTGTGATTAGTAGTATCAACGAGAAGAGATCAAGTACTGTTCTTCAGGGTCTAAATTAATCATATGAGGAGTTCTTCTCGAAGCAGATATTGCATCATACATGTCCAACAGCCTCTTAAAGTATTCAAAATTAATAAAGCGGTGAAGACATTAATCAGGGATGGTTTCTAGCTGATTTGCATAAACTAATTAACATCAACAGTTACACCACACTGCAGCAAAGCAGCACCTGGGAAATCCGTCACTCCCAGTAAAATAAGGTAGTGAGTCTGCAGAGTGGAGAGGGATTCTATCTCCAAATGCACACCAAGGTCACCATTTACATAACACGAGTGACAACATGGAGCCAAGTCACTGTGATGCATGGCCCTAAAGGAGGGGTGCATCCAGGGAAATGTGACGACTCCAAAGCCGGTTAGCGCTAGCCTTAATGGCTTCTCAGGTTGTTTATATTTTAACAATGCATTGAGATTCTGTGTCTTAGCACCATAATACTGAAAATAAGTATTGATATTTATTTAGTCCTGTTTCATTATTTGTAAATTCTAGCAAGTTCTTTTTCTGAATGGAGGGATAAGAATAGGAATGAGGACAGTAGGGCAGAGAGTATAGAGACCAATTCATGTCTCCAAATTTATATCTGATTAAAGCTTTACTTGCTTAAATTCTTGTTCCCCTAGCAAGAACAACCCTGTTCCACCGGCAGACATTACCTTAATTTCAGCTTTACTAAGTCTTTCGTTTATTCATTTATGCACTCAACAAATGTTACCGTGAGCCTGGTGGTCTACTGTTACCATCTTTGGTAGGGGGAATGCAAACCTGAAGATCGTTGATTTCAGAGTTCCCAGCGTCTGAAACTTGGTGTTTTATGCAGACAAATTATTAGCTTGACAATTTATGCTCTAAAATGATGACACGTGGAAATGTAATAATGCTGCTTCCTGAAGGGGTCTTGAGGAGGTTTCACAGAGAGAGCAAGTCTAGAATGACCGATATAGATATGTCTGACTAGCAGACGTGAGAAGAAAGAATATTCTGGAATGGGAACACCATGTTAGTTGCTCTTCATAGTTGCTAAAGTTACTCTCCTCGCGCGTTTCCTCTGCTGAGCTTAGTGTCCTTGTTGATATTAATTTATGTAGCTTGTATCGATGAAGGGTGACGAAGGGCAGGAGGAAGCATGGATGGGAGTATGTTCCTTTCATAGCTTTGAATAAGATGTGTCCACTTTGCACTGGCAGGTATTTGAACATTGACTTGTTTAACTTGTTCCTATCAGCTTCAGGGGTCATGTGCCTCTTTATATAGCTTGTGGATAACTGCGGGAATGTTCTAATAACAGTTTGTCCTTCCCAGCAAAAATGCAGCCTTAGGGAGAGAAAGATCCGAGACATGTTTTGGCCAGTGGATGTCCTTCTTTGGCCAATGGCATGGTTCCTTTAGCCAGATCCAACACTCAATAGTACTTCCCTTGATGTCTATAAACGGCAGCAGATTTTCTTGGGGCATCACATTAATATTAGCCCTCATAGACTGTTCATTTAGCAAACTGACCAGAAATTTCTAGTGTAAGGAATAAGATTATATTAGCAATTTTAACAACCCTGCAAAGCTTCCTCTTATGAACTTCGTTTAGTCATACAAAAATAAAATGTAATTTATTCAAACTTCTGAAAAGGAGATCAAAATTAGGTCACTGTATATTTTCCTCTGTCTGTGAATATAGAAGGTGTTAAGCAAAGTGTTATGAAGGCCTGTTTATAAATGGGAATGGGATGTGGGAATGCTCTGGGAACACTTTCTTTTCTGGCTAATGGGATGTTACTATTTTAAAAATTGCATTCTGAAATGTGTGGGATCTGCTATGTTTCCTGCCTGAGATAATGTATATTAATTGACTTCAGTCTTTTTGATTGTAACAAATCTTTAATTTGTGCTGGTAAATGATGAAAAAGCATATGGTCCATCAATTTCTAGAATACTATTCAAGAGGTCTGGTAACCCTTTGGCTCTATTGTCCTTCCCCAGTGGACTTCCATATGGGTTGGAAGATAATTCTCAGTCTTTGGAGTGTTCTTTAAGACTAGCATTTTGTATTCAGTGAGGAGTAAAGTAATTTAGATAGTGAAATGTTGATATTATTTGTGTATAGTGTAAGTTACAAAAGAAGAACTTGATTGCTGTGGGGCTGAACGGCAGAGAAGAGTCCTATGCCTCTCATAGGATCAGAGAGGTCTTTAGCAAGTTAGAAAGTATTGAATGGGATTTCTGAAGTTGAACTTGTCTGCCATTAAAATCTACTCTGTGGATTGAATGCCTGAGCAGAGGTTAAAGACAGGAATTTCTTTGTGTCTGCCCAATGCTATTCCTCCTAGTGCTGCCAGGACATAGAATTTGGTGAAGGAAAGGCAGAATGCTGTAGTGCGAAGACCCAGGCTTTGACATCACATAAGTTTTGGTTCAAAATCTGATTATTCCATTTGCGAGCTTGTGAACTTGGGCAGCTTATTCAGTCCTCTTGAACCTTGGTTTTTAATAATACCTATCTCACGTGAGTATTGGGAACATTATGTAAGTTAATACAGATAAAGTATTTAGGACAGTAACGGACACAGTATGTGTATGTTATTATTATTAATGGTGATATCTATAAACGTAAATTCTCATGAGTTTTTGAGCATATCAAACATAAATACGCAATCCATGCCAGTAGCTGTCCAGCAGAAAGCTCAGGTGATGACAGTACTTAGGTTGATGAAAAGTGTATGGGTATAGTTTTCAAGGGATCAGAGTGACTTTGAGGTTAGAGGATGATACAACATGGAGGAGGAAAGCGTTCCTAAACAGAATGGGTGAATTTCATACTATTAGAAAAATTCTTAGATAATATAATAATGGAATTAGTAATGCAGAGTTGAGAGGATGCTAACTCCATTTTCTTAGGGTCCAACTTGGGTGAAAGAAGAATAGTTGAGCAGGCATTGGGGCAGTGTCTGTAGGATTTTCCATTAAGATAAAAAATGGATTTTACACAATAAGGGATTTGAAAATGTTGGTGAAACAATTTAATACCACTGAAAGGGACTTTAAAATGCACAATGAAAGGGAAGATGTTTTTTTGGTACGTGTTCAGAGGAGAGGAAACACTATCATCAGAAAAAATGCCATCATAGGATTTACATCTTGGATGTGACCAAGAGCTGTGAGGCATAGTCATGGCAACCGGTGCATGGCTTTCAAATAATTTGTACTGGCCTATCTGTTGGTAGATGGCAGTTGATAGCCTTATCTTTAGGTACTCTTCTTGGTTTTCACAGTGCCCTATTCACATACCTTCTAGAAAATCTTCTAGAAAATCTCTCTAGAGTCTTCCCTACTTGACTGGCTTTGCCTTCTTTTGCTCTTCTTTCTCTGATTCAAGAAGTCTCTGGCTCTGTATTTAACCTTCTACATGCATGGTAGTTTTGGCTGTGTTTTGGAGAATATAGGGACTGTTAAAGAGGAATTATTCTGGCAGTTGTTAAAACAGCAAGACAGATTTTATTAGAGCTACGGCAGGAGGGGAGAGAAACTTAATTATAGAACTGAGCTCAACTCCAAATACAGCAAAGACAGATGGGGATTTGTAGCCAGTGGGCAGAATGGGGGGGGGGGGGGTCAGTGGATAGAAAATTAAGAGGAACTTGATTAGATACCAAGGATGGGTAGTTGATCCTTGCTAAATTGGGCTTAGCAAGCCAAAGATGAAGTGTAACCTAGAAGAGGGCTCAGAAGAGGCCAATTTAGTCAAGGAAGGCGTTCTTGTCATTTTTAGAGAGGTTCTGCCCTCTATGTTTTGGCAACTTACCTTTGTAGTGACAGAACTTCTCACCCCACCTTATACCCTCTGGCCTTCATTACTGGTCTCTGGATCCTGGAAACCCACAAAAGGATTAGTCCCTACTCCTTGTTTGAGATCTTGGGGTTTGAGTAGGTCATGGGGATGGGATTCAGATTACTTACAGTTGAGTGAGAGCAGTGGTTCTTAATAGTGGCTGTCCATGAGAAACTCCTGGGGCACCTTAAAACAACTAGCGAGCAAATATGAAGAATAAAAAAACAAAAACCTATCTGGCCTCACCCCAGGCCATTTAAATCTCTGGAGTAGGTCTAGGCACCAGTACATTTTGTCAAACTTCTCTGGTGATCCTGATGAACAGCTGGGTTGAAGACCAAAGACACAAAGACACACAAGTATCTGATGTGGATCTCAGCTTACTATCATTTTGGGGCCACAACTGGTGCTTATTGTTAGTACAGTCTTGACAAGAAACTGGCACTCTCTCTGACCATCTGGGATGCTCTGCTGAGTCCTTTATTCCTTCAGTGCTTGAGGTCCCTGCTCTGTAAAGTGAGTCTCAATTTGGAGATCTGTAGGTGACTATAGCATTAATCACCTCCTGAAACTTTTAGATGAGGGAGTGGAAAATAAAATCCTTACCATGTATATTGTAAGTCACGTGAACTCATTAATAGGATATCATTTAACTCAACCTTCCCAACAGTCTTGTGAGGTGGGCATTATTATTCTATTGTTAGAAAAGTAACATGATTTATTCAAAGTGACAGAGTAAGTGAGGGAGCTGAAACCCTTCCTTTCTGAGGTCCACAGCTATGCCATGCATGTCTGTCCTTGAAGAAGCCACAGAGTCACTACTGAAGATAGAGAGCTTTATGCCTCTTCTTATTTCTTGAGTATTATTTCATCCTGAATGACTGTTCTCTTTTACATATGTCTTTTCTCTTGTTCTAGTCACGTAGTCTTACATTAGGACCCACAGATGTGTTATGGATGACTTAACAGCTCTGTTCTTCTATACTTTTCAGATTGCATTTCATATAGAAAAATGCTCCAGATTCGATTTTAGTTTTCTCATATTTCCTAAATGACTTTATCAACCAATCGACTTTCCAGATTTGTTTTTATTTTTCTCATATTTTTCTAAATGTGCTTATCAAGCAATCAACTTTCTGTATCCCATATGCACTGAACTATATTAGAAAATAAAATATTAAAACCAAAGAGCAGAAAGTACAGATTACCAAAAGATTAAGGTAGTCATAAATGTGCCTGTTTCCCATGTAAATGAATGGGGGGGGGGCAGTTAGCATATTCAGTTCATGCTATGTTTTGAATATTTACAAATGGTGTTCAGACTGTGCTGTGCATAGTACATAACTTGAAGTAATCATGTAGTTGAGTAGCAGACAGTCACATTTCAATATGTAGTTATTGAATGCCTTTTGTTACAATGTACAAAGTGGAAATATCAAACAAAATAGTTATTATTTTGTGGGAGAAAGTTACAATGTGGATAGTAATGGTCAGGAGTTCAGCATGTGATGGAAACTGATGATGACAGTTTAAGTTCTGAGTTTCAAAGGCTGTTCTATTTCTTAGATATTTTCTTAGCAATTTCTGATGGTTATGAGTGAGAGAATTCTACTTAGTAGCCAATATATAATTAAAAGAACCAACTTCTTTTACTAACTGTTTAGTTAGGTCTTGAATATATTCAGAAAAGTCTTTTATTTAACTGCTTGATGGATCTGATGACCTGTCTTCTTGGAAAAGATTTCCAAGAGGACAATGGAATACATAACTTTAAATTTTAGGGGGAAAAGTACACAGATTTAATACCTTACCATCGGAAATAAAGTCGTTAAATATTTCATATAGCTGATCGATCTACAGTTTCATTTCAAACACTCTCCAGCTCAATCCACGTTGCTACCAAAGGCCATATTTCATTCTTTTTCATTGCTAAGTAGTATTCCAAGTGAAATAAGTCATACAGAGAAAGACAGATACCATATGTTTTCACTCTTATGTGGATCCTGAGAAACTTAACAGAAGACTATGGGGGAGGGGAAGGGGGAAAACAAAAGAGAGAGGGAGGGAGCCAAACCATAAGAGACTCTTAAAAACTGAGAATAAACTGAGGGTTGATAGGTGGGAGGGAGAGGAAAGTGGGTGATGGGCACTGAGGAGGGCGCCTGTTGGTGTTGTATGGAAACCAATTTGACAATAAATTTCTTATAAAAAAAGTTTCATCTCAAATAAATCCTTTCTCCTAGAAAATGATATGAAACTGATATTATAAAACAATTTAATTTACTTAAGATTCAAGGGAAGCTCAAATCATTGAGTTATGGGATTAAAAAGAATTTTGTCAAGTCATTTAGTCTACCCATCGTTTTTTGAAGTTATACATTAAGTACATGCTACATGTTTGAGAAGCTGTTCTCTCTGATAATATAGGGTTAAGTTCTCATTTCATATTGCACAGTGCATATTTGTTTTTCTTTTGAAATATGTATGTCCCCTTTCAAACTTTAAGTTCCAGTAGGGCAGGGGGCGTGTCCTGTCTTTGTATTCCTGGTGCTTATAAAGGTGCTTAGAAGAGCAAGAAATCATTCTCAATTTTTATTTTTTATTTCTGTCCTAAAATATTGCCATTGGAAGACTGATCCTAGCTTCTGTTGGTAACCAGTTGTGGAACTTTGCTTACACTTAACCTAACTATTCCTTCTGAGTTGCAGGAAAATGATTTGACACATACATAATTTTAATAAGATATATATGGCAGTAGTAGAAACGTCATCATATGGGTAGAAATATAGCCATATGTTTGCCTGACCAACCGAAAGCTTGCCTGCCGAAAGTGGTCATGTACTCTCCTTGTTATTTCACATTTATACGTTAATATATCATAATCAGGCTCTTCCACTAATTCAGATTTTATTATGAATCATACATGGAGTGGGATGAAATTTATTTTTGCTTAGTAACCTTAATCACATAGGAAGTTCAGTCAGTGATTATTTAAAGTGCAAGGGGAAAAGTTAAAATATTTAGGGTACTTTATTTTTTTTTAATTTTTTTTAACGTTTTATTTATTTTTGAGACAGAGAGAGACAGAGCATGGACGGGGGAGGGTCAGAGAGAGAGGGAGACACAGAATCTGAAACAGGCTCGAGGCTCTGAGCTGTCAGCACAGAGCCCGACGCGGGGCTCCAACTCACGGACCACGAGATCATGACCTGAGCTGAAGTCGGCGCTTAACCGACTGAGCCACCCAGGCTCCCCTAGGGTACTTTAAAAATAGTCATTATAATAAATTTGCTAATTACAAATCATTTATACCTGTGCAAGAAAAGAGACACAGGTGTGGTGGGAAGAGCTCTTTCTCTTCACCGTATCGCATGATCCCAGAATGAGCTTGTGTATGTTATTGAGGATGGTTTTAAAAAAATCACTATACGAATGTTATAAACCGAACTTACCTCCTGATCAATTGTTAAAAGTCATGAGGCTTGGGTAAGAAAAATTTTATAATAATACTCACTTCAATTGAGAAGTGTTATTGTCAGACAAAAAGTTGCTTGAGGGCTCAAGCATAAGTTATGCCTTGTATCCGCGGTGACTGAGATGTAATTGCTCGTAGTAAATCTTCTGATGTTGGTAGAAGTTGTTAAACCAAATTCAAGTAATCTATAGCTATATATAATTTAATTTCTGAAACTATGGCACAGATAAATAAGCCTTGACTTCATTTGTAATCTTAATTTGTAATTAATCTGTAATTAATTAACATTAATTAATTAATGTTTCTTTATGGTATTTGGCCAAGAAATATAAGAAGGAAAATTATAATACTGTGTTTTAGATGCATTTCCACTGGGAATAGTGATGATCAGTGAGCAGTTATCTTCCTAAACATTCCCCTGTGAGAGATTGCTGGTTCGTTCGTTCATTCGTTCATTCATTCATTCATCCAGTGTCTGATTTAATGAGCATTTATTAAGTAGTTACTATTATGAATAAAGTACTATACTGAAACAGTGGATGGATTCAGGTATTTTTCTCTTTTCAGAGATATCTTCGTTTCTTTTCAGAAGACTATGCAGTTTATAGGCAAATTGTACACAAAAATTCATATTTATAACACTACCCATGCTTTTAGAAAAGATTTTAAAGAGTCTGAATGTTATAAATTGTGACTTTTTAAAAATCATAGAGGCAATGTATTCATATGTAAATATCTCTGTTTTCCATAAAGAATGGTTTTAAGAACAGCCATTTCACTGTATGACTTGAAATATAAACATAAGGGTAATTCATGATATTGCTGTTTTTTTTTGGTTGATATGAATATACCCCTTCATGCTTGTTTTCATTTTTGGAGGACTGATTTTAATAAGATTACATATATCAAATCACTTCGAAACCACTCTGTTAACATAATATATTATAATATGCAATATGATATATTTATATATGTATTTTTCTACAAATGAAGCCTTTAATTTAATAATATGACTTATATTTTAAACTATAATTGGTATAGGCAATTTGAAATATATACTTTAGTATAAACATAGTCATATAGAAAATATATGACTTGGGAGAAATATACAGGAATGTAGTAAGCTATATTATTTTCATGATGCCATAATTTGGGGTTTTTAATCTTTAAAATAAATATAGGAGAAAAAAAATCCTGAATGGTTAGGCAGTCATGTGGGGATTTTATTTATTTAGTAATGCTACTGTTCCTTGGTGGTTCTTCTTACTCAAACATAAATTCAAATGTATATATGGTGAACACAGGTTCAGCTTTGCCTGGGATGGCTCTGGTGTATACTTGTGCCATATTTATTAAAAACATCTACCTGCACTGTCAAAAGTGACCTGATTTGTATGATGACTGATAGGGTCACTGTAGCCACAGAGCACATTGTGAGAAGGGTTGTTTGTTTGTGAACTAGCTGTGAAAGTTGACAACACTACCTTAGATTCCTTGGAAGCCTGACTTGACCAGTTACCATGGTGAATAACATTTTGCACAGCCTTACCGTGTCATAGATGTCCAAATCCCCACTTCTGTCTTTCTTGTGAATAGTCATATGGGCTCTGCTTGGATACTGTCTGTGACCAACCAGAAAGTACAAGTTCCTTCTGCTTCGGGACTGTGCCCTTAACTGCTCAGAAGGGCACTGCTGCAGAACCATACAAAAAACTCTGCAACCAATTGTCCTTCCAGTTAAGGAGCTCCTCCAGGCTTCATCGTCCTTCTCCTTTATTCTGCATTACTTTTCTCTCAGCTTTGGGTTTTGAACTTCTCTTTAGTATTGACAAATTTGCAGATCAAGGTCCATGTGAGTGGGGCAGGGGTATTAGAGTTCTCCAAACAAACAGAAAACAAAACAAAAATATACATATGAAGAGGGGATTTGTTATAGGAATTGACTCATGTGGTTATGGAGACCGAGAAGTCCCACAATCTGCCATCTGCAAACTGGAGACCCAGTGGTGTAATTTAGTCCAAACCCAAGGGTCTGAGAACTGATTTTAAGTCTCTGAGTCTGAAGGCCTGAGAATCAGGAGCTCTGATGTATGAGAACAGGGGAAGAAGGATGTCCCAACTCAAGAAGGGAAATGAAGAAGTTGCCCTTCCTCTGCCTTTTGTTCTTTTTGTCCTCTGTCTTTTGTGGGCTCTCGGGAGACTGAATGATGCCCACCTGTGTTGGAGAGGGCAAATCTCTTTACTCAGTCTGCTGATTGGAATGCTAATCCTCTCCAGAAACACCCTCAGAGACACGCCTAGAAATCATGTTTTACTGGCTATCTGGGCATCCCTTAGCCTAGTCAAGAGATACAGAAAGTTAAGCATCACAGGGAGCAAAAATAGGATCACCCAAAGGGGCACTTTGGAAACGTGACAAAGACATGTCTGTGTCACAGTAGTTGAGCGGATGTCACTGGTTTGTAGTGACTGGGGACTAGAGCGGCCTGGCTCCCCTCATCGCAGAGTTGTCTCCTCTTCTGCAAGCCTTTCAGAAAGGGCTATAGAAAACCTGTGTATAATCTTCTGAGTTTGGAAGCTAACTCTATTATGCATGAAGAAGAAAAATATTCTCCCATGGTTTTACTATGGAGTGAATTTTCAGAAATGCAGCTATCATGTAAATTTGAGAAAAGACTATACTTGGTTGTGCTCCATATTTTACCGGACCTTATTCACTATTATAACAAATCATGCTACCGATGGCCATGCTGCCAGGCCTTTGGTACTTGAATAACTGACATAACACATTGTGTCTGTCCTCTCATTACTGTCATGGCCTCCTTGTGAAATCTGGCCTAAGCATTTACGTAGTGAACTACTATTGTTTTATTATAAACGACTTTTAAAAACTGAAAAATCCTTTTGTATGATAGTTAGTAGCTTTTATTAAGAAAAATATATATGTGAGGTTATATTGTCTGTGAATTTCATTTCTGATGTAAAATGGGATTGATTCTCAGAGAGTTGAGTGCTACTGAACCATCACTGCCTTAGGAGTCCAGATATTGCCTTAATCGTGGCCCTTAAGCCTAGACATCGAGCATCCAGCAGGTGAGGGCAGTGCCAGCTAGCCCTCACTGTGTCTATGAAAGAAATTCACACACCCTTTCTAGCTCCAGAAAGCTCTGATTTTCAGATAATTCTTTTGCCGGGGA
Source organism: Panthera onca (assembly GCF_046562875.1). Classification (NCBI taxonomy): domain Eukaryota; kingdom Metazoa; phylum Chordata; class Mammalia; order Carnivora; family Felidae; genus Panthera; species Panthera onca. Next base: position 175,571,008 of record NC_138339.1, on the reverse strand, counting down.
TCAGACATGGCTGACTGCTTTTTCCACCCATTTATTTTACATTTTCCCTGTGGAGACATGCAGAAGAATCCAAGATTTGCTTCCATGAGATGATTCTTTAGATATTTTCATATGGCTAGCATCCAGTTTCTTCTCCTAATCTTCCTGTGAATGCCTTGACGGCCCTGCACCTCTCAGTCATAGAGGGAGACTATTCCTCTTCAGACACAGGACATCCATCGTCCTTCCATTATTGCCAGCAAAGACAACACCACGTGTTTATTTATTTGTTCTGGTCACATAATAATAAGGTTGGCAATATTGCTATTAAAAGCAGCCAAGGCCTACAAAGTCTATTGTAATTACTGTGGTTATGCTATACTTCCTTCAAATCTGTATGGTTAATTTTGTTATGCCTGGAACGTCCTAGCAGCCTGTAGAGATAGTCCCTTTGTAAACAAATAGTGACATAAATAGAGGGACATGTAGTCTCCGGCTCCTGTTTTGCATCAGTTGTCTGGCCTGTGTTCGAAGCTGGATTGGATTGCTAACAAGGTGGTGATAGAAATTGTGACAGAATCCAAATTGGATGCAAACTCGTGGTTTAGGCACAGTCTGCGAATGTGCCCTTATGAAATTCTCACCTGCATGTCTGTTAACTGTTGAAGGTTCCTGGGCAGGAAGGTCTTGGGGGCAGTCAGTTAGAAGAGTGATTTTTAGTGTCTGATATTCAGGAGTGAAAAAGAAAGACAAGCCATGGAGAAAACGGGTATCCTATTGGAATACTCGAAGAAAGTTATGTGGAATACTTGTCAATTGCATGTGAGTGATACATAATTCATTCAGAAAGTTAACTTTGGCTTCAAAAAATACCTAAGCATCTGAATTGTATTGGCATTTCACATCTGTCTTATGTGAAATTGGCAATACCTTTGAAAGCAGTACCGAACCAAAATAGCTTTTGTTTTTTTCTTCTCTGGTTGCAGGGTCTCTTGAAAATTATCATTTTTAACCTCTGGTAGATTTCTTTTCTTTTGTTGAAATAGATTTTTTTTTTTTTTTTACTGTTTTTCATTCTTCAGCATATTTCCTCATTATTTGTTTCTATCTGAGGTGTCAGTAGCTCCTGAGGATGGGGTACACTCACATCCCTGTTTATTATGACGTGTGGCCAAAGGGTTTTATTTCCAAGTCAGTTTCCTTTGGCACTGTGAGTTGCATATACATACTTCTTCCTGTTTTGAGTTTCTAACTAAGCAAGAAAGACTGAAACTGAGAAGACCAGTGGCTTATTTGTCTTATTGTTCTATTATTATTATTGTTATTATTTTATAATCCCATAGTTTAATTCGTATCCTGCTTTCTTTTTCTCTTTTACAAAGATTTGACATAATTTCCTGCAGCCTTGTGATTACTGTGACAAGCTTGCACTGTCCTTCCATCATTAGATAACAATTTCCTTCTCTAATTTGGTAACCTGCTTTAAGTTCTCAAGTCAGTATCCCTGTGCTGAGCTATTTATTAAGGAGGTGTTCATTGTGAATAGCATGGTCAATTAAATGAAGAATAGTTTATATTTAGTTGAGCACCTTGAAATCTTTAGCTTGTTTAGAATACTGTAGGAACTCAACAGTTGTTCCACACGCTAGTGTATGATTTTGCCTTCTCAAAAACCTGATGCGCCCAAGAAGATTTGCCCCACCAGTGGATGATTTGATTTTAATGATGTCCTATTTGGCTCTATAAACCGTACTGAAGCCATTTTTGCCATGCAGTTAGTAATGTCATTTAGTCTATGATGCTATTAGGTGATAATGAAAGAGATATTAGAGACATAACCATTTTCATATTTAATAGAGAAGCAATGTGTTCTAAGTAATGAAGTTAGGACTCTAACCTGCCATTGTCAGCACATGTTAACTCTGTTTTAGAGGTCCTTTTTTAGATCTGAGTAAATATAATTCTGTAATGTCCCTATACTCATTATGTTAGATGTTTGCTATTGTATTTTTGACATAGTAGCATCTAGGATCATTTATTTGACACAGCCCAAGAATAAAAACAACCCAAATCAAACAAACAAAAACTAAGAACCAATAAGGCTTGAAACTGTAGAAATGAAGTGGTGTTTCTTCTCCCTGGATTAGAAAAACCAATCCATTCTTTGAATGCCAGATAGCTAGCACCATTTTGTTTACTTTCTTTTGAAATAAGATGGGAATGTTTTTCAACAATGTTTCAACTTTTGGTTGGAATATGAGAGATCACTTTATGTCAAGAGAGACAGAGCAAGTGGGGGAGGGGCGGAGAAAGGGAGAGAGGGAGGGAGAGAGGGAGAGGGAGAGGGAGAGGGAGAGAGAGAGAGATGGAGAGAGAGAGAGAATCCCAAGCAGGCTCCTCACTATCAGCACAGACCCTGGCGGGGGAGCTTGAACCCACGAACGTGAGACCATGACCTGAGCTGAAGCCAAGAGTCGACGCTTAACTGACGGAGCCACCCAGGTGTCCCAAGAGATCACTTTAAAGCATGACTATAACACAAAGCACTTGAGATGGCCTGCAGTGTGCCTGTGAGCACTTGTGTGCTCTTTTTCAAACAACCTCTTACTGAATAATTACTATATATTAAGGCATTTCAATGTTAAAATGGGAGTTTTCTATCCACTCCTCTGTAACCCATGCAAATAGCTTCCTGTGCATACTCTTTCTTTTCTGTTCATACACAAGTATACCTGTAATAGGATTCTATTCTCTAAGAATTCTGTAAATGAGGGGATTATACTACATATACTATTCTCCAAATGACTTCCTCACAAACATTATATAGTGGGACTTTTTCTGTAGTAATACATACTTCATTCTTTCTAAGCCATGCCTAGCATTACTTTATGAATGTGATTTCCATGCTCATCTTTAGATTGTTCTAGATTATTTTTCCAGTTGTAAGTTTGATGCAGTTAGCTGAAACACAACCATTCTCTGTGTATGTGTTGTCAAGAGAATTCTATTCTGGTTTTCCTTGCTCTAAAATGTCTTTGTGGTGAGTTCTGATGTCATCAGAGATGGACAAAGAAAACTTGTACATAAGCTGAATTGCATAGAAGTAAGATTTTCCCCTTTTTTGGCTTAATTTTTCACCCAGTGATTTATTTTACTCTTTGAAGTAACACAGTGTAAAGAGTCAGATAAGCTGATGATATGTGCTTTTGAACCTAGCCGTTGTAGGTGAGCCTGGTCTAGAAAACAAATCCAGAATCAAAGGGGTCACATCAGTTAAGCACATGAACCCACCCTCTTACAGTAAACATAGATTTTAGCAGTTCATGAGTAGGAAGGGTGAAACATGGTGGAGTTAAGGATTAAGATCACAAGACCAAGCCTGGGGTATACACCTACTATCTTATAGTTCCCACATGGCATTCTTGTGTTTTTCATGACCCAGTGTATAAAGTGGGAGCTATCTGTTTTGTCTTTGGTGTGAGAATTAGACTGTAAGTCATGAGACCTTGGTTCTCTTGTACCTTAGCTGCTCGTAAGGGCGCAGAAAGCTGGATGGACATGACCGCACCAGATCATGCAAGGGTGGTGGAGTTCAATGCAGAAACTTGGACCTGCTTAGATAGGAAACAATGAAGGGTGTATGTATGTGTACTGAGAAATGAGGAGGCTGGTACTGGATGCAGTGACCTAATGCCCAGTAAGTAAATTGTAAAGCCAAAGGATTCTTACATGGCTCATTGTTACATTACATTGTTGTTTGGGGTAACCTGGGTCTGAGGTTGATGAGAACTGAGGTTGATGCAACTGAGGTTGCATTGAGACCCATGTGCAGTGACAGCAGAAAAAGGGAAGGAAGAATTTGAGAAAATTAGAATTAAAGTTGAAAAGCAGCGTTTTGTCAGTGTGTACGATGATTAAGGTATGTTCATTTCCTGGTTATTTTTAGGGGTCATGAGAAGGAGGAGACTTATTTATCAAATAATTATGTCCTTTTTTTAAAAAAAAGTTATTTGATATTTTCATACCCAAATTATGCTTAAAACAATAATTTTAAATTAAAAACAAAATTTAAATTTAAAAACAAGTTTTTTCTTGTTTAAAAAAGAACTGTGTAGTTTATTATCAGTATAATTCTGGTCAGGAATTTTCTGAATACTAATTTTTTTCTTACCATCAAAAATGAATATGGTCATGTTGTAGAGAATTGCCATAACTAATTATAGTGTGTTTCCCAAAGAAATGATAAAATATATACCTGGAAGAGAATAAGTATAGAAAATCACCGTAGTGCAATTATATTTACTAATTATTTTGCCTTTAAAATTACTAAATTATTAGCTTTTGAAAATTAAAATACCACCAATTAATAGATAAGGTCATACATATGAAATCATTTAATTAGTGATTAGCTATATTTTTTTCAGAAGCATTTGACAAGCAAATTATTCATTTTCAGAAATTTAAGTCAGCCATTGAATGTTAATACTCTTTATAGAATTTAAGATTATTTCACCAGAAATGTGCCAAAGATTGGCTGACAGGAATTTTAAAATGCATATTTTTTAATAATACGCAATTAGGATATTTATTTGAGAAAATATTTGTCTTTCACTTGTTTTGTGCCTTCACCACTCATATAATCATTACTAACCGCTGTTTGAGGGATTTGAGTCTCCCTCTCCTCTTTCTCTGTGTGTCCTGCTTTTACTGCAGACACTTTGTCGATGACATGTGTGAGTGAGGAATTTGCACGAATTGCTTTTGCCTGGTCCTCTAGCTGATGTGTTTACACACTAAAGAAAAAAAAAAGAGGAAGAAATTAGTAACACTCGTAGTGTTCTGTTGTTTATTCATGACCAAAGCAATTCCAATGATGTCTTTTGATAAGGACATCCTTCTACACATACTTGAGGCCATCGCATGTTTTTTAATGTTTGTTTATTTTGAGAGACAGAGCGAGTGGGGAAGGGGCTGAGAGAGGGGGAGAGGGAGAATCCCAAGCAGGCTTCATGGTGTCAGCTCAGAGCCCAGTGCGGAGCTGGATCTCACAAACTGTGAGATCATGACCTGACTTGAAATCAAGAGTCGAATGCTTAACTGACTGAGCCACCCAGGTACCCCAAGACCATCACATTTTTAAACGTAGCTTTGGAATGTTGAATATACTTGGTTTACTCTCTTTCTCTGTCCTTAGTGTGTGGCAACTATACCTACATTGATTGACTCCTTTTTAACACAAGGCTCCAGGCTGCAATTTCTAGTTGATTAAAATTATTATTTGAACGGGAGACAATTTTTTATTCAATTTTTTATTCACCTAGACCATTACCAAGGAAATGGCTTTAGGTAAGTCCATTGTCTGAATATAGAAATAAAATCAGCATTCATACCTGGGTTGCCTTCTTTTAAAAAAAACTTTTTTTAATGTTTATTTATTTTTGAGAGAGAGAGAGACAGAGCATGAGTGGGGGAGGAGCAGAGAGAGAGGGAGACACAGAATCTGAAGCAGGTTCCAGGCTTTGAGCTGTCAGCTCACAGCCCAACGCGGGCTGGAACTCACCAGCTGTGAGATCATGACCTGAGCTGAAGTCAGACACTTAACCTACTGAGCCACCCAGGCGCCCCCTGGGTTGCCTTCTGTATGGGCTCCTGTCATTATCCATTCATGGTGTACTTTTCATGGACCAAACCCAGTGCTGGAGACACAAAGAAGCCTGGTATTTCCCCAATCTCAAAGGGCTTATCATCAAGCTTTGTAGGAGGACATATGAACAAATTATAGTGTGGGGGATGATTGCTGTGAAGGATAACTTAAAAACATGCTCTAGAGCAGTGGGAAAGAACCAGCTAGACTCAACCCATATCTAAACCTCTGTCTTTGTTGGAAAACAGCATCCTTTAAATGGAATAATTTCTTTAGCAATCACCAAATAATAATTAAAATAAAAGCACCATCTTTTTAGCCCTCATTACATGCTCGACACCTGCAAATAATTAATTGTTGAGCATCTCTTTAAGATTGACAATATTCTAAAATATTTCACCTTGTTAAATCAGAGTTCTAAGCCTTTTCCACAAAATCAGTAAATCAAAATCTTATACCGTTACTAGGAACTCAGGGCTTCAGTGTTTGTTTCATTGTTCAGAGTAGATTTGAGTGTACTTTACTCTCCTGAGAAAGTGTCATACCTTGTTTTCATTTTTAATTTCTACAGCGTATGCACTAAGTGCTTAAATTCTCATTATCTGATCTACATTTGAGAAGCAAGCTGTGTTAGTACTTTGAGCCATTCTCATTAGCAAGGCAATTTTGACAGCATTTCCAAGTGTATAGACCTGTATTATAAATGTTAGGGGAGGTTTAGAAATGTAATGGGAGAGGTGGTCCCTGCTCTTATCCTTCCTGTTATTAAAACTTGGCTGACTTTTAACATATTCATGGGATGGTTTTTATGTGGTCCTGCTTTTAGAAATCAAATTCAGGTTTTAACAATCCCTTTATTAGCATTTTTTCCATTAAAGTCAGAATTCACAGGTACTAAGTCATTTAAAAGTGCCTAAGCATCCATTATAATTAAAAATAGTTGGTAAACTCATTGGGCATCTTGATATTTTTCTGAACAGAAAGAAAATGACTTAATCTTTATACGTCGCTTTAATTAGCTGGGGACCTCTCATGATTCTCCAGGTTGCTGAATGTTACTCAAGGTTGCCGTTAACTTTTCTGATAACTATGCCATCTTTTGAACTCACAGAATGTTTTGGTCAATGCTAAACCTCTCACACTTTCTTGTTTTGGTGATCTCAAACCCTATGTTTTTATAAGAGACATGCTTTTTTCTTTCTTTCTTCCTTCCTTCCTTCCTTCCGTTGGATTTACAAGAACTTTTAATTTGAAGGAAGATGAATCTTTGCAGAAGCAGTGCTGTCTATGGCTCCTATCTTTTCCTTTTTATTGATTCTAACAGGAAACTGACTGGATCCTGGTAAATTCTCAATTGGTGTTATTAAAATTACCAGTGGAGAATGAAATGCATAGAGTAGGCACAAACCTTGATTGAAATCCGACATCAAATATTTCTTCTTGTTACAAAGTCAGTCTTTTTCATTCCGGACTTTTCTTTGGCTGTTATCGTGCTATGATAAACCCATCTGCTATTTCAGCACACGGTAAGAGATTTCTTTATGCCGTTGGAGGATGCAGGAGGAATGATAAATGGCAAGGAAAGCCACTTACTCGTAATGCTTTTTGTCATAGTCATGTCCTCTTGTCCCGTCATACATACCTTTCTTCCAGTGAGTTCAGCTGTTACTATGTGGCATTGCCAATCTACAAGCGAGGACTAGCTGGGAAGTTTCTGATGGATGCCGAGGAGAGGGAATAGTACTCTGTGTTTTGTACATGACTAATAGATTTGGTCTCCCGAATTGTAGAAAGTGAACACATAGGTGAGAGTGGTCCTTTGAGGCTTCCTTCCTTCCTTCCCCGGTAACTAAGGAAATGGTAAGACTCATTCTAGGTGGTTTAGTGTATGTGTTGCCGAAGTGAGTGCAAGAATCATTCTAGGTAGTTGAATTGTTTACAGACATGTGCTGGATTTCTTTAGTTGGTTTTTGTTGCTTGATGCTGGTGGACCACCCCCTGCAAAGAAGAAAAATTCTTATCTTAGGTCATGAAGGTGAACAAATAATATGACCAAGTGATTCTTTTCTGTGATAAAATTTAGACAACTCGATTGTGTTAGGAGTAGCATATTTTCTGACATAGAAAAAGATCTGGAGATTACAGTTAAACATGGCAACCTGAGTAAATGTGTTTGCCTCTACTCTGTCCTAAACACCTCACCGAAATGATCAGAAGAAAAAGGATAGGGACACATGTGAGCAAAAAGAATTGGATGGAGATCATAGATTGGAAATGTCCTGAGTTTCTGGGTAAAATTGGAAGGAAGGATTACTAGAGCACAGAGAGTTGAATATCTAGTGCTTGCAGAGGGAGGTACCAACAAGCAGGAAGCAAATTTATGCTTCAGAACCCTGGAAACTTCTAGAATTGGAAATAGTAGATACTGTAGAAGGTGGGAGTGAAAATGGGGCAAAAACATGGAGTTTTAGGGAAAGTTTGAGTAAGATATGTTACAGCTCCTCAGGCCTCCTTCCCCTGTAGGAGCAGAGAACTGATTATTAGAGTGCACCTACTTAGTCAGAGACACTGAGCTAGAGTGATTCTAAACATGGGAACACCATGCACAGCTAAAGGTAGTCTGCATGATTACCAGTGTAGAGCCCTGGGTCTCTCCTGCCATGTATCTCCATGGGCATTGGTAGGCAGGCCTGTAACTCTCAGACAGGAGATTAGTGAAAGCTTATTTTCTGGAGAAGCTAGCTCTACAGAGAAGATCTACATATCTTTGATATTTGAGAGATCAAGTCCCTGCTTGCTCACCCTGCAGTGAAATCCATTTGTTGATAAGCTGCAGCCCTTGCCCATAGCATTCGCAGGCATTATTTTATTTTCTCACTCTTAAATATATCCAAGGGTCCCCATGTGTTTGGAGTACATGCCAAAAAAACAAAACAAAACAAAACACAAAAAAAAACAAAAAACAAAACAAAAACAAATGGGCTGCAGCAAAAGGCAAGAACTACCAGAAAGGAGCTTGGAGAAACTCAATTAATAGTTAAGGAACAGAAAAAAATGACTAAAATGAAAAAGGAAAGTAACTTAGAGAAATAAGAGAAGATATTGTATCTATGGAAAAGAATGTAATGCTATTGCAATCAGAACAAGTTAAGAAGTAAGATCTTGAGAAATTTGAAGAATTGAAAGCAGAAGAAAATTAATCAATAGAAGAGTCTGACCGTTAAGGAAATATCCTAGAAAACAACAAGCAGACTACATAATATCCAGCTGATAGTGTTTTCATTAAAAGAGTAGCATAAACGAAAGAAAAGACTTTCACAAAGTAATTAAAAAAAAAAAAAATTGTCCCAGAACTGAAGGGCACAAACTTCCACATTGCAATTCATAATGAAATTCTTGAAAAAGAGCCAAGAACACCATCATGAAATTTTAGAACTCTAGGCATGAAGACTGGATCCTAAAGGCATTTAAGTGAGAAAAATAAATCCTTTGTTGTGTACAAAGGATTGAGTCCAAGTGGCACTGGTTGCCCCTGTAGCAATATAGAAACTAGAAGTAGTGAAGGAAAATCACAGGAAAATGGCCATTTGACAGGTCTGGGATCAACCAACTCAAATTGGAGCAGGAGAATTGAGGGCTCCAAGACTGTGGATTACCTGATACCTGATACCTTTGAGCATATGAAAACCTGTATTTTAAATTGCTTTAGTGTTGGAGAGTTTGGGAAGAGTCTAAGGAAAGGGAAAAAGAGAGGCAACAATTAAATTTAGGAAAAAAATATAAAGTTTTACAAAAAAGGAAATATCACAGTGTACAATATTGCTCATCAGAGAAAATATATGTACTCATAATAGTATAAATATTGCCCAATATCTTAGCAAAAAATGGTTATATATATGTGTTCCACAAAAATGGACTCTTAGGAGTTGTGACTTCCTTTGCTCTCACTAAAGAATAAATAACCATAGTTTTTTTAAGTACATTTTTTTGTTTTAATGATATTAATTTTTTTAATGTTTATTTACTTTTGAGGGTGGAGGGTGGACAGAGAGGAGGACACAGAATCCGAAGCAGGCTCCAGGCTCTGAGTTGTCAGCATAGAGCCCAATGCAGGGCTTGAACTCACAAAGTGTGAGATCATGACCTGAGCTGAGGTTGGACGCTTAATTGATTGAGACACCCCGGCACCCTTGTTTTAACAATATTTTAAAGTCATTCCCTTAAAAACATAAACTTTTTGGGGGTTCCTTGGTGGCTTAGTTGGTTAAGCATTGAACTCTTGATTTTGGCTCAGGTCATGATCTCATAATTTGTGAGATTCAAGCACAGAGCCTGTTTGGGATTCTCTCTCTCCCTCTCTCTCTGTCCCTTCCCTGCTCTCTCTCTCTCTCTGTCTCTCAAAAATTAATTAATTAATTAAAAAAAGAAGCAAACTTTTTTGAATTTAGCTATCTGTTAAAGGTAGCATTTATAAAGGAAAAGGATTTAATTCAAAAGACAGCAACAAATAATATTAAACTGTTCGAGTCAGGTTGATTTGACAGCAACAAATTATTGTAATTATTTATTATACAGATATTTCAATTCAAAACTTTAAATAGTATGAAATATGCAGACTAAAAGGTATTGTTTAAATGAGATTATTGTGACTTTCACAAATAGTAACTATATTGGAAAAATATTTCTAGAAGGGACATACATATACCCAAACTTGATGACATATTTTTGGTGACATATCATGGCTTAGGAAGAAAAAAAACAAAACAAATGAAACAAACAACACTGGAATCACTTTGGGAAATATACCACAGTTTTTTAAAAGTGTTTTTTGATAGAACAATTCATCAATGAGTAGTTTATTAAATATGAAAAACAAATTCCTGAACATTCTTCCCTACTCAGCTACTATCGCCTTACCAATAAGAATTGCTCTCCATCAACAAATCTTTATGGCACAGGAGGGAGTGATTTCTAGGACAGGTGAGGCTTCATATTTCTCATTGCTAGTTAAGCTAATTCTATTTTAACAATAGCAGTTTTAAAAATTGCCATGGTTTTGCTTTTTTCTCTAATCAGCACCATGCTGGTTATAAGCAAAAAGGTTCATTTATATAATTTTTTTCTGCAGTACGCTTGATTGTTAATTTCCAGGTCAGTATCCAGTCTATCAAAGTTTCATGGGGTGATAATTTATGCTTATAATGGACAGTCTATTTAAAACTATGATGAGGTCACCCCAGCTAAAGCAGCTGAAATACTGAATCCCACTCTCTCACTTCCTAAGAATCACATCACTTTAGTTTGTTAGTTTCCCATCTTTAATGATGGTGTTTCATTCACATAAAACTTCAACCTTCTCACAATCCAATTTATCAGTAGCAGTTCACATTTTATTAATTGTGTGTCTCATCCCTCGAGGCAAATCACATTGCTCCCCCCTCCCTCCTTCCTTGCTTTCTCTCTCCCTCTCTCCTCCCCTTTCTTCCTTTTTTAATACTATCCTGCAAGTAAAGGAATGACTTCATCTCCCAGGTAATGCCTTCCTCTATTATTTCTTGAATTGAGGGCTCCAATCTTATATCGTGTTGTACACGGGACAGATTATAAGTTTAACTGATAACTCCTTTTTTGATTCCATTGTCAAATAAACTATTTTTCAGACTGCAGCTTAGCACATTTTTCAGCATTAAGCCAATAATAGAATCAGCGAATCAGAGAATTTTAGGGTTGAAATGGACTCTAGAAAGTATTTATTCTAAATCCATCCAAAGAGATTATGTTCCTTAAAGCAGGGATGTTTTCATTTCCCCCTAGAAAATAGTGCCAAATACACTCATGTAATAAATAAAAGAAGTCGCCTCACTAAAGCACTGTCCCCAGTGCTCCACATCTATGAGCAGCTTAAATAGCCAAATCTGGGTTGTCTCTGATCTTTTATCTGGAATTGTCAGCTCATTTCAACTTCTAGTGTGAGACCAGTATTAGCACTAACTGGGTGGGCTTTGGGTGCGGTTGTATCTTGTAGAACAGTGCTTCTCAAACCTTGGGCAGGAAAGGACCAGTTCTCCTTGTAAACCTCCTCTTCCTCCTCCTCCTGCTCCTCTTCCTTCCTCTTCCAATCCATTGCAGATTGATTCTTTCACAGAATATAATAAAATTATTTTCTAAAATTTAATTTAAAAACAAATCACGAGTCTATTATTAAATTCAGTAGATATGAAAATGTCAACTTGTTATAAAAATTTCTGTTACTCCCGACACTGCATATCTCCTTAGAGTCTGGTAAAAAAGCAGTTCAGTCTGAGGAGCACTGCTGTGCTCTGTGAGGCTTGATGTTGTGTGATGAACTTCCATTTTCTTTCCATTGGAATTGGATACATCTTAAATATTGGTCCAGCAACACAAATGACCGCTCCATATTTTATGTCTGTTTTTGTGACTATTATCACAGACATTTTTATGTCAGGTTATACATGGGAATTATAAATTCCCTTTATAATGTAAATTTCTTAGCAGCCAACTCATCCATGTTTCTGTTATAATGACCATTATATTCTTAAGAGATCTATGATGGCTTTATTGAGGGCATATCACATATGGACAAATTTATTATGTCATAGACAAAATATATGATTGTGTGTCTATGTGAGATTATTTAGATGTATGTAATATATGTAAACATATATATAATAACAGCTTCTCAGCACTTATACCAAGGACCACTCATTAGAATGGTTTGGGCTGCCATTTTCTCTTTCCTTCTTTTTCTTTGTCCTTTGCCATCCTTCCTGCACCTCATTGCTGTGTGAGCCTTTTCACCGTGTTGTCATGGATATGCCTCAGTTGCCAGTTTCCACCTGTTCTAAGTCCAAGTCCTATTTTGTGTCCAGCTAATGGTTCACTGGGGTTGATCTCAGGTCCCAGAGAGTTTCAATTCTTGACTTTAGATCAGAACCCTTAGGGCTTAGAAAGTTGTATACCGTCAACAGGACTTTGCATCTGTGTCTCTTAATGTTATTTTAACTACATCAGAGGTTTGTTTATTCGATGTGAGGCACCATGCTACGTATTCGAGAAAAAAGATGCAGCAGTCATGAATACTGCACCCAAGCAAGGGCTTTAGAGTTTCGGAGGAGATAGACTCATAAATAACTTGTTAACAGAAGCTGTGATAGAAGTCTTTATATGCTATGATGAGGACATAAAAGAGGGATTAGGTCATTTACTTCGGGGATAAGAAAGCCTTTACTAAAGTGCTATAGTTGAGCTGAGTTAAGGTGAGTTAGTGGTGGGTGATATGTGCATTCTGTGTGGGGGCTTGGGTGGGTGATACATTCTAGGGCTGATGAATCTAAAAAAGGCACTGAGATGTGAAAATGGTATGAGATCTGAGTTTTGGAAGTACATGTTTAGGTGCTCCCAGTTTATTCAGCTTAAGTGGTAACTTAAGTGGTAGCTCCGTGTTTTATGCTTTTTTTGAGACCCCAGTTATGAGAACCAAAAGTGGTATTTACTTTTAAGATTCAAGTGGGGCCTGCATGGACCCTACCTCTTTGCAATATTACCTGGAGAAAATTATTGCAAGGATTCATGCACAGCAAATGGGCAGTTAAAGGTTTGTAGACATGTGTCTATATTTTGAAGGACTTAGGATGATCTTTGGAGAAATAAAAATGTCAATGCTTAGGTAATACACTAGAAACTAACAAGGTGTCTTTAGTCTTACTTTATTTGGATTTGTACATTAAGAATTTTCAGGGGTGCCGGGATGGCTCAGTTGGTTAAGCCTCTGACTCTTGGTTTCGGCTCAGGTCATGATCTCATGGTCTGTGAGTTTGAGCTCCACATTGGGCTCAATGTCAGGCTGACAGCGCAGAACCTGCTTGGGATTCTGTCCCTCTCTCCCCTGCCACCCCCCTCCAAATAAATAAGTAGACTTAAAAAACAAGAATTATCAGCCAGTTAGCCCATTAAGAGGTGGTTTTTAATTAGGTGTTTGTAATAATTCATAACTGTTTATGAAAGTATATTGGCATATATTTTAAATTTTCATGATTAATTTTGTTATATTTAAGCCCTAATACAGCTTTTCAGAAGTAGAAACCCAATACGTTGCTTTGTACTTAACAGGCAATGAGGATTTGAGTTATACCAACTTGTGCTGAGAATTCAGATGGGAACAAGGAATGGCTTCTACTTCAGTAAGGGTGGAACACAAGATGTGGTTAAGACAGGTCAATGGGACAGGGAGCAGTAATGCTGGAGGAACAGGCAATGGCCACGCTAAGGCACTGAACTTTGTTTTTAGGCCGTGAGAGACCTTAAACAGTTTTAAAGCATTATGGAGGGTGTGTGTGGAAGAGGAGCATCTGATTTGTGTTTTAGGCATACCGACATAGTAGTAATATAGGATGCATTTATTTTATTTCAGTGAAACACCTATACTGATAGGTGAAGAGATCAGAGCCCAGGAGACGAATGAAGAGACTCTAGCGAGGTGGATACAGAGGAGAGATGCAGGGACACATCTACGTGGTTACTAGTTTTATTCATTCAATAGATAATCGTTAAGTTCCAAGTCATCACAAGGTGCTGGGACATAATAGAGAGCAACACAGACATGGTTCTTGCCTTCCTGGAGCACCAGAAATCTAAGACAGCCTCCAGTCTCTGCGTAGGTAACCTAACAGGGGCTGATGCTCTCAGCACCACAGGAACTGTGGGGCAGAGGTGGAGGGTGATTGGGGAGGGACTTGTGTGTGTGAGTTGAGGTTTCTCAGCAGTTGCAGATGGCGTTCAGTGTTGGAAGGGCTGAGGTAAAAGTACTTGGGAAGTAATTGGGAGACTTTGGGGTGGGGGGGGTCTAGTTACAATGCAGATGTTAATGCAATAGGTCTGAGGTGGAGAGCTCTTGCGTGGTGCTGATGCTGTCTGTCCTTGGAACATAGTCAAAGCCCCAGAAGTGTAGTTCGGAAGCTGGTTGAAAATAGTTAAATAGTTGAAAATAGGGTAGATAACTCCCTACTGTGGGAGAATATCCACAGTATAACTCTTTGTCTCTCTTTCTCTGCACATGGGAGTGCATACACACACACACACACACTCAGACACAAACTTCAAGCTTGAGAAGAAATTCATAAACACTATTTGTGAGTGGAACCATTTGCAGATTGGGGAATGCCTACATATGTGTATGTAGACATTCATTTACAATGAAGTTGCTTTTGCAGAAAGTCCGTAATCTCCAGGTCATCTGGAAGATATTTCTTTATGTCAAACATGGACAGAACATATTTTGTTGACTTTACTTGTGGTTGTCAGAGGGGAATAATGAACTCACGTTTACCGATAACCATTTCCAACCCACACTTTAAGTGTTGACTTTTCGACTCTAATCCATAAAATCTGAACGGCGGTGAAAAAGAGAAAACAAAATGTCCAGCTAACATTTGTAAGGAATGTGTTTCTATGAGGGAAATACCGTGTAGTGTTTGTTGCCTTGGGGGAAGAAGGTACCAAATGCCGTTTGTGGAATAAATATATATAATTGCATGTCCTGGTCTGAGCCTGCACTAAAAAACAGTAGATGTTATTGGTTTTTCACTTTTTGGTTGTCTCACAAGGCAAGACAGTTAAGATGAAATCCTCAGCTTTTTATTCTAAGCATCTTATGTAAAAACAAGGATGAGAATACAGAACAGGGCTTTTCTGTGATGCGGAAAATAGCCAGGAGGTTGGATTCCTTTTAACAGTTTTTGATGTGTTGAGATCCAGTCAATGTTTGTGTGGTAAGTAGTCATTTGACTTAAATGTATCTTTTCAGAAGCATTACTTACTCTTGCAGTCACTGATGAATGTTCTCATTGCTCTGAGCATTGCCTATATAAATTATTAGGAAAAATTGAGCAAATATTACCTTCCTTCTAATGGGGATATTTCTCTATTAGGACCCATTTGTTTACTGTAACTGCTGGGATGGCGTGGTCAGGGTGACACTGAAGACGTTCTAGGAGTAAGACTTTCTAGTTTTTGGTTGGATTTGTAGTTTTATTTCCTCTTACACTTGTTCATTGACTCTACTCTCATTTAACAGAAAAAAAAAATCAATTGCATAGAGGAAGATAGAGATGTTTCAGTCTCATTAATAGACCAACACCTCATTAGGGAGATGACTGTTGTATAATGAAAGGTGCTTAATGTCAGAAGACCTGGATTAAAACCCTGGCTCAGTTCCTTGCCAGTTTAGAAACCATCTCAGAGCCTTGGCCGCCTCATCATGGAATGCTGTGCAGGCAAAATGCATTTATAATATAGTAATATGTGTGCCGTGAGGAAGGTCTCATGGAGGCAGTGCTCATAATCAAGTGCCTCAGATTGAAAAGTGAGTAAATAATAAAATGAATGACAAGTCATAAAAAGTCAGGTCCTTATTTTAATTTTTTTGTTTTCAGCTTTGAAATTGGTGTTACTATGTATGTTAATGCCCTGATAAAAGATCTATAGAACTTATGATCTATGTATTCAGAGGAAGTGATGTAGAGCTTTGAGGAAATGTATAAATATAAAAAAAAAAAAAACCTTTGAAAAATGACCATTTTGATCATAAAATACCTTTTTTATACATTCATATTTATGATTCTCCCAAACTATTAGGTCTTTTTAAAATTTTTTTTAAAGTTTTTATTTATTTTTGAGAGAGAGAATGTCAGCGTGTGAGTGGGGGAGGGGCAGAGAATAAGGGAGACACAGAATAGAATCCAAAGCAGGCTCCAGGCTCTGAGCTGTCAGCACAGAGCCTGATGCTGGGCTCGACTCATGAACTGCAAGGTCATGACATCAGCCTAAGTCGGATGCTCAACTGACTGGGCCACCCGGGCGCCCTTTTTTCCCCTCAAGCATGATTTCACTAAACTTTAGTATCTTGTACATTTTCTTCCAGAAGACATCTTTATTTTGTGCTTGGATCCATATCAAAAATAATTTAATTAAATCATTTAAGTATTAAAGCAAATTACTAGGTGCACTTACGTACATAAAGCTTATAGCCACCAATGTTTTATACTTTTAGATACTAAAAAATTCTAGCTTGTTTTTCCACTAAGGATAAAATGTGTGTGTGTGTGTGTGTGTGTGTGTGTGTGTGTGTATGTTATATTCTATATATGAAAAACAAAATAATAATCTGGAGTCTACAAAGATTATTTTGTTTGTTTCTCTTCTTTGGCCTAAGAAAATATTGCTTAGACTGAAATAAATATAAAATTTTGAAATTTTCCTGACCGTTAGCCAGAATTTATACAATATGATGGCACAAATGAAGTATGTGCTTTTGTCATATGTGTATTAAATGCTGAATTAGTATTATAGAAGACTATGTAGTTTTGGAAAAATTAGGAATTTCTCCTCAAAAGTTCACCTGTGCTTTCTGTTGACAGCATTGACATGCCAGGAAGTAGATTTTACATTCATTGACAGTTATCAGAACTCAGAGCTGTAGAATCTGATTTTCCACAGAGGTCAAAGAGCAGGATAAATTTGTGTATGTTTTTAAATATTAGAGGAAATCTTTACAAGAATTATCTGTGTAAAATCGCTTCTAACATTTCCTCCCATGGTGACCTAGATGAAACCGTGTACCCTGAGACATACTAACTAAAAATAGGTACTGAGGAGTTGATTTCTCTTAATACATTGGCCTCAGGGAAACTCAGAAACTCAGGTTCACTATGTTTTGTGGTCAACCTAACTGCCCACTGAGAAAATTCTTTTAATGTCTCGATTCTGATCCCAAGTATAAACAAGATAATTTATGGCATGTACACAGCATTTTGATACTTGGGTAATAAAGCAAAAGCCAGCTTACTAGTCACTTACCAGCTACTATAAATCATAAATGGATTAAATGCTCTTAACTATGTAAAAAAAAAAAAAAAGTTTAGTTTTTTCTTTGCAATTCAATTAAAAGCAGGGTTGGCTACTTTGTAAATGCCTTCTCCCTACTTCTTGTTCTGTTGATCAGCTACAGGATAAAAAAGGTGAGTTGCATATTTAAATTAGTTTTGATTGTTAATAGGGATTTATGTTATTTCCTGAAGTTCCTAAGACTGGACTTTATCAGTGGATCCTCTCTGTTTCAATGGTTAATGGTGAAACCTAGCTTGTTAAAAACAAAAACAAAAATAAAACACACAATTCAACTGAGTGAACTGAAAAGATCTCATGGGTTTTATTCCATGACTCATGAATTGGGCAGCATATTATGTAGCAGATAGAAAGGAGCTCCGAATAGCCGTACAGGATGAAAGACTTTTATAGGAAGAAGTAGTTGGGACAAAGAAGTTACTAGCAAAGAGTGGGTTGTTTCAAGGATGGTCACCTTCCTTTGAGAGATGATAGGAGTTTATTACATTACTTCCCTAGGGCTGGCCAGGTAATTCCAGATTGACTGGTTTAAGATTCCACTCTTGGGAGAGGTTGACACTAATTAAGTAAAGTGTTAAGTCTTGCTTTGGTTATGTGGGCTTAGCACAAGTGACTCCATTTTGGATCTGTTGTCTCTTTTTCAGTGGGCTTGGGGTTCCTGGGTGGCTCTGACTCTTGGTTTAGGCTCAGGTCATGATCTCACCGTTAGTGAGTTTGAGCCCTGTGTCTGCTTGGGATTCTCTTTCTCTGCCTCTCTCTTTGCCCCTCCCCCACTAGCACAAGTGCTCTGTCTCTCTCTATCCTTCTCAAAGTACATGAATAAACTTAAAAAAAATAAAGGGCTTAGAGAGCCTAGGTTACATTTCTTTCAGGGAAGAATGGAGTATGTTGTTGATATTTTTAGGCTTTCCTTACTGTTCTCTTACAGGCTTTTTTTTTTTTTTTTTTTTTGCTGAACAGCTACCAAAGAGGCAAATGTTAAATGAAAATGAGTTCCCTGAAAGTGTTAAGTGTCCATGAAACATCATCAGTCTGTTATCCTTTTTCCTGATTTCCTTAAACCCAACAGGTAAAGGAGTGAACAAATAAAACCTTAGTTACAAAAGTTTCATAACATTAAAATCTATATAATAATGAAATTATAAATCAATCCATTGTTTAGGAAGATTCAAGAAAGCCTAGGTCATATTTTATTAAAATTAAAATTATTTACTTCACAGGTAGAGGTTTTATGAGTTTGGGAAGTTGTACTTTAATTATCTTACTGCATTAATTAAGGCCAAAGTTAGCATAAGTTAACATAAGTGTAAAGAGAGACAAAGGTTCATTGTGTGTTTTAACACGGAAGCTTTTTGCACTCGGAGTGAGGTAATTCATTGTGCAAAAATGTCTCACATATCATGGGATGTTCAGTATGTAATGTTCCCACTCACTGAATGCCAGCTGACTCCGTCTGTCATTGTGATAATCAAAACTGCCTTCATGGATTTCCAAATGTTTCCAGTGAGGCTGCTAATTCATCCACTGAAAGTCACTGCTTTATCATAAAGATTTGATTGTTCTTACTTAAGTGATCATACATCATTTTCTCACTTGGGTACCCCAGCTCTTTTGATCTTGGTATCATTGCCTCCCAACACCTCATTCTAGAACTTGCTTTACTGACTCAAGATTTTCTTGCATCTTTCATTTTTCTTTCTCTACTGGCTTCTGTCAACATATAGACATAATCTTGTATGTCTAATCATGCATAAATACAAACAAAACAGTTAACATTCAAACAAAACTTTGCGTCCCCAAATTGTATATTTTTATGCTTGTATCACTTTTTTTTTAGGTTGTAGTCTTGTGGAAATAAGCCTGATTTTCATAGGCCTCATAATAAAATATAAAGGAGAGAACGTTACAAATTACAAATAAATGTAGCACAAAGAACTTTGAAAAGACCCACATGCTCATTGTATTTTCAGAAGGTCTTGGGAATAAATATTCGGAGGTTAGATGTTTTGGCTGTGTTTCAGTCTTACTTGTTACTCTGTAGTGTGTTATAATGAATAGTATATTTTGAAATCCTTCCTTCCCTCCCTCCCTCCTTCCCTTCCTCCCTTCATTCCCTCCTTCCTTCCTTCCTTCCTTCCTTCCTTCCTTCCTTCCTTCTCTTTCTTTCTAAAAATACTTTTGTATTACATTGTTCTCAGGTCCCAATTAGCCTAAGCTTAATTATCCATCACTTCTGTCTTTTGGAAGGAATTCTTATCTTTTTGTGTAAATGAAAATTATCCATTCTCACTGGCATCTCCCAAATTGAAAATTTCCTCTTTCTATTATATTTTTTAATGTGAATTAAAAAAAGATGGTGCCCTTTAGATCTCTTTCTTAAGAAGCTTGGTAGAGGATAATTCATCATCAAATTGGAAGAGGTTTGCTGTGGATATAATTTACATGAGAAATACCAATTGATTTTTATAACCTTTTGGAGCAAATGTATTTGTTTTTCTCTTCTAATAGAAGCATATACATATCTGGAGAATTTATTTTGAATAATGAACACTTTTGTATTATGGAAGACATTTTAAACCATCATTCTCCCCCTAAAAGTAGTGTTCTTTCCTCATTTTTCTTTTTTATTATTTAATTTTGTTTTTAATGTTTACTTATGTTTGAGAGAGGGAGAGTTAGAGTGCGAGCGGGGAGGGGCAGACAGCCGGGGAGACACAGGATCCAAAGGAGGCTCCAGGCTCCCAGCTGTCAGCACACAGCCAGATGTGGGGCTCGAACCCGTGAACCACAAGATCATGACCCGAGCCGAAGTCGCACGCTTAACGGACTGAGCCACGCAGGCGCCCCTCTCTTTCATTATTTAAATTTCGTGAGGCAGTGGAGTTGTAGCTCATATTATTTATTCTGCGCCTCACTCTGCTGCTCCCAAATATGCTCCTGCCCAACTCGCTATTTTATAGTAATTTCTTCGTACCACAAGCTTGCATACTTTGATAATCACTTCTCTAAAACTGTTTATTATGAAATTTATGATATAGGTCGGGGTACCCGGGTGGCTCAGTCAGGTAAGCGTCCAACTTCGGCCCGTGTCATGATCGCACGGTTCAGGAGTTCGAGCCCCACCTTGGGCGCTGTGCTGACAGCTCAGAGCCTGGAGCCTGTTTTGGATCCTGTGCCTCCCTCTCTCTCTGCCCCTCCCCTGCTCAAGCGCTGTCTCTCTCTGTCTCAAACATAAATAAACGTTAAAAAAATTAAAATTTATGATATAGATAAATTATTTAGTGTGCATGCATAGTTTACCCAGTAATAGGAAGGCAAACACTATAGGTTCCACCCCCTGCTGGTTAAGACAAAATCGTCAGAGCTGCGTAAGCATCCAGTGCCCCCTTGCTCATTAGCTCTTCTTTCCCTGCTCTGTGGAGGTTGACTTAATACTGAATTAACTCCTATGCTTTATAGCTTAACTACCTATGTATGTATCTGGAAACAATATTGTGTCTTGCTTGTTTTTGAACTTTAGAGTATAATGATATTTAATGACTTTAAGATGTTTACTCCGTGTCATGGCTGCAAGATTCGTCGATACTGATGTTCCTAGTTTAGTTTGCTCATTTTCTCAGCTCTAGAGTGTTTCATTGAGTGGATACTCCAGCACTTAGTTACCTGCTGTACCTTTGATTGGCCTACGGGTTATGAATCTCACATATTTGATGTTATAAACACTGCCTCTACGGACATTCTTTTACATGTCTCCTGGTTGACAAATGCAGGAGTGATTTTTGGGTTTTCATGTGGATGACTATTGCTGGATCACAGGATATTAACACGCTCAACTCTAGTGGAAAATGCCATTATTTTCCAAGTGGTTGTACCAATTTGCACACCATCTAGTTGTCAATGCCATGGTTTTAAATTTTTGCCAAAATATTGGATGTGAATGAAGTGTATGGGGGTTTTTGGATTTACTCTTTTACAAATTTCTTATTCATGTATTTGAACATGTTTCTCCCTGGTTATCAACTTGTCTTACTGATTTGTAGTGGTTTTCATATACTCTGGTTAAGAATCCTTTGTTGGTGTTTTAGGCTGTAAAATCCCAGTTTGTGCCTTGTCCTTTCCCTTAATCTTTTTATTCTTGACAAAGTGGATATCCTTCATTTACTGTAATCATATTCATCAGACTGTTCCTTTTACAGTAAATTTTTGGTGTATTCATTAAGACAATCATAAAGATATTCCATTGTAATTGTTATGTTACTTGTGAAGTTGAATCCATTTGATTTACTTCTATATGTATAACCAATATTTCTCTCCATTTATTGTCTAATCCATCTATCCCTCACTCATCTGCAATGCCTGCTCTGTCATAAATAAAATTTTCTTA
The DNA here is from genome assembly GCF_046562875.1 of Panthera onca. Classification (NCBI taxonomy): domain Eukaryota; kingdom Metazoa; phylum Chordata; class Mammalia; order Carnivora; family Felidae; genus Panthera; species Panthera onca. The sequence goes on along the minus strand of NC_138339.1, from coordinate 175,549,079 downwards.
TCGTGCCTGTTGATTTCTGGACCTTATTCTATCCTGTTAGTCTATTTATCTGAGTGTGTAGCAAAAACACATTATTTTAATTACTACAGTTCTGTGTAAAAATCTGTTAACCTTGTTTTTCTGGAGTGTTCTAGGTTTTCATGTCCCTTTACTCTTGCATATACATTTTAGAATCCACTAATCAAAATCCAGGGAAACCCCTACTGAGATTTAGGTTGGAATTCTATTGACATCTTTCTGATATATTGAATATGTATAATTCACCATTGATTTTTTTAAATGCCTTTCAATACATTTTTATTAATTTCTTCATAAAAGGCTTTCACAGGGGTGCCAGGGGGTGGCTCAGTTGGTTTATTAGCCTTTGACTTCAGCTCCGGTCATGGTCTCATGTTTCATGGGTTTAAGGCTCTGTGCTGACAGCTAGGAGCCTGGAGCCTGCTTTGGATTCTATGCCTCCCCGTCTCTCTGCCCCTCCCCTGCTCATGCTCTATCTCTCTCTCAAAAATTAATAAACATTAAAAAATGCAAAATAAGTAAACAAACAAATAAATATAAAAGGCTTGCCCCCAAATCCCAACTGTTTAAAATCAGTTATGCTTCTCATTGTATTTTCAGATATTCATGTTGAAAAATTGTATATTTCACCTTAATGTTATCTGACCCCCAAAAAAGTAAAGATAGTGACCAAAAGTAAATGGGCAACTGGTTACACAGCATTCTCTCCCCCACACAAGGCAAATGTTTCTTCCAACCATCGAGCCATCTTGGAATCACTCAACTCTATTACTGTCTTCATTCTAGATGCCAGTAGAAGAGAGGTGTTTCTTCAGATAGTAACGATTAGTTGCATATTCAATTATCCTTTCTAAAATGTATGTCATATACAGTGCAAATACCCCATCATACTTATACAATAAATAGCTACCACTGTATTTCATACTTAGCTGATGCTAACTCTTGACGGTTCTCTGGCTTATTAGCATAATACTGTCCCTCACATTGTAGAGCTGCCTTCAACTTTACCATGTTCTTTCACCTTCAGCATTGCTTTTGGATTTTCCAACAATACTATCAAGGCAGAGCGTGCGTTCTTTTTTTCATTTTGAACAGGAGCTAAGGGAAATTTGGAAAGATTAATTTCCCCAAGATTGCATAGTTGGTCTCTGGTGGAGATGAGCCTCAATTTCAGGTTCTGACATCAGAGCCAGTGTTCCTGCCTCTGGACGCAAGGGAGGTGGTATTAGAGATTGTGGGACCAGAGACCGAGTAAGCCCTCCAGCCTCGTCTGTAATTGTTATTCAGTTTTTCTAATGTGAGAAAGCCTTAGTTGGTGCTTGCCAGCTGTAGTCCTTGGGAGGCTTCCTGCCTCTGTTTAGCGTTGTACCCAGCCCAATTTTTACCTGCTTGTCTTCCCAGTCCCTACTGGCATTTGAGTTTGTGACCTCTGCCCTAGAATCAGCACGGCATTCCCTATCGTGTGTTTGAATTTTTTTCTTCCTTGTACTTGTTACTACCTTGTACTTGTTCTGATTACTTATCACCAGACAGATCTTATAGACTGCTTTGCAATTCTGTTATGAAAAGATAGGTAAGTTATTATTCTCATAAGAGTAGACACGGAACACATAATAATACAGTGCACTCGATGTGTGCTAACTAAATATTAATTGATGATGGAAAAGACTTAAATCTTCCTCTAAATAATAAGATATTGTAGTTATCTATCAAAATCTAATTTTGCTGAAGTCACTTCATCTCATTGTGAGAGAATGTGGCTCAGGTCGACAGATAAATTGTTACCAGTTCATAAATTCTCAGTTGCTCTGTGCCCGTTACTGTGTGGAACTTCATCAGGAAAGGCTTGGGGTATGGTCCTGCTATTGGCAGAAACGTTATATAAAACCTGTGCATTGGCTGAGGTGCCTGGGTGGTTCAGTTGGTTCAGCATCCAGTTCTTGATTTCAGCTCAGGTCACAATCTCACGGTTCCTGGGATCCAGCCCTGCATTGGGCTCTTCGCTGACAGCAGGGAGCCTGCTTGGGATTCTCTCTCTCCCTCTCTCTCTGCCCCTCGCCTGCTCACATTCTCTCTCTGTCTCTCTCTCGAAAATAAATGAATGGACTTAAAAAAACCCAAAGCCTGTGTATTCGCACGAGCTGTGTTTGACGTGCCATATTTTTATACCGATGCCACTTTTCCTCCACGTGCAGTTGGTTCTCTTTGTCTTCCCCTTGTAGGACTCTTCCTGTGGTCTTTGCCAGAGCAGTATTTGTTCCTCCAGATTTGGATGTCTTCCAGTAGTTCAGAGCTTTACTTAGCACCAAAAACTAATTGAGCTGCAATTAAGAGCAGTAATTATTGATGAAAATGATGCCCCGTTAACTCCAGAAAGGTAGGCTGCTTTAATCCATAGCTGCCTTCATGGTTGGCTTTTGAGTTCTAAATAATGGAAGTCAATGTAATCCTTTCTCTATTTGGAGGAGGCTCTGTTTTATTTGGAATTTGTAAAGGAAGCTCTGTTAGGTAAAACTGCTTGCACACGTGCCTTTTTTTTTTTTTTTTTTTTTTTTTAATCTAAGTCCACGTATTAATCAAACCAGCTGTGCGGGTTGCTAGGTAGACTATGACACCAGGTGGCAATAAAATGTCTTCCGCATCACAATCAATACCGATGAGTTGCAGAGGCCTCCTGTACGGGAAGGCCTTTCCCGACAGGCACCCTCACTTGGTGGTAGGGAAAATGAGTATGGGTCTTATGAAACGATTTCAGCACCACCCTGCGCTTAATAGTGCTGTCTTTCATTGCCTGTTAACAGGTTGCTTTGGTGCCGTAAAATGTTCAAGCTGACAAATGCTGTCAAAGCTCCTCCAATGCGAACGTTTTCTGCTGTATTTCACGTGGTACCTTTTATTTTAGTGATGCCAAAACATGCATCAGTTGTTGTTTGTTCAACGTAGAGGGTGCTCTCCGGAGCCGTCCTGTTAGCCACAGAGTGCAGTCACTGTCCCATTCCAGGGACCATTGGTGGCGAAATTCTTCAATTAAAAGCTGTGGAATTATGCTGATTCTTAACAATTCATTTTCTCCCAGAAGTAAAATACCTGCTGGTAAATCATCAAGTTTGTTTAGTGTGATTTTCAGCATATAATATTGGATATGAATCTATCAGAGAGGCTAAGGTTCAAGCTAAAAATGATAGTTCTGCGAAGGTTTTTAATGAGATGCCCATATGTGGCTCAGGGTTCGAGTTTATGCTGCTATTTAATACTGGTTCACCAGTACCACTAATTAAACACATGCATTGTGCTTATTCTGTCTCAGGGACTGTTTTGAATGGTTAACTTATATGTATTTATTTAATCTTCACGAGAAGCCTATTTATTGGGGGCCATGTCCTCATTTAATAGAATAAGAAAAACTGAGTTGTGAGGGAGTAAACAATTAATCTAAGTCCATAGACAGGATATGGTAGGACCTCTGTTGGAACCCACTTACTCTGGTTCCAAAGTTTGTGCGCTTAACCAAAACTAACGCTTCGATTGACTGAAATGAAATACACTCCTGGCATTGAAAGGGAGCACACATACTGAAAGTCTACTGGTGTGATGGAGTTTTTTTGTTTTTTGTTTTTTGGTTTTTTTTTACAGTTAACAAAGAGAACAGATTTCTTCTATTATGTAGTGTGGGATTGTAGAGTTTAGATTACCCTCCTGGTCATGATTTCAAAGGCTGAAAATGGAGAACAGTTGGAGCAGGACCGGTGGACACGTCTGGGTTCCATTTGCCTTGTCTTTATCATGGATCTTTGGTCTTCCAAAGCACTACTTCAGTCTGGAACCTCAGACGATGCTACATTCACAATAGGATTGGATTTCAGTTGCTGCCCTTAATAACTGCAGGGCATCCCTTTGCAAAGGACTCACCAAAGATTCTTTTTGTTTCTTTGGTTCTGCTAACTTAAACACTAATATTTTATAATATTATGAGGAAACTACTGATTTTAAGAGTTAGGACTCATGTTTTCTTTTCCTTTTTTACTCTATAAATATATATCAGCAAGTAGCAAAAAGAGTGATTCCGGCTGTGAAGTTATTATCCCCAGTTGAGTTGAATATGGGCATTATAATTCACCGGTAGCTGATGACTGAATGGATCGAGAGGAAGAATGAAAAGGTAGATTTTAAAAATGAATATACAACAGTAATAATTTTCTCAATGAGATATTTGAAACTGAGACGTATGACAGGAAGCCAGACTAGGAAATCAGGAAGTTGGGATTTTTCACTCCGTCCTAATCAGTTTCTCAACTTCCTTTTTTGTTTAGTGCCTTTGCGAAGGCTTCTTACATGTATCTCTGACACGCTTCCAATAGACCTTTTGAATTGCACTTTGGTTTTCAGGCAGTGATTTCTGCCCTAGCTGAATTTTAGAATATGAAGGTCATTCATCTATATCCTGGAAGGATGATTCACATATTTATGTTCTAGAAAGTAGGCTGAAAAGAAAAATTTGCTACTTTATTAATTAGAGCCCTCTAACATTTTGTATTCTCAAGCTTAATCATTTGCTTGTTTGAACTGAAGTCATCTTCTTAATCACCATCATTAGTGGCTGTCCATGAATGATTATCTCTCTGAATTTTATAAGCATGTTAGAATTTAATGCATTTTACATTCCCCATTAGGGATTAGATATCATTCCATATTTTACTATGCCAATATATATATATTTTAAAGCATGAGATTAACTAGTGTAATGTTCTACCTCGAGGGTAGAGGGGAACCCTCCTCCCCCCTTTGGGTAGAGGAAGCAATTGGGTGACTAGGGGATCCAGTCTTGGAACCATGTTATACTTTAAGCTTTCCAGGAGATTTCAAAAAGTTTACTTTCAAAGACGAGAACCAGTTCTTTAGTCTTGAACTTTCCTGGTAATGAACAGTTCATTCCCTGTCTTCTGGAAATCACCCATTACATTTTGGGAGTCATTTAGAAATTCTTCCTTATGTTCAGTGGAGTGACTCATTGCATTCACTGGTTCCTAATTCTGATCTTTAAGATGACACGAACAAATCTATTCCTTTTGTAGCTGAAGATCTTTGAAATACCTGGAGCCATCTTAATATTCCTATGATTGTTCTCATGCACATTGGGTCATGCCACTACTTCCCATATTCCATATTTTGAAAATCTCACATGATCATGGTTCTCTGTCTCTTTGCTTGTGAAAATGGACACTGTATTCCAGAAAGAAACAGCAAAATCATGCATACACATAGAGCACTTTCTGGCTTACCTACTGCTTACTGGCATACCCACTGTATGTGTTCATGTGTTTGCTTGTTTCATGCTCACAGTGAAACTGGCAGACACAGACCTCTCATTATGTTCTCATTTTTGTCTGAATAGACCAGAAGCTCTAGGCAGGCAGGATCTGGCCCTGTTTTTTATTGAATCCCAACTCCATGCACAGTGCTTTGTACACAGTAGTGACTTACTAAATACTTGCTGAATAAATGAGCTCCCCCTTCTTCACCCTGGGGTTGGCACCTGGCAGTCAATTTGGCAGTCAAATGTGGAGTGAGTTTCAGAGCTTGAGAGAGTGGTCAATTTTGCATAATGCTTTAAAAAAAAAAACTTTTCAAGTTGTGTGTTTATATTGTTTGTGTGTTTCAGCTGCTTCTGGTTTTTCCTGGGCTTAAACTGATTGTCAGTATGTTCTACACACTGAAAGCAATAATGTTTTAGTCCAATACAGATATATATATATAGATATCTACATATCTGTCTATCTGTATATATGTGTGTGTGTGTGTGTGTGTGTGTGTGTGTGTGTGTGTGTGTGTGTGTGTATATGTATATATATACCAACCACCTCTCTCCTGTTCTCAATTTATGAAGTTAGGAGTTTAAAAATTGCTTTTAAAATATTAATCCAAAAGAATAAATGTAGTAAAATGTCAGTTGAAAAATTAAAATTAGACACTTCAGTGAAAATGTTTATTGGGTAAATGTGATATGTGGTTTAGTCAATAATAATCCTTTCAAAGGCAGATATTTATTTGTCATTCATGCCGAGCATTTTTCAAGGCTCTTGAGATAGAATGTCATGGACAAAGTCCATATTTTAATTACACATCTTCTATTTTACCTGAGGAAGACAGACAACTGATAATTAAACAAATAGGACGGATGAGGTCATCTTTAATCATAAGTTCAAGAAATCTCCAGAGCAAGGTGCTACAGAACAACAGTGAGGAGGTTGCCCAACGAAACAATGACTCACCGTTTCAGCTGAGGGGAGGAGTGTAAAGGTCCTGATGTGGGAGAAAGCTTGGTGCACTAAAGGAATAGCAAGCTGGGTGACCTGTTGCAGGAGAATGGTAGCCTGAGTATATTTGGGGTGAGGTTGGGCATGTACAGGCCTCATTATGAAGTCCTAATGGGCTGTGGTGAGAAGCTTGACTGACTGTGAAGTTGATTCATCATGGTGGATGGATCCATGGATTCTAGGGAGATGGATAAGCTGGGAGACCCATGAGAGGGGTCGAAAGTAAGCCAGGAGAGAAGGGATGGTGGGTCGGATGAGCAGAGGCCCGTGGTGATAAAGGGAAGTGGGTGGATTTGAGACAGGTATTGGAGGCAGCATGACAGGTCATACCGTAGGATCCCATCCTACAATATGGGTGTAGGCTGTACACTATGGATGTAGGGAGGGTGTAGGGACAAGAGAGGAAATAAGGATGGCACTTACCATATAATGGCAGGAAGTTAAGGACGAACCGTAAATCCTGCTTCTGCAATTGTCATTGTTACTATTTTATACAAGTGGACATCGGGATTCATGAAGACATGTTTCCACTCTGAGGCACAGCCATGGAGGAAGGCATCTGGATGAATGTACCAAAATTCTCAGCGATGTCTTCTTACTTTTGCATGCTAAATCTTCGTAGTCTCCTCCTGTATCCGTGTGAAGGAATAATGTAGAATATGTAGTCTGTCAGCGATACACACTGGTGTCTTTTTTTTCTTTTTTCTTTCGCGGGTCTCCCTACCTTTACTTAATCCATTACGAATATAAACACACCTGATATTTGTTGCCCCTTGGTTCTGTGAAATAGTGACAGTTCTTCTCTACTGCTGGCCAGGGCTTCACCTGCACATGTCTAAATTTGCTTGGCTTTCTAAAACAGTGCAAGGTTTTACAGAGATAAGACAGTTCATTTACATAACCTGGAATAATTTGGCTGGCAAACTCAAGGAGACGTAGTGTGTGGATCAGGTTTCACACGTTCATTTAGATCCGCTGATCCCCATGCGTTTCCTGTGCTCCCATCTGCGCAGCTCCTGGCCAGAGACCATTGTGCCCGTGAGCATTGACATTTCTTATTGCAGATGCTCAGTGCTTCGTAATTGGTTTAGGGTGCCCCAGATACTCACCAGGAGCATTGTTAATTAGTACCAATGTAAGTGGCAATTATTCTAAAACTAGGATACCTGCCTGTTACTAACGTACTCAGGTGGTTGCAAGAGCCAACATACTTCTTCCCTGCATTTTCCCCCTTTGGCATCATGTCGATTTTAGAACTCAAAAGATGCTTTTTCCGTTGCCCACAAACCACTGAGTTCTGCTCCAAGACCCTCATCATGACTTCCCAGGACCTCCCATAGACTTATCATCCCTTAATCTCCCGGAAGGTCTCTCTATGTCTGTTGAACTCAACCACTTGGCATTTCCTCAACAAACCCTTTGTCTCTACACTTTGCATCTTTGCCCCTTGAATTCTTTCTGTTTGAAATCGCTTTCTCACCCCCTTAATCCCCGCCTGTCACAAATTATACTCATTTCAAATGCCTGCCTAATGCTCCGTCCTTTGATCTCCCCATAATTTGTTTGTTCCTCTCTTTTGATATTTTACCTCTTATCTCTTGTCCTAGCTATACATCTTCAGGGTTTTATTGCCCCTTCCCTGCCGACTCTTCACATTTTTATGTTAGTGCCAGCCGAGTGCCTAACTAACATGTAGCATGTTGCTGATTAGGAAGGATTTGATGACTTCAATTGAATTCCTGGTCCTAACTGTAAGCAACAGAAAAAAAAAGATAACACAAAACCCAAAATCATCTCAAGGCAAAGTTCTGAACTAACCCAGCCAAAGGCGAGCTTTTCCAGTTCCCACTCCCACCCTGGAAGGGATCAGGCTGCCATCAAGGCCATTCTAACCTTTAATCTTTGTTGTTCTTTTATGGTCAGAGTGGCCTGGCCCTCTTTGTTTTCTGAGTGGAAAAGAAATCCAAAGAGGGAATGCCCTGCTGAGTGGGCCAACCCCGGGGAGATGCCGCTTGTACGTGCAGCCGGCAACCATTGGAGACCCCCCGATGGACTTCTAACGTCCCGGGGCACGTGTGCTCCTGGATGATATTGTTTCCCTTTGAATGCTCCAAAACCCGTCAGGTGTTTTCTTCCTTATCTCCCTGAGGACAGCCAGTTAATCTAAGATTAGCCTGACAGCCCCTATTTTCCAGGTCTCTGGTTTCATCAATAAAGTAGGTCGCATCTTTTTTGAGCTCCATTACCTCCTCCATAACCGTATTCTCTTGATCCATATTGTGGTTTATTCCTTATACAGCCCGCCCAATCCATTTTTGGCTGTGTTCCCACTTCCTATTCCCACTCTTGAATGGGACCATTTAATTCGGTAATTGCTGGGAGTATAAAAGCCTGACAATCTCTGAGCCTTTTGTATGGGGTTTTCACCTCATTGCTCTTCTGGTCACCACACTGACTTTGAGCTGAATAAGCTGAGTGACCAAGAGCATCACTCAGAATTACTAATGAATTGCCACCTTTACTTCCTAAGCGTTAATGATGAATGGATTTATTTGATTTGTCACATGAAGACGATTTTCTAGGAATTTGGGAAAAGTTCTAAAGACCCTTACTTGTTTGATACAGGAGGCAGTATCTTTAAAGGGGAGTGTACACACTCTTGTGGGGGATGCATTAGATATCCTATGGTATTTATTTTGATATCATGCCTTTTTATTCCTATTTTTAAATATGCATGCTATATTGGCGTAGTAGGACATGCACATAATTTATAAAAATGCATCTGTCAATGTTACGTGAGCAAGATGATTTCACTGATAGGGATGTGTGGGAAGAATGTTTGGGGACTCTTGGCTTTCAGAACAACTTCATCTTCTAGCTCCTTGCCTTCCCCCTTGCTAGTTGTATGACCCTGGATCAGCTTATTTAGTCTCTTTGGGTCTTAGTGTCCTCACTTGCTGATTGAAAACAGTACCATCTCTTAGGTTGTTGAAAGGATTCTGTGAGGTTAACGCAAGCGAAGAAGTTAGCAAGTACCCGGAGCGGAGTGCTTACTGGTTACTATAGTCATTCATAGTTTTTATTGACGTTACTGCTGTTGATATGTGCTGCACGTCTCTTATATTGCCCTACTGTTCTAGTATTTCACCACTTTCATAACAGCAGAGGAACTGCGTCTACTTTCCATGTCAAATAATAAAAAAAGCATCTTCTGAACGCGTTAAAAAATGTGAATGAATGAATAAAAATTAGAATTTTAAAAACTACACATGCGTACTTTCCTCCCTTAACATTAATAATATAAATAGGTTTTGTAATATATTTGCATAACTTCTGTAAGACATGGATGGAGCAAAGTAATTCACTAGAGCTTTAAAAACACTGAATCCACAATACATACAGTAGGGTCATTTAGTTGGTAACATTAGCTTCTGATGATTTTTCTTTGGCATTTTCGAAATTAGACTCTTTCAGATAAAGTTTATTATAAGCCTACCTTTTATTGAATGTTGCCACAGCAGGTATGGTTTTAAAGTGATGTTCTGGCACAAGATGTCTTAAAGAATAATAAGCTTACTATGCATTTATCTGGTGTGTTTGCTGAGATCTGAGGATGTAAGAGAATTCTTCAGTGAGGTAAAGAAAAGTTCACCATAGTTTGCAGGACTGGTTCATGTGGAATTTATAAGAATGGACTGACCAGCATGCCCTTTTAAAATTCCGTAGTTAATCTCTTTATTGAAAGCTGCTGGGCTAGTTGATTAAGAAACCCTTACAGGATGCCTGCTTTTAGTGTCATACAAATGAAGCTGAATTGTTGCTAAGTAAATCGCTGTAGATCAAAGTGTTTTGTGGTCAGAGTGCTGCAGTTATTTTTTATTTATTTTTATTTCGCTTAAGAATGAAGGTGAAGGGTTGAAGAATGAAACACACCAAATTTGACATCGATGATGTTTATTTACTTTCGCACACTTCTCTAAGCATCTAATCTGAACAACGGTCCAGGTAGTGCAGCAAACCCTAAATGGGCAAATGGAAAGCTCAATCAATTAATAATTGGTTCCTATTTATAACTGTCCGGGTCCTTCCTAGCCATTAAGAGATCAGTATGCATGTAGAGGAGACTTCAGGTGCTCCCAGGGAAACTGGAGAAGCCAATGTGTTGGCTTGTCCATGGTGTAAAACCCCTACTGCCAGAGTCACGTCAGCATTAAGTGTACAGGAGACTATTGAGTGTTACCATGTGATCTGAAAGATGATTTTTTTGCTTCTGCTGCTAGCCTGAAGGCTACAACATGTATTTTGTAGCTCTTGATTGTCCAGTGCCTGAAGCAGTATAGGAAGAATTTGCGTGGATTAAGTAAGTGAATGCGTGAGCATGTATTTTGCTGACTAGGATGACAATGAGGAAAGAAGCAAGAAAGAGGACTGAAAGAGTGGAGTGAAAATGGAAATTGAGTCTACCATTAAGAATTTCGAATGGTTTTCAGTTCCATCGTGTGATTTTTACTCGTGAAAAGTTCAGGCAATGCTGTGTTGCGGTTTGTTTCTATAGTGGGTAGCCTTAAGTCGGTATATTTAGTGATGTGATAAATGCAGCTTGGGGAAGGACTCATGTTTTGCCATGTGTATTTTAGTACCTTCGAGGACAACTCTAAAAAAATCGTTTATTTATTTATTTTTGTATTTTATTTCATTTCATTTTATTCTGCTATAGTTAATATACAGTATTATATTAGTTTCACATGTACATTATATCCATGCAACACTTCCTTATATCACCTGGTGCTCATCACAAGTGCCCTCATTAATCCCCAGCACCGATTTCACCCATCCCCTCTACCCGCCTCCCCTCTGGTAAACATCAGTTTGTTCTCTATAGTTAAGGGTCTGTTTCTTGGCTAGTCCCTTTCTTTTTTCTTTGATCATTTATTTTGTTTCTTAAACTCTGCATGTGAGTAATATCGTATGGTATTTGCCTTTCTCTTACTGCCTTATTTCACTAGCACCATCTGTGTCATTGCAAATGGCAAGATGCCATTCTTTTTCATGGTTGAATAATATTTCATTGAATCATATTTCATTGTGGTATATTTACCACATCTTCTTCATCCATTCATCTGTCAGTGGACACTTGGACTGCTTCCATATTAGCCTATTGTAGATAAGGATACAATAAACATAGGGGTGAATGTATCCCTTTGAATTAGTGGGGTTTTTTTTGTATTTTTTGGGTAAAAACATTTTTATAACACTCATTTGACATACAGTAAGTAATGATCTATCTCAGATACTAAAATCAACAAATATCTACTAAATGTCCCATTCAAGGTTACAGTAAAACCTGGGTTAAACTTAGAAACTAAATCTATAAATCTGGGTACCATTCTAATGCTTTAGGTAGAAACCTGAAGCTTACCTCCTCATACAGTCAAAATAAGACTGTTAATAATCATTGATTCTTCTAGGGCTGACCAGTAACATCGGTCCATTTCTGTAACTCTGTTAATGTTGTCACCATTGTTCACACCTACAATTTATCCATTTAGTTGACTAGTCATAGATTCATGGTAGATTAAAGCTAATTTATTATCCCCATTTTTCCACTAGTGATATGTACAGTGGCTAAAAAGGGACAAAATGACATAGTTAGCAAATGTAACGCATCTGGAAGAGGATTTATAGAAGCATCAAATCAATGAGAGGAGAGTCCACATCAAGTTTTTATGAAAATATGTGTGAACAAAATGAATTCTTTACTACCCAACTAATTTAGGAAATAGCCTTATATTGCATTAGACAAAATAACTGACCTGTGTTTGGACTTACTAATGCTGATACAGCCGGGCCAGGATTCTTTCATCATGCTCAACCATCTTCAAATTCTGTGGTGCCATATTGCTTAAGTTTCATTGTCTTTCTTTCAAGATGTTGCAGATGCATTAGCAAAGACTTTCTAATGCGAATGAATATTTTGACCAGAAATCATGTGGGGAGAGAAAGGATTTTAGCACTTCTTTGATATTGAGCAAAGAAATGCTTGAGTTGTTCCCTCATGAGAGCGTCTAGAGGCAATGCTTACTGAACCTGGGGGTGTCCCAGTGTCCGGTCTGGTGCTCCTCCATACCAGTGCCCATCTGAATAAACGTGCTAGGCCTTCGAGGTTTCCTTTGTTCTTCTTCTTTTTCTTTAAATGATGCCCTTGCATTGTATACTGCAGCCTGGAAGCTTTGATCTTTCTTTTTCAGTTCTGTGATCCTAACTCAAGCCCGCTGTTGCACTTCAGGCTCACTCCAGACAGAGATGATTATATGAAAGTTGTAAATGGTTTGAGGGACTGAGGCCTGACAGAAACTTCTCTGGGAAGATGGTAGAGCAGCCTTTCCAGTGCGTTTATAAGCCATACTGAGGTGCACCATGCAAAAGCAAAGTCCCAGGGATAAGCTAGTGTGGGGAGAGTGGCAGGCTTTTCTCTGTGGGATGGGTAGTGCTCTCACCAAGTAGAGGTTCTGAGACACTCCACGGTTGTAAAACCTTTTGACTGTTTAGCCTAGTCTTTGCACAGCTGTATTGACCATGGAACTGCTTTTTATCTTTTGTAATATTTTTTTAATATACTGAAATTTGGAGAACTCTCTTCTGGGAATGATCCAAAAAAGGAAATTGGAATATGGGCCTAAGACAGCGAACCAAGAGTCCCAGTGGTGTTCTTCAGCTTGTAGGTACTGATTGGCCAATGTGAGCTGTGTTTTGTTTTTCTTAGTGGCAAATAAATATAAAATCTCAACATGTAAATTATGGCGACGAACCATTATAAACCAAGTAAAGTTAACTTTTAGAATGGAAAAAAAAAGAATTTCTTGAATGTTTTGTCAAAGAAATGGTGATTTTTTTTTTTGTGATAGATAAAAGCCCATTATAATTAGGTACTAGTTATATGCTTTATTTTCAACACTAGTTATATGCTTTATTTTTAAGTTACCCTCTCTGATCCTCCTGACATCTTACTTGCTTTATGGATTTGTTTGTAAAGATTTTGTTCACAGATGTAGAGTATGAGGTTGGCTGTGACCCCCACCTCTGATTAAAGCGTCAGGCTGTCCAAATCACCAGCAGTCACATGATTTAGGTGCATTTTGCCCTGTGGTGCCCAGAAGCAATTTCAGAAACAAAAAAAACGCTCCTTCCATTACTGACCAAAACATTTTAGAAAATATTTTGTCTGTTAGTGATATTTCTGATAGACTACAAAAAATATAAAGTTGGGGCGCCTGGGTGGCGCAGTCGGTTGAGCGTCCGACTTCAGCCAGGTCACGATCTCGCGGTCCGTGAGTTCGAGCCCCGCGTCAGGCTCTGGGCTGATGGCTCGGAGCCTGGAGCCTGTTTCCGATTCTGTGTCTCCCTCTCTCTCTGCCCCTCCCCCGTTCATGCTCTGTCTCTCTCTGTCCCAAAAATAAATAAAAAACGTTGAAAAAAAAAAAATAAAGTTAAGCAGATCTTGGTTGGAGAAAACATTCTGTCATACTAACTATTTTTTCCTCCAGCAGTAAGGAAAGTACATACAAATTTAATGAATAGAAGTTGGAATCACGTTTCTTCTTAGTTTGGTCTTTTATTCTCTCCCTTAGGCTTAATATAAATGAGTAGAGTGACAAATACAGAGGGGAGTTTTTTCCTCTGTAGAGAACATATAGGTCACTAATGTCAACGTTTTGTGTCTGAAATAACATGCTGCTTGAATATGCTTCCGTGCGGTCACCATCAGACATTAGCCTCAATTTTGCAGTGACTGAGTTTTTGGTGGAGTAATGTACTCAGATGTGACGTTACATTTGCCCAGTATGTTATATTCTTGGCACCCACATAATTTGGGTGTTTATTAGTTCAGAAGAGAAATGAAGCAAGTCCTATCTAATATGTATTGATAATTGCTCTCAACTTAAACACTGATTTAACAAGTTCTCTGAATCTCTTGCCAAAATTTAGAGAGTATGTTGTTGATCTTTGCAGTCTTCCAGAACATACTAGGATTTTTTTTTCCCTCACAAAGTCACTAAATTGTGCCATTGGCACATATCAAATATGATATGAAGGAGATTTTCAAGAATCCAACCTGTTTTATGTACTAATTAGTTTCAGAAAAATTGATTTTGCTTTGTGTACAAACTCTGAAGAGTCTTACTCATTAAATAGATTGGTTCTTTCTCTGTAGGCTACGCTAAATGTTGAATATAAAATTGTGTAATGCCCTAGAAAAAGCATCTAAGATGATTATTTTAATATAAATTCTGTGTGTGACTAATTTGCTGGGCAGACTGTTTATATGAACCCATCTGATCTGGAGATATTCCAAAGCTTAAAACTTTCAAGGGAACAGGTTTAGAAAGTTTCAGTTAGGGGCGCCTGGGTGGCTCAGTCGGTTAAGCGTCCGACTTCGCTCAGGTCATGATCTCACGGTCCGTGAGTTCGAGCCCCGGGTCGGGCTCTGGGCTGACGGCTCAGAGCCTGGAGCCTGCTTCTGATTCTGTGTCTCCCTCTCTCTCAGCCCCTCCCCCGTTCATGCTCTGCCTCTCTCTGTCTCAAAAATAAATAAACGTTAAAAAAAAAATTAAAAAAAAAAAAAAGAAAGTTTCAGTTAAACATTTTGCAATATACCAATCTTCTAGGAAGACTTACATTAGTACTGAATGGTGCTTCTTCACTTTGTACAGCAAAATTAGTATTTTAAATTGCGTGACCTCTCTTTCTCATCTGAGTACTAATGTCCCTTATGCCAAAGATGACTTGAACGCAATATAATTCAATCTCTGTGTATAAATAAAATAAAAATATCTGCATGTTTATAAAAATAAATACAAACTATAGAATTCAATATAAAATAAATATTAGTGAAAAAAATTCAGTAGACATTAGGTAAGTATGTAATTTATGTCAAATGTTGGGTTAAGTGCTGAGATAAAAGTGGTAATTAGTAGTCTGTTGAAATTTTGTAGGTTACAGTGCTTTAGTTTTTCTCTCTTAATTTTAACAACAACTTAATGAAATAGTGTTTATTCTAATTGACCATTTTACAGATGAGGACATAGGCTGAATTCAGAATTCGGACATAAGAGTATCACATAGTTGATTAATTTTGGTTTTAAAAGAAAACAAATCCCCAAATGTCTTAATAACTATGATGCAATTAATTTAAATTTAAATTTCCAACACACACTCTTTAAGGCACATAGTGACTTTCTTGGATATAAAATTGCAAAGGACCAACCTACCGTATTTTTGAGATCTCGAAGTGGTTCTGGACCTTAAGGGCCTAAGCTTTCATTCCAGTGTATTCCTCATTATGATATACCTGCATTGTAAAATATTTTGGGTTAAGACCCAGAGAACCTTAGGTAGAGTGAAATGTATTTATATATTTGAGATGTTTGGGCTTTAAACCTAATGCAAAAGACTAAAACAAGTATTAAGAAGACATTAACACACCTTCATGGCCTTGTCTATCACAGCGACTTTGAATGAACCCATTCATTCAATGGGGTGAGAAGTGCCCCATTGATTTTTGAGTTGTGCTTAATGTATTCTCTTTTTGCTTTTCAGATGGAGACACAAAGTCACATACATACATTCACTTACACGCAAACGTTCACAGAGGCATAAATAGATAGCATGTAGATGAAGTCTGGCATGTAGCTGAATCCTAGCCATTTGGATCAGGAACTTCTTTGTTACAAAGTGAACGCCGTCAATAATAAACATATATCTTAGTGAAATATTTGGTAGCAGCAGAATTGGATACAGAAAGTAGAATGACATTTTCTATAATTAAACAATGTCATTATACCTCAAAAAAAAAAATCATATACAACTGTGTTAAACTAGTCTGAGAAATAGCAAGTGGCATTCCCAACAGGCAGAGTGTCAATTGTATCTTGTTCGTATAATGGTTGCACTTAAATTAGTGAATATTATTACAGTCTCAGTGATTAATAGCTCATGTTTTGCTATAAAGTAAAAATATAAGATGAATCACAATATGGAAATAATGTTTATAAGACAATGTTTTGAAACATTTTTGCTCCCCTGTAAGTGGATGATTACTATAAAAAAGTGATTATTTTAATGTGACTTTGTTAGACGTGTTTTGGTGGTCAACGATAGTTCTTATCTACATTTCCCTTTCTGTCACAAACGTGTGTGTTCCGTTTTGTTCAGGTGAGAATAATTAATTTCCCATTTTATACTTCTGAGCCATTTGACTACAAGAACATCCATTTTAAACGAAGACTGCAGAATTATACATTCATCAGAGTTTTGCAGATAAAAAAACTGACATTTACAGTATTCCAAGGGTTATGTTACTTGTGCATGACTACTTTGTATGTTTCCCAACCTCTGGAAACACCAAGCCACATCGTTACCTCTTTGTCAGTTTGGTTTCCAAGTGTGCCTCAAATAATTGTTGTTAGTACTCTGGATTTACATTTGCCAAGTTCCTTTTTAAGAACATTAATTGTATATATATACATTTATGCCAAGATTAAGACTAGGTAGACTTAATATGCAATTTTTTTCTTTACTAATATATAACACTTTAACTTAAAAAAAAGTCTCAGTTGATAGTGATAGATACTCGTTTGTAATTCAAAACCTTATTCTTGTTTGACTGTTTCTCAAAGAGTTTAACATAGAATTACTATATGACTCAGAAATTCTCCTCCTGGACACATACCCGAAAGGCCTGAAAACAGGTACTCAAACTCATATGTGGACTTCCTGTTCCTAACAGTACAATTCACAGTAGCCAAAAGGTGGAAACAACCCAAATGTCCATTAGTGGATGAATGGATAAACCAATGGTGGTATATCCATTCAGTGGAATATTATTTGGGCATAAAAAAATGAAGTACTGATTCATGCTAAAATGTAAAATGGTAAACTTTGAAAACTTTGTGCTAAGTGATAGTAGCTAGATGTAAAAAGTCATATATGAGTCCATTCATATGAAATATCTAGAGTGAATATCCTCTGTCATAGAGACAGAAAGCAGACTGCTGGTGGCCAAGAGGTTATGGGAAAAGGCCATGAGCAGTAATTACTTAATGGGTCTAAAAAATTACTTAATTTTTTCTTTAATTTTTTTTTAATGTTTATTCATTTTTGAGAGAGAGAGAGAGACAGAGTGTGAGCAGGGGAAGGGCAGAGAGAGAGGGAGACAGAATTTGAAGCAGGCTCCAGGCTCTGAGCCATCATCACAGAGACTGATGCGGGGCTCAAAACCACTAACTGTGAGATCCTGACCTGAGCCGAAGTCAGACGCTTAACTGACTGGGCCACCCATGTGCCCCAATAGGTATGTAATTTTCTTTTGAGGTGATGAAAATAGTTTGAAACTAGAGTGGTGTTTGCACCGCATTGTGAATATGCTAAATTCCACTGAACTGTTCACTTTAAAATGGTTAATTTCAGTGCGTCTGGGTGACTCAGTCGGTTGGGCGACTGACTTTGGCTCAGGTCATGATCTTGCAGTCTGTGAATTCGAACCCTGCGCAGGGCTCTGTGCCAACAGGTCAGAACCTGGAGCCCGCTTCGGATTCTGTGTGTCCCTCTCTCTCTGCTCCTACCCTGATAACGCGCTCGCTTGCTCTCTCTCTCTGTTAAATAAACATTAAGAACTATTTAAAATGGTTACTTTCATGTTACATAAATTTCACCTCAAATTATTAAAAAAAATTTTTTTTTCAATATATGAAATTTATTGTCAAAATGGTTTCCATACAACACCCAGTGTTCATCCCAAAAGGTGCCCTCCTCAATACCCATCACCCACCCTTCCCTCCCTCCCACCCCCCATCAACCCTCAGTTTGTTCTCAGTTTTTAAGAGTCTCTTATGCTTTGGCTCTCTCCCACTCTAACCTCTTTTTTTATTTTTTTTATTTTTTTTTAACATTTATTTATTTTTGAGACAGAGACAGAGCATGAACAGGGGAGGGTCAGAGAGAGGGAGACACAGAATCTGAAACAGGCTCCAGGCTCTGAGCTGTCAGCACAGAGCCCGACGCGGGGCTCAAACTCACGGACCGCGAAATCATGACCCAAGCCGAAGTCGGATGCTTAACTGACTGAGCCACCCAGGCGCCCCTCAAATTATTTTTAGAAAGAATAGGTGTGTCATTATCCTAATAAAATTTTATTTACAAAATGCTTATTGTTTTTGAAATTGGGCACAACACATTTCAAACATTAATATTAATGCATCACTGGGGATTATTTAAGGTTATTTAGATTTAGTAATTTACTGTTTCTTAAACGAAGTAGTTACCATTTCAAACAATTGAGATATTATTTAGCCTAGTGAATTCTGACAATTTACATTTTATCCACTTTTTAGTCTTACTTGAATCCATTGCCTTTCCAGCCTCCATGGGTAGTTTCACAATTAGCACACATTATCTACATATGTTTGTTTGCTGTTGCACACAGTAACTCTTGGCTTGTAGAGCCAAGTTCTTTCCATGTCCTATCCAATTTATTCCTGAAAGCAGCTTTATGAAGTAATGCCATTTTACCTGTTTAATAGTTGAAGAAGCCAAGGTTTGTATTTAACTGATCTGGGACTGATCCCAAAACTTGTTATGTAACCATTACTTTTTTTTTTCCCCCTAATAAGATTCATCCCACAAAAATGAGTTGGTCTTAGTGAACTCACAGTCTCTAACTCCAGCCCCAACAGAGAAGCAAGTGAAAAATTAATTATTCTTTAGGGGGAAAAAGTGTTACTGGATTTGCTAAGCACCATGCTGAAATTCATTCGGTGGCATGTTCTGGAGTGTGTGAAAGTCTCATTATATAATTAAAGCATTAAATATACAAGGAAGCTTGACAAAAATGACAGAACTATAGTATGTGCCTGTGAATGTCTTCTGAAAGTAGTCAGTTTACATCGTAGTTAAGATTATATTCGTTTATTCAATAAATATTTACAGAGTGCCCAATATGCTGAGTAACATAAAGTCCTTGCCTTCAGTGAGATCTCACATCTGAGAAGGCACATGACAAATAAATATTTATTAGGCCATTAGGTTGTAGTGAGTGTTAGGGAGACAACAAGGTAAGATCTGGAAAGTATAGTATATGTTATGTGTGCGTGCCCGGTTTAATATAGGATGGTCAGGGTAGAGCTTGTTGAGAGAAGATTGGCCAGAGACATGAAAAAAGTAACTGAAAAGATCATGTGGGTATCTGGGGAAAGAACATTCCAGGCATAGGAAACATCATCTTCATGTGACTGGAGGAAGGATTGTGCTTGGCATTTTTGAAAATCAGCAAAGGACCGGTTTGTCTGGATTGGAATAAAGGGAGGAGGAGTGGGAGGAAGTGAATTCATAGAAGTAAGTGTGTGCCAGATTTGGCAGAGCCTTGAAGACTTGTTAAGGCCTTTAGATTTTATTCTAATCAATATAGCAAACCTTCAGAGTGTTTGAGCAGAGGAGGGTCTTTTGATCAGATTTACATCATAAATACAGTTGCTTTGACTGTTGTGTGAGGAGTCCACTAGGGGACCGGGGGTGGTGATGAAGTAAAGAAGACAAGAATATCTTGTAGCCCTTGCTTCTTTTCCCGATTGTGTTCTCTGCACTGGCATCACCTGGGACCATCTTAGAAATGCAGACTCTTGGGGCGCCTGACTCTTGATCTCTGGTCTTAATCGCTGAGTCGTGGGTTCAGGCCCCATGTTGGGCGTGGAACCTACTTAAAAAAAAAAAAAAAAAAAAGAAGGCAGACTCCCACGCCCCACCCCAGGCTTACTGCAATGTCCCCAGATGGTTTGTATAAAAGTTTGCAGAGAACTGATTTAGATGAGAAATGGGGTTGGCTTGGGATAGAGAAGTCTAGGCAGGAATGTTAGCAAATAAATGGTGGGATACTAGATGTAACTTTTCCTTTTTTTCTTTTTTTTGGATATAACTGTCAGTCATGATCTGTTGAGATATTGTATATGGGCGTGAAACAAAAGAAGGATGAGTGGGGTGCCTTTTACTGCAAAAAGAAAACCAGAGAGCGGCAGATTTCTCGAAGCCACTGGAAATCTAGAATCTGGTTTGAGGTGCCTTTACACATCCAAGGGAGGAATCTGGAGATAGGGGCTAGAACTTTAAACTTGGGAGTGGTTAGCATGAGAAGGTGTGGAAAACCATGGGACTAGATGAGATCACCCAGACAATGATCAGCTAGGGAAGAGTGAGTCCGAGGACTCAGGTCTGAAACCCTCCAACACTGGAGGAGGAGGAACATGCAAAAAGGACAACTAATTGTGAGTCCCAGGGGAAGCTGTAGGGTAATGATTTGGAACATGTGGTGGCCTGATGTCACTTGCCACCGAGAGTAGACAACATCAGAGAACTTGTAAACATCTCATGAAATGTTGGTTTGCTCATTCGTTTCCCCCGTTGCACTCCAGGCTGTCCAAAACAATGTCAGAACAGCGCCTGGCGTTCAGAAGGTGTTCAGAAATAAACTTCTGGATAAATGAAGGACAGTTGCTTGTTTTGGGTTAGTATAGTACTTGGCATTTTTAGGACTTCTAGATTTATGTGATTCTGCAGCAAGTCAGGCTCTGGGTCATCTGCTTTTTTGCACATGATTACTCACTTCAGTGCTATAGGTAACTTGGTTGGAAATCGTTGCTGTTATGTTTAATGTCCCCTGCCACTTTCACTCCTTTATAGTTCCCTCTTTGCTGTTTGGATGTAAATATTCACAATCCTCCCTTTTCTTGTGGTGCCTTCTCATCCGTCTCTGACAAAATCCATGTATGTCTCTACAAAGAAAGAATATTTTATCAAATAACAGTGTTTAGTCACAAAGGTGTGTTTCTTGATAGATAATCTGAGGAGAAATGAATGGAGCTCTTGATGTTTTCCAAGGAACTGATTTGGTAAATCAGATTTACTGTATTGTGATCTATTTTTCTAAAAACCAGACAAGAACTGAGAAGCACGACTCATAAGTCAAACCCTAGGCCTTTATTTGAAGCGGGTTTGCTTTGGTTATTACTTCGATGAGATTTAAGTTTAAGGTTCCAGGTCTGACACATTTGGTCTCAGGGGCAATGGTGATGAGAAATATAGGATGATGTACGGATTCATAACTAAGTGCTCCAAGGGGGAACTGGCCTCTCAGCTTTTGTTTACCACTATCAGCTTAATATAATTTCAAAGGCAAAGTTACCATCAGAAGTTCTTTTGTTGGTGGGATACAAAGAAGATAAGAAAAATCCCAACATATGTTCTACGTTAACTAAGCGAGGTTTGTTTAGAATGAAGAGTTTGAAGATGTTCAGTTTGTGAAGAGGGCTACACTGGCATTTCTCCGTACAGCCATTGGTGTGTGTGTGTGTGTGTGTGTGTGTGTGTGTGTGTGTAGACTCTGAGGAGCCAGAGGATCTGAGGGGGCAGCTGGGAGAGGCATGTGGGAACTTTCTGGAAAGAGAGAAATCCCAGGACCAGCTTAACCCCTCTGTATTTTTACAAATTAGCAAAAAGTTAATGAAAAGAGTTATATTCAACAAATTCAGAAAGTAATTCTTGATGAGCTCTTTTGTTCACAAGGTTGTGACGGCCCATTCCTTATAATACCTGGCTTCAGGCTGATTACAGGCAGGAGAAGCAAGTGATTGTCTTCGAAAATAAGCAGCCAGTATTCACATCTTGATAAATATTATCATTTCCCCCCATTTTTTCTCCTTTTCTTTTCTCTTCCTTCATAATTTGAGTTGACATAAGGAGATACTGTTCTCAAGATGAAAGCATTTTTAGCAGTTAAAAAGCCATTTTCAGCAGACACGGATGACTATTGCTTAGAAAGAAAAGTTATAGGAGGCCATACTAAGGCAATAGGGCAAGAATATATGTGACACAAGACAAAATATGATGTGACATAAGCAAAGTGATAGAGTCAAAGGAGGACAGCCATGTTAATTTGGGCAAATCTGGACAGAGTTTCAAGGAAGAGGCAGCCCTTGGATTGGACTGAAAGGTTAAATTGGATTTTGGAGCTAAAGAAGAGAGGAGAGGTGAGCATTTAGGCAGCTGTTTCAGAAGAGCAAATGAACTGACATCAAGAGATCACTGTTAGAAGAAGTGTTTGGGATTTGGGTAGCCAGAACAAGGATGTCATTAGAAGTTCTTCCCAGGTGTAATGTTTCTTAACTTCAGAGGCATGGGATTGTTTTGGAAGATTTTGAGCACAAAAGTGGTATAACCAGAACTATGTTTTAAGAAGATAAGTGGGCAGCAGTGTAGAGAATGGAGTCTGATGTTGAGAACCATGAAGTAGGGACACCGTGGTAGCAGTCCAGTGTGGAAGCAGTGAGGTCCTGAGGAAGGATGGTCCTGGAGGGAAATAGGAAGAAACTGGGCGTGGATGTGATAAACACTGGGGAGGGAAATGTTGGAGAGAAATAGGACTGGGCAGTGGTTACGTTAAGGGTCAGCCAAAGGGAAGGGTGCTGGGGCAGTGGGAATGCACACAGGTGAACTGAGAAAATGGCGGCATCTAGCAGTAGAGATGCCATGAGGAAGGGTGGGTGGACGAGGAGGAAGATGAGTTTACTTGTGGATTTGTACCTGAAGCACATGAAGGAGAAAACGTCCTAGAACCATTTGCAAGTATAAGCCTGGGTTTGGCAGAGAAACCAGAGTTACAGAAAGAGATTTGGTCTTTATTTGTTGCAAGATAATAAGTAAAGTTGGATGAAATACCATCATCCTTTTAGGTGATTTCGTACAATTAATCTGGCTCGTTAAAGGAAACCTCAGACTTGAAGTAAACAATACATTGTAAAACACAACACACTTCTTTTGTCTCCCGTAGAGCAAGAGTTCAAGATAATTTCCTTGAACAAGGGTTGTAGCAAGAACTCTGTTGAAAAGAACTTCAGTTTTTGTGCCTATAATATCAGATTCTTCCATAAATGTGAGCCACCATCCAGTGGAGAAGGCTTTTTCCTTTCAGGCATGACATGTGTTTGATTTCCAAGGGCAAGGTTTCTCATTTGATTGCCAACCTCCCTAATTAGGAGGCCTTGAAGATCATCGCCTCAAGGTTGTTCAAGCTGAAAAAGCATTCACAAGCACAAACATATTTTATGTCCAGTAAAATTCGCTCTAGTTGACTGAATGCAGTTACTTATCATAGAGACTTACCTGTTCGCTCCAGGCAAACGCAGCCAGCAGCATTAGCATTCAAGACAAAAGACAGCCATCAGTGTAAATTCTTGTCTACTATGCAAGGTGTATCTTTTGATCTTTTCAGAAAGAGCTGGAAAATTGGATGGTATTTGCAGGAGCCTTTCAGCTGAGAAATGTCAATAATGTAATCGTGTTGAGACCAGTGCATGGAATTGACTTGTTGGGAGCTGGATACAGATGCAAGGATGAAGTATGTATCTGATTATTATATATAGACCTGAGTTTGTACGTGAGATCCAGGTCGCCAGGCGACGTCAGAAGGCAGCCCTAGGAGAATTGGATGAATCCTTCAGGCGGATCTCTGAGTGGCAACTCCAAATCTGAAGTTTTGGGAAAACAAAGAAACGAGAAAGTAAATTTCCTCCTGTTATTTGCACGTGCAGTGTCTCACCGGCTTCTTCCACCCTGTGGATAATCTGGTGGCAGTGAAATCAAGACCGGTCATTCCATTTCCCTCAAACAGAGCCAGTCACCTTCATTGTGTGCCGAATTCCTGCAACCTGAGCTGGAAGGAGTTTTAAGTTGTTTTTGTGTGGTTTGTATAGGCTGCAGGTTGTGTCTGACTGCTTTAATTTTTTTTATGTTTATTTCTTTTTGAGAGACAGAGTGCAAGCAGGGGAGGAACAGAGAGAGGGAGACACAGATCCGAAGCAGGCTCCAGGCTCTGAGCTGTCAGCCCAGAGCCCGATGCGGGGCTCGAACTCGTGAACCGTGAGATCACGACCTGAGCTGAATGTCGGACACTTAACCGACTGAGCCACCCAGGTGCCCCTGTGTCTGCCTAGTTTAAAAGCCATATCCAAAATAAACAGCATCGGTGAATCAGATTGTTCAATTTTGTAATTGCTTCAATGTGCTTTTTGGTTTTCCTTTTATTCTTTCCTCTTTAGTTATTGGGAATGATAGTGAAGTTTGTCTTTCATTACTTGCTATTGGATTATCTGTGAACAGAAAGGAGATGAAAAAATGGTTCATAGAATCCTAACAACGTTAATTTGTTCAATGCTTGACTCTGTCTCCATCGAGAGATAATGGTTTTGGCACCACAGTATTCTGTGGGCAAATGAGTGTTTTATCTTAAAAATTAAGAAAGATGTTCTGTAATTGAATGCCACAATTCTTTGGTTCACACAAAAATTTGAACTTCTGTGTTGATGTTATCTGAGAACCTATGACGTCTTACTCATGTGTCTCTTGAAGTGACCTGCTAGTGTCTTCCTCATGGGACACATGACACCGGGAAACCTTCTCATTCTCAGAAAGACATCCGCAATTGCCATCCTCATGGCAGTCGTGAACATGTGAACGTGTAGGGCTTACAGTGTGCCGGGGACTACTGTAAATGCTTCCGGGCATTCTCCCATTTAATCCTTACGATGCTACGAGGCCCTCGATATTATCATCCTCTTCTTATGCATGAAAAAAGGGGAGACAGAGGAGTTAAAGAAGATCCCAAAGCTTGATTAGCAGCAGTTGGACTCCAAAGTTTGCTTGGAAGTCTCCGTCCTGAAGCAGTGGATAGGAGATGTGAACCACCAAGTTTATCCTGGAGGAAGACGCACGACACATTTCTTGAGGTCCTGATATTAATTGACCTGTTTTTTTCCGTAAAAGAGGCAACATTTTGGAAGATGGGTTTCTTCTGTTGTAGTTTCCATGTCATTTGGGAAAATAATTTTGCTGTTTCTTGCTTTGATATCGTGTGGCTCTAGCAAGTGTGAACACTTCCTAAGAGTATGGGTTTTGATTTTTCAAATTAGATCACGTGTCTGCCCCTTCCCCTGGTGTTCAGTGGGTTACTGTGTGTTAGGTACTATATCAGTCGGAGTGTTTTTACTTGTGAAAATGCAGTTTGTGGAATTGTGAGACTGCAGGAAAAAATGAAGTTTTATATGTATATATGTGTGTGTTAAGGTGTGTGCGTATAATAAGGATGTGAAGGTATAATAATTATGTATTTGATATATAAAGTGTGCAAACTGCAGTAGGGTTAAGTGCATGAAAGGTATCACTATGTCTGGAGTTCAGTGATAGTAAATGCATTGTGTGCTTTTGAAACATGGGAAGGATTTCTGAGGCAATGGAGACATGAATTCAAAAGTTGCTGATGTGAGTAAACATTTCAAGGTAACGTGATAGGTCTGAGGTAGATGTTAGCTAGACAGTTATTTACCTGCAGGATGGTAAGGGAAGTCTAGAGCATAGCCAACATAGAACATGTGGGTCTTGGGGCGCCTGGGTGGCTCAGTCGGTGAAGCGTCCAACTTTGACTCAGGTCATGATCTCATGGCTTGTGGGTTTGAGCCCTGCGTTGGGCTCTGTGATGACAGCTCAGAGCCTGGAGGCTGCTTTGGATGCTGTGTCTCCCTCTCTCTCTCTGCCCCTCCCCTGCTCCCACTCTGCCTCTGTCTCTCTCAAAATAAACATAGCAATAAAAAAATTAAAAAGGGGCGCCTGGGTGGCTCAGTTGGTTGAGCGTCCGACTTCGGCTCAGGTCATGATCTCACAATCTGTGAGTTCGAGCCCTGCATCGGTCTCTGCTGATGGCTCAGAGCCTGGAGCCTGCTGCCGATTCTGTGTCTCCCTCTCTCTCTGCCCCTTCCCTGCTCATGCTCTGTCTCTCTCTGTCTCAAAAATAAATAAAAACATTAAGAAAAAAAATAAAAAAAAATTAAAAACGAAAAAAAAGAACGTGGTTCTTTCTATAGCATGTCATTCTCTTTTTTTTTTAACAATTTTTTAATGTTTGTTTATTTTTAAGAGAGAGAGAGAGAGAGAAAGAGAGAGAGAGAGAGAGAGAGACAAAGCACTAGTGGGAGAAGGGCAGAGAGACACGAAAGCACAGAATCTGAAGCAGGCTCCAGGCTGTCAGCCCAGAGCCCAACGCGGGGCTCAAACCCACGAACCGTGAGATCATGACCTGAGCTGAAGTCGGATGCCCCGACTGAGCCGCCCAGGCGCCCCTCTGCAGCGTGTCATTCTCTGATGCAGAGTAGGTGGTGAACATTTTGAACATTTGATTTCTAGATGTGTATGCTTTACCAGATTGAATAAATGATAGGTGATTGGGCAAGAAAATATATATTTTTAAAACTTAAAACATGTTTCTGAAAAGAAACTGTCAAAATGCAAGCTGTTCTCCCTCCCCTGTTCCTATATTACACAGAATTTTCAGTTTACCCCAAGTCATTGTTAAAAGAGGAAAATTTTTCAAAGGAGAAATTTAGAAACATTACTGTACAGAGAATTTCTTGCTCCTAGAGAGAATCTACAAAGGAGCCTCATCCCAGAAGCTACTGTCTTCTATTTAAAAACATCAGAGCAGGGTAAAGAGTATCTCCCGATGAGCACAAATAGAGACCAGAAGGTTCTTTGAAACCCCAGAGTGAAAACCACTTAGAGAATCAGAAGAGTGAAGCATAAGGTTGTGGTAGGGATTTGGAGACTGGGCTGGAAAATGGGTGTGCCGATCTGTATAATCAAAGTGGGGGGCAAAGGGGGACAGGACCTGGGAGGTGGTACTAATGGCATTGGTCCTCAGGACAGGGGTCCAGGGACAAAAGCACATCACAGAAAAGCAGACACAAACATTAACACAGAATGAGAGATCAATTTAGCCCAGCAGTCAGTACGTTTCAAGGACAGGAGTGCATATAAGATAATACAATGTATTTGTGAAATATGAGATTGCTGTTATGCAGGATACATGTGTGTTTCTGAATAAAATTTGAACACTGGGCACCTGGATGGCTCAGTCGTTGAGTGTCCACCTCTTGATTTTGGCTCATGTTGTGATCCCAGCGTCGTGGGATCAAGTCCTTGCGTGGGGCTCTGTGCTGAGCATGGACCCTGCTTGGGATTCTCCCTCTCTCTCTCCCTCTCTCCCTCCCGCTCTCCCTCCCGCTCTCCCTTTCTCCCTCTCTCCTGTCCTTCTCCCTTGCTCATGCGCTCTCTCTCTAAAAATAAAATAAATCTTAAAAAACTTGAACACTTATCCTTAGATATGCAGGCAGTTAGAATCTTTTGAGTTTTTGGTAATTGGTGTTAATCTCTAGAGTCTTCTGCCCTGCCAGTAGAAACGGTGAAAGTGGGCTGGAGTTTGACTTCAGTAAGTGAATCAGGTCGCTTTTTATTCCCAAACTCTCTATATTGGATACATACCTGGTAAATTTGAAGTTTAACTCCCTATCATCAGTCTTCCTCCCCTTTCTTCCCTTCCCAAGATCTGTCGTATGGGGGAAGACTTAGCAGTGTCTAGGAAGGGATGTGGCGGTCCCTTGATCATGTTGACCTCTCTGTAGGACTGGGGCTCTGGTTCTGGGATGTGGGTGCTCCATCCCCTGGGGAATGTTTGGTCTGATTCTGTCCTCTGCAGTCCTACTTGCATTTTTTTCTTGAAATCTGTAAATTGAGTTGCTCTCTTGCTGACCACCTCTGGCTTGGCTCTACAGATCCCCTCTGGAATCTGCCTGTGACATGTATCTGTTCATTGGCTCAGGTGACCTATCCCTTTACCCTTGCCGCAGTGCCCTTGTTTCCACTTGTATTCAGACCTACGGAGACCCCTTTCTGCTTGCTTGACCTTCTGAAACTTTCCGGTCATGCATGGGTCATAGGGGCCAGGAGTTTTCCACGTAGAGTTTCAAACATGGGAAATGTTCACAAGTAAATGGCTTCTGTCTGTTCCCACCTAATTTCCAAGATAATCAGGCCAAAGTGAGAAAGATTCTGGCAGCCTGATTCTTCTGCTTATGTCTCTAATTCCTTACCACAGACTCTTGAGACCAAAGTATCTCTTTTCCTGAAGAAAGGAAAGTCCCTTATGGAACTTGGTCTGTGACTTAAGAACTTTCTTACCCTAGGAAATAAACATAGTGCTGCGGATAGTCATGAGACACAGATCAGATGTTGACAATTAATATTCTTGGGTTGTGGGATACAGGAGGTTAAATATATCCTTTCTTTTCTTTATGTTTAAAATTTTTCTCCCCAGGGGTGCCTTGCTGGCTCTGTTGGTTGAGTGCCTGACTCTTGATTTCAGCTCAAGTCATGGTCTCAGTTTGTGAGTCGGGCCCCATGTCGGGCTCTGCATTGACAGTGCTTGGATTCTCTCTCTCTCTCTCTCTCCCTCTCTCTCTCTCTCTGCCCCTCCCCTGCTCTCGTGCTCCCTCTCTCAAAATAAATAAATACGCTTTTAAAAAAGTCTTAACAAAATCCCCCCCCCACAAACCTTCTACAATGGACACGCACTACATATATTCAGAACATGAAAAACAGGATTTAAAAATTCCAAAACATAACTAAAAAGAATCGTGATTTGGCTGCCTGTTCTACTCGGAGATGTAAGATTGTGCAAGTGGTAATACATTGGGATGGCTGGAACATACTGGAACAGCTTTGCAGTCAGGCAGAAAACCTTGTTTGGGCATTAAAAACCCAGCTTTAGGGGCTCCTGGGTTGCCCAGTTGGTTAAACATCCAACTTTGGCTCAGGTCATGATCTCATGGTCCATGGGTTTGAGCCCTGCATCGGGCTCTGTGCTGACAGCTCTGAATCTGGAGCCTGTTTCGGATTCTGTGTCCCCCCCCCCCCCCCCCCCCCCATGCACGTTCTGCCTCTGTCTCTCTCTAAAAAATAAATACACAAGAAAAAACATTAAAAAATAAATAAAAACCCAGCTTCAGTAGGGGCAGGAGGAGTTTGCAGAATCTCCGGGTGTGTCTTCTTTCAGAGATGTTGCCAGTCAAAGCAGGCAACTGCAACTTGGTAGATTTCTAAGAGAAGACAAACAAACATCATTCATCATTGTTTGCTTGTAGAATTGCTACTGAGACTTTTGTTTACTCTCCATTGTTGATCTTCTACCTGTGGCCAGATCATACCAAGTCTCAAGCTTCAGTTAAAGGAGAGTCTTGTTTTCATCACAAATAGCTTCCATAACCTCTGCTCTTGGGGTACTGTGAGGGTATTTGGGGGGTTCATTAGCTCCATAATAACTCTGCCAGTTGCCTTCCACAGGCCACTCCAAGTAATTAATCTGTGCTTGTCCGGGCAAGTTCACTGGATGCCCCCAGCTCCTCTATCCCTCTGATTACCTTTGCTGAGCTCTTCCCTGCGAGAGAAATTCTGGAGCTGCCACTGTTTATCTAGCATGTTTTGGTTCTTCTCAAACAACTTATTCACTTTGAAGTTTCCAAGTGGAAGTTCCAATATTGTATGTGTTTATGGTGTTGGTGCCCAGAAAGACATTAGCTGTGACGACTCTTCTCTGATCGTCAAGGGCTGTGAACCGGATGAAGGGGAGAGTGAACAGGGGTGGGAGGAACCATTTCCGGCTATATCAGAACCAAATAACCTTAAGGGAGAGGTGCCAAAATATATGAAATATTGTCTTAGTGACTTTTATTTAAAAAAACAACAACAACTACATGATGGAGTTCAGCTGGGAGTACTGTTAGGCATGTAGTAAATTCCAAATAAATTTGGGTGGAATTGGATCGATTGAACAGACGTAACAGGAATTCAGAAGTGACTTTATCAGTAAAGAAGGGTTTGCAGTCTTCCTTGGGAGAAAGGATTTTCTAATGTTCTACCTTGCTTTACTAATCTTCAGGCAACAACTGTGGTACATTTTGTCCTAAATAACATATTTCTCAAGGGAGTACTCAAGTGGCTATTAAAATTTTAAGCACCCTGCATTTTTTTAAATAAATGCATTGCTTAGCAAGTACAAATGCAAGTTTCCAAGATCCCCTCACCCCACGGACTTCTGCCTAACAGTGCAAGTATTCAGTTTTTGGTTAAAAAAAAAAAAAGAGAGGTCAAGACAGTTCGAAATCAAAGTTATACTGATGAGTGGCTATTTCCTAAATGGTTGCAAAATTTATTAGCATCTCTACCAAGACATTTCATAAGTGCTAAATGATGTCAGTGGGTTTTGTGCCTTAGTAAATATCGCTAATAAAATTGCCAAATAGATAATTCTTGTTGAATGAAGAAAAAAAATGATTTTTGGTTTAATCACCATGTGCAGGAATTAGAGCTGAAAAATAAAGTTCATGGAGAATTTATATCATACAGCTAGAGAAGCTAGTGAGAAAATCACAGTGATGTATGGTAAGTTAATAATTTTCAAAACATTAAGACAATTTTAATGTTTCTACTTTTCATGAAGGAAATATATTAATAAAACTGCTGTTCAGGGTTAATTATTGGTGCTACACATTGCAGTGGTATGACATTTAGTAGCCTTTTTTCCCCCCTCTTTTTTATTCCATTAGCAAGTGATGAGACAGTAAACATTATGAATTAAGTGAATCTTGTTTGACATAAACAAACTACCTCTGAAATGTAAAACAACTTAGTGTATCTCAGTTCTCCTTGTAGTGGGGTTAGGTACATAAGTGTGTGTGTATATCCTTATCTATATCTGCATATTGATACTGGTTATTATCTCTAGGTGTGTATATGTCAGTATATAGAATATGTAGAGATGATGTACACATATCCTGACAAACCTGATGTTACTGATAGAGGTTTTATTAGTTAATTAAATGTATATACACCGTATATAGAGATGTCAATGATAAGCGCGCCCTTGTTGAACTAGACTTTCTGGCTTTTCTGTTAAACTGGGGACCAGCATATTTGACTTGCTGTAGCCCATCTTCATTAGGACCTTCTGTAGTCACCTGCAAAGTTCATGCCTCTGAAGGGGAACTTATGATTTCTCTTCCACCTTCCCTGACACCTATCCTGAAATAAGTGCTGGGGATTTTGTAATCTCTGTTACTGGCAATAGAATT
This sequence comes from Panthera onca, assembly GCF_046562875.1. NCBI lineage: Eukaryota > Metazoa > Chordata > Mammalia > Carnivora > Felidae > Panthera > Panthera onca. The sequence continues at coordinate 175,517,692 of NC_138339.1, read as the reverse complement.
CTCCTGGATAATTCTTCTTCATGTCTGGTCATGGGTCAAGTTCTATTGACCTGGTTTTCCAGATCCTTTGTCTGATCTTCAGTGTCTCATTTCCAAGCCTATTCTCGGTCCTTCAATGCTGGTAGTCGGTATGTTGCCCATAAACAACAACAGAACAATACTTTATACACATGTGTGATGATTCAGAGAAGTGTCCTATTTGTGTACATGCCGTCGTCATGTACATGTGTTTCAGTGAAGCATAAACCCCAAATTTTAGAGGAACTTTTAACCTTAAGTGAACAATTATTGTGCCTCTGACTTGACAGTGGGATACTGATCTGTGTTAATACTGATCTCTGACTACAAGTGACATTGCCTTTCATCTCTTCACGTAGCAGATTCCAACTAAAATTTCTTTCTGGACAAAGTTGACACTATATCCATGTGACATTATAGAGAACAAATGTCCCTTCCTGGATTCCTCCAGTTCCAGGGAAAAATAGGATTCAATACATGGTAAAAAATTACTATCTTGTGTAAAATATAGGTGGAAAAATATTGTTTATACTTCATCTTCTGTCTTCAAGATTTCAGTTTTATGGCATTATTTTACAAGGTCTTACTAGGGTTCTGTATCAGAGAACAAGGATAAAAATAATCGAAGTGGTGGGATGAGAGATACGCTATATATCTCTGGTCATATTGGTAACCTGATTTGTCTGCTGCAGAACACAATCTGTGGTTGAGTGAATACCTTCTTTTTTTTTTAAAAAAAATTGTGTTTATTTATTTTTGAGAGAGAGAGAGAGAGAGAGAGCATGAGTTGGGGAGGGGCAGAGAGAGAGGGAGACACAGATTTCAAAGCAGGCTTCAGGCTCTGAACCCTCAGCGCAGTGCCCAATGCGGGGCTTGAACTCATGACCTACAAAGATCATGACCTGAGCTGAAGTCAGGTCGGGAGCTCAACCGACTGAGCCAGCCAGGCGCTCGTGAATCCCTTTGTAATTGTGCTTCCTTTATATGCCTCACTTTTTCTTCGGATCATGATTTCATTAGGGCATTGTATTTACAGAATTCTGTAGATTCTATCCTGCCTGGAAAACCCCCCACAAAATTTAAATACATTAAGAAATATTTGAAAACAAGTGGAAGTGCTAGGTAGCACCTTTGGAGTTTAGTGTTAACAAAACAAAAAACAATCAGCTATTCCTGATGGAGCTGCTTGTCATCAACAATGACATTTCCAAACCTGATGTTACTGATAGAGGTTTTATTAGTTAATTAAATGTGTGCAAATTACATGCACTGTTGCAGATAATGTAGAAAAGGACATGCATGCTTCATTGAAGCTCAATTTCCTTTTTGGAAATTATCAGTGTATCAAATCACTTAACTTTCTTAAAAAAAAAAAAAAAAAAAAAGCCACCTGCATTTCTCCAGTCTTTTTATTCAGTATTTCATTCCACTTTTTCACTAACATTAGTTTGCTTACAGTGATTTTTGGTAAGTCTTGTAATACTTTTTTGGGAATTGTTAGGGGAAATAGTCTCATTCAGATAGAGCAGATTTCCAGTGATCTGCGATCCATATATTTGAGTGGGCTTGAAATACAGGAGGGACACTGCAAAGTTTGAGCAAGAATTTATGTCATACTTATTCATAAGCCACATTTCATCCCCAACTTTTCTGCCCTTCCTGTGACTTTTGCTCTGATTCGTGGATTTCTTTTTACTAAAATCAGGTAAATCAAACATTTATCTAAACTCCTAGTCTGTTTTTAAATTTATACTGTTTGTACCTGTTCCAATTTTTAATTCCTTCAATTATTCATGTAGCAAATATTGACTGTCTCTAAGATACAGTGGACAGTATTCTTGATTCTGGGAATGTGCTGATGATTACAAAAGAAACAATGTCTCAGCCCTTGGGGAGCTTATTCATTTTTTTGTACTTCTCAACCTTAAAATTTCATCATCACCAAAAAGCATTTCATTGCTTAGTTGAAGTTGCAGTAATGGAATCTAAGTAAAAAAGAACTGCATATTCAGAATTCTTACTGTAGGAGCTTAAACTTTTTAAACTACTATCAGAAAGAAATTCTGCTGTTGTTGAAGAATAGCATTAATTGTGCAGTAGTTACCCTGATGAAATCAGGATTTAATCTAGATATTAAATATCACAAAGAGAAGCAAGTAATGTCTCATGTGGGTCTCCCGTTTCATTCCTGATGTTGGCAATTTGTATTTTCTCTAACAAAATTTCTTCTAAAAATGTTTCCTTTGTTAATCTTGCTAGAGTTTCGTGCATTTTATTGGTCTTTCCAGAGATCCAGCTCATTCTCTCACTGATAGTTTCTATTCTATTTCTGTTTTCTATTTCATTGATTTTTTAAAATGTTTATTTATTTAGTTTGAGAGAGACAGTACACACACACAAGCAGGGACAAAGCGAGAGGGAGGGAGGGACGGAGAGAGAGAGAGAGAGAGAGAGAGAGAGAGAGAGAATCCCAAGCAGGCTCTGTGCTGACAGCTGCAGGGCTCAAGCTCATGAACCATAAGATCATGACCTGAGTCAGAATAAAAAATCGGACATTTAACCGACTGAGTCACCCAGGTGCCCCATCTATTTCATTGATTTTGCTGTTATCTTTATTAATTCCTTTCTTCAGGTTACGTTGGGTTTATCTTGCCCTTACATTTTAAATTCTTGAGGTGGGAACTTAGAGTATTAATTTGAGGTTTCCCTTTTTTCCAATGCTATATTTAATGCCATTATTTAATGCTATAAATTTTCCTCTCAGCACTGCTTTAGCTGTGTGCCACAAATTTTTGGTGTGTTCTGTTTTGATTTTTTTTTTCAAATTAATGCATTTAAAAAGATTACTTTGAAACTTCCTTTTTGATCCAAGAGTTGTTTAGAGGTGTGTTGCTTAGTTTTTAAGTGCTTTGAGATTTTTCCTGTTATCTTTCTATTATTGATATCTACTTTGATTCCATTGTAGTTGGAGAAAATATTCTGTATGTTTTCACTTGTTTTAATTGTTTTGAGGTTTGTTTTTTGTTTTATGCCCCAGGATATGGGCTGTCTTGGTATATGTTCTGTGGATACTTGAAAGGAATGTGCATTCTGCCATTTTTGGGTGAAGCGTTTCGTTAATGTCAATAAATACCTTTGTTTAATAGTGCTTTTGAGTTCATCTGTATCCTTGCTAAATGTAGCCTGTCTAGTTGTTCTACTAACTGTTGAGACACTGTTTTTTGGAATCTCCAACTGTAATTGTCAATTTGTCTATTTTCCTTTTCCATTCTGTTTTTGCTTCATATGTTTTGTAGCTCTGTTGTTTGGTGCATACACAGTTAAGATTGCTATGTCTTGAGAAAGAATGAAATATGGCCTTTTATAGCAATGTGGATGGAACTGGAGAGTGTTATGCTAAGTGAAATAAGTCATACAGAGAAAGACAGATACCATATGTTTTCATTCATTCTTATGTGGATCCTGAGAAACTTAACAGAAGACCATGGGGGAGGGGAAGGAAAAAAAAAAGAGGTTAGAGAGGGAGGGAGCCAAAACATAAGAGACTCTTAAAAACTGAAAACAAACTGAGGGTTGATGGGGGGTGGGAGGGAGGAGAGGGTGGGTGATGGGTATTGAGGAGGGCATCTGTTGGGATGAGCACTGGGTGTTGTATGGACACCAGTTTGACAATAAATTTCATATTTAAAAAAATCATAAAAAAATAAGATTGCTATGTCTTATTGGTAGACTGGCCCTTTTAAAATTTTGTAATGTCTTTCTCTGTCTTTGGTAATTTCTTTTGCTGTAAACTCTACTTTAACTGATGTTAAAATATATACTCCTGCTTTCTTTTGATTAGTGTTGGCATAGTGTATGATAACTAGGGGTTCTGGGTCCCCATGTGGCCTCCACTGATACTGTCAAGGGAGAGGTTGCCTCCTTACTGTTGGGTGGGGTAGAGTGCTTACTCTTTACTGGGCTCCTCTGACACCACCCCAGAGGAGAAGGGGAGGTGACTGTTGTTACTAATGGTAGGGTGTAGAAGTACAGTTTCCTCCTATGTTTTCCACTGCTATAATAGATTAAGCCCTGATATATCAACAACTACATTAAATGTAAATGGTCTAAATATGCTGATTAAAGAATAGAAATTGTTAGAATTAATTTCAAAACATAAACCAACTTGTGCTGTCTACAAGAAACTCACTAAAATAAAAAGATGGAAAAAGATATGTTATGCAAACATTAATCAAAATTAAGAATATCTATTGTAAGAAATAAATCAACCAAGAATATATAGCAATCTAAATGTGCATGCATCAGACAACGTACATTTTTACATTGTGGCTTAAATTATGTTTTACTTTTCAAAAGCAGGAATAAAAATGGAGTTTTGCAGGGCACCCAAGTGGCTTAGTCAGTTAAGCGACGAACTTTGGCTCAGATCATGATCTCGCAGTTTGTGGGTTCAAGCCCTGTGTCATGCTGTGTGCTGACAGCTCAGAGACGTGAGTCTGCTTCAGATTCTGTGTCTTCCTCTCTGCCTGCCCCACCCCTGCTTGCACTCTGTCGCTCTCTCTCAAAAATAAATAAACATTAAAAAAAATGGAGTTTTGCCATTGTAGTCTCTCATTTTTTATTGCAATACTATTGATAGTGTCAGCATGTAAGGTCATTAACTTATAAAATATTAGTTGATGATAATCATGTTTGGATATTCTAGTTTGAGCTGAATTACAAACCTAAAAGTATGCTCATTTTGTTCACATTTGCTATTGTTCTATTAGTATTTGAAGTAACTATTGAAACGGTTTTGCCACTTGAGGAAACTGTTAGTACTCTACAAGAAGGAATGAAAATACCAGAACTATAAAAAGGAAATGGTCAAAAGCTTCAATCAACCTTTTTGTTAATATTCCTAGCTTTAAAATTATCATCATTAAATCTGTATCTACCAAGACAGGGTATTTCAAACAATCAGTTTGCTTCATCACCTGTTGTACCCAAGCTCACTGACAAGTGATTATGCAGATTGTGTCATTATTGTATTATTATTATTTTTATTATTTTGAAATGGCAACAGATACTCCCTCTAAAGCAGCAAGGAACTACTTTTCAAATTCACTTAAATGACACACATTATTCTGTCTTTCTCTGGCAGTGCTTTATTTGTGCCCAGAGCTTTGTGGGTAGATGCCTTTAAATTCTAGAGGAGACGAGGTACAGTGTTGCATTCGTTATTCTAGACAGTTGTCATCACAGTCAATGAAAATTCTCCTTAAACTTTTAATTGGAGTCCCAGAATTGGCATGTCCTTTGGGTTTCTAGATAATGTACAAAATTATGGACTATCTGGAAATTAGTGCAAACACAGAAATATAGAAGTATGTTTATATACCAATATATAAATATACCAGTATAGAAATAGGTTTCAGACAGAATGTTCTGCCACTATTTATTCATATATATGTCAAACATTAAAAAAAAACACAACACACTCCCAACTCAGTGTTTCCCTTTTATTCCTCAAATAAGGCAGACTTATAAAATAATCTTATAATTTGAATTCATCTTAGCTCAGTAGAAACACTGATTTAAAATAGTTGTATTTCAGCAAAAGAAAATAATGCCAGATTTTTCAGCACAGAAGATCAAACTTCTTCAGGGCGTTGGTTGTTCAATTGTTAGAAATCTATATGTAGTAGAGTTCTTGGGTCAGTTGAATCATGTATGAGTTTGTTAAAAAGCCAGATTTTTAAACAATTGGGCTTCTAGCATTGAGGATGAGGCTTGTGGGTGACTGGAATAAACTTTAGATGAGCGCTCACAAAGCCTGCCACATGCACCAGGGAAATTACCAAGGATTATGTTAAAGGGATTTAAACAGCCAAATCTGGTTCACTTAGATTATGGACAGATTTTTAAAGTAATAATGAAGGACAGGCTTGGTTATTGTTTAATAAAGTGTTTCACATGCAGATATTAATTGTTGTAATTCCTCCTTTAGGGAAAAAATTCAGAATGGGTCAATATCTTGCACTCCTATGTTCATTTACAGAGGTGGCATTTATTCCCACTGTATTAACTTGTTTAGGTGGCCAATCAAAATGACTCTCCCTTTGATAAACTGAAAAGGTTTGTGAAAATAAGTAATTGAGGTGAACCCCAACAGATAATAGATAATTTCTTTTTAAGGCTGATAGAGCAGAGTCTGCAGCTATATGGATGAACGTGACGGGTGTTTTATTCTATTTTTCAAATCTAAGTTGACATTGAAAATAATTCTTGGCATTTTTATGACCTATTCCAAAGATAACAGGGATCTAGTTTCATTGATAGGGAGTGTAATGATTCAGAATATATCTTGTTTGAGGAAGAAACCTGGAGCAGGGGTTGGGGATAGCATAGCCTTTGGGTGGATGTCATTGAGCCTGCTATAGATATCAGACAGATGATGAAAGATGATATAAGATGATATGAAAGATCAGCCAGATCTAGTTAGCTTAGATTTTGGGTTAAACTCTTTGTGCAATAATGAGGCATAATATTGGGTCTTATTATCAAACAACATAATTTAGATTATATAGAAACAAATTATTCCACAGTTATAAAGTAGTGTAAGTAGTTTGATGGTTTCTTATAATTCAGCCTCAACAAACCATTTCAGTCTGATTCCTTCATTCAACTCATGTGTAAGATACTAGGAACTGAGTACACAAACTGAACAAGACAACTCTTTGCTTTCACAGCTGGTCTTCTATACAAGGAACAGATAAACACGTACAAATATAATTAAATATCTGGTGGCAATAAGGCTATGATGGAAACTGGAACGCTAATGCATATAGGTAGAGAAAAATGTAAGGCAATAATATTGCTTAGTAATAAGTCCATGAGGAAAACCAAGAACTGATGGGGTACTTCTGTGCATAGACATAGAGACTCTTAAGAACAGAGATTGGGTAAATCTAATGTCATTAGGAATTCATATTTACCTTTATCTCTATTAGACCAGAGCCTATAATTAATGATTTCTATTCCCCTTGCTGTATTCTCCAAGTTGCCAAGTTTGACTATGAGACTTTGGGCCACTTTAGTCTCACTTTAGTAAAACATTCATTGGGTTTTTTGTTGGCCTATTGCTGGCTTGGTGGAAATCAAGATTTATCTTGATACTAGCTTAACTCTGATGGATTTTGCTTTCATTAACTCATTTGTTCGTTCATCCTTTCAATTTTTATGTATGCCAGATGCCTACTGAACACGCAAGGTTTATAGTAGACCAGTGATTTGGATATAGGCATTGGTGTTGAACAGGTAAGATACAATATGTAAGGAAAGATTTGTAGTAACGAGGTAGAGAGTTTCAGATGCCTTAAGAGAGTTAGAGGTTTTGTTATTCTGAAGGAAATGGTTTATCTACCATTTGTGTGCTTGCTCTTGCTTTGGCGTCATTCTTTTTGGGTCTGTAAGGCTCTATTAATATTTCAGTAGTATCAGTGAGAAGAAATGCATTGAACAGTTTCTCAGCTGAACCTACTTGCTTATTGATAGCTAGAGCTTAGGTTTCAGGAGAGCTAGGTTCTGTCGTTCACTCTTTGAACTTTAGGCAAAGACATTTAACCTCTCGACCTCACTCACTCAGCCACAAAGGGACGATTATGGGGTAGATGCTGTTTTAGGTCCTTTCCGATGCAGGTTAGTGTGCATTCTGTGATTCTGTTATTTTAGCCATAGAACAAAACAGGCACGGAGGAGTCTTCATGTAGATACTTGATTTTTCATTTTGCTCTCCTGCACTTTTTTGTTCTTAACCTGAATTTAGCTTTTATCCTACAAAGCAATATTTTCTGTATGATTACGGAGTGTACTAGAAAGACTTCACTTTGGTTGGAGCTTTAGAATAACAGATAGATTATTCGTGAAGAAGATAGAAACGGTGTCTGGTAGCCTGTACTGAGAGGTAGCTGATAGACTGCACATAATGAGAAAATCATTCTTGAAGGACACACTAAACTATGGCTTGTATTCATATGTGATTCTATCGTGACCAGACAGATGGGTGACTATAAACAAAGTATCTTTCTATTCCCTTCTGAGACATATACGGGGTCGTCCTTCCTTCAGTACTGTCATGGAGCCATACGCAATTAGCTACAGAATGTTAGCCACCCTGCGGGAAGCAACTCAACATCTCTCTCTGTGGTGTATAATAGTACAAAAGTGACATTAAACCTATCAAACAATGGTATTCAGGCAGCATGGCATCACACAACCCCAGCTGTTTGTGCCAGTGATTTTGTTTTTCACCAGAGGAGATTTTTGGGGGGAATGTCATGAATGGACAGGCTCGTGCTTACTTTTAATGAACCCCAAGTTAATGCTTTAGTCTTTTTTCTGTCCATTTAAATGCAAAGGAGCGCATTTCACATCATAAGGAAATAAACACTAAGACACAACCTCCTTTCTTCATTCTGAGCCTCTGCTTCCAGAATTAATAGCTTCCTCGGAGGGAATGTTTGACATTGTTGCTACACTCTAAACAGGGATCTAATTCAGAGGCAGATTTACATCAGCTTATATTTTGACTTTTCATTCCTCTGGCAACTGAAAAGCAAACAAATCAAGAAAAAAAAATAACAAATGACTTAATGAAAATAAATCAGAATGACCCATGTGTTTAATCCATGAGAATATATCTCTTCAAAATTCCATTTTACTTAGATTAATATGTCGTCTGTGACGGTAAACTCCACAGCTAACAATGTAGGTCAGATTAATAAAATAAATGCTAAAACCATTGCCTATAAGAATGAGCCATTCAAAAAATATGATGAACTAAAAAAGTTTATGTTAATGCATAATTTATTCCTGATTTATGATTTATATCTCTGTTTAGTTAAAGCTGAGCTCAGTTTTGTGTGTTTATAAATACATGATATTGAATAAACATACCTTTTTGCCTCGATTGTATATCCTCTTTCTCTGTCAACACAACTCAGTAACAAGCAAAAGATGTGTAAGTTCTGTTTGGTAGATACATAGTCATCCAGCAGTTAAGTTACTGAGATTTCACTACTGAGTTACTGAGTTACAGAGATTTCCGGATGCACAGGGCAGACTTGCCACCCTCAAGGAGTTTATAATCTAGGGATCCAGTGCAGTGGCCGACGTCATCAGGATCACCTGGTGAACTACCCGAATCACCTGGGGATCTTTCAGGTCATTTGGGGTGTTCATTCCAGGAGGTTCTGAATCAGTGAGTCCACATTAGAATTCTGAAATCAATCTTTTGCACAGTCTCCCTATAGATTTCAATAAACACTCAGGGTTCAGAGCTTTTTTTTAAAAAATGTAAATTTATTTGACATATGACATTGTGTAAATTTAAGGTGTGTTAATTTTATCCATTTGATTAAGTATTTTAATATGATACCATTGTAGCAATAATTACCAACTTTCTCGCGTTTCATAATTATCATTTTTTTCGTGGTTGGAGTAAAGAATTGGGTGCTTCTTAAATAAAATACTTTAGATCTGACAAAGACTTTAGAAAACATCGATCATTATAACACCTTTGTTATAATGAAAGCCTAAGAATCCCAGAGCTGGTGGAAAAACCCAAACTAGAATTAGGAGCCCTGATTAAGAATGTTCCCCATGTTCAAATACAATTTCCATCTCTGTGGTAGCGGGGAAGTCCATGAGTAATAAGGTCATTCATGATTCTACCTCCGTAGGCGTCTGACCAGGGTGTCATCTTTTGGGACGGAGAGTCTTTTCTCTGCCTTGGGGTTGGTGGCGACCCCAGGGATCAAGGATTAAGTCATGGAAGAGGGGAGAGGAAGGGCAAGAGGGACCTCAAATGTGGCTTAGCTTAAACTTTATTAATGTGGCCTTTGCTGCTTTTGGAGTTAGTGTCACTACCCCTCAATTATTCTACCTCTTCTAATTTCCTACTCCATTATTTTAGAAGTAGATTGAATAAAAATAAAGGGAAAAGATAATGAAATTAAAAATATTAAGCAGTTACCACTATAGTTTTCCTACCTGTCGTCGTCTTCATCGGTTTAGTATGCATATGGTAATCACGTTTTTCATGTTCTTGTTGGTATAATAAGCTTAAAATGAAGGTGAGTTTAGGGATAATTTCCATCTTCCCATGAATAGAAATATTTTTTCTTACAGTTAACCCTGTGTTCTGAGACATGTATCATGTTATGATGACTTTGGTCTGTGATTTCATCTGTATTCTGTTTTTGAGGAGTACAGTGGAGGCCAATCAGTGATGATAAAGTCATTGACAAGCAGTCTGTCCATCCATCAGTTCAGCCCCTTTAAATGCTGCACGCTCCTTCTCACTGGGATATAGCCATGGTATCCTGGCCTTTGCAAATTAAAAATAGCTCCTTTCTAATATGGTATTGGGCCTAATTAATCATTCACAAATTATTATTTTCTTGATTATTCTTCTGACTCAGATTTCAATGACACTAAAAGTCTAGACTCTATTTTTGGAATGCGTAAGAGGAAACAAAACAAGGGCTTTCAGGGAGGTGAACCAGATGCTTTCTTGGTGTGCAGTCATGTAATAACAAAGTGAAGCCAAGAGTGGGAGAGGGATTATTCCATTCACACTGAGCATTGCTTGAAGAACTGGGATTTTCCAAAATGTGAAAGGAGACTTTCTTTTTATCTCAGTTGTACTTAAATGTTAGACGGCAGATATGGTTAAACACTGGTATGTGGCCGTCTGAGTGAATCTGGGTCTCCCCATGCACTGTCTGCTGCCCCCACCAACATAGACAGGGATGAGGGGAATGTGGGTCATCTGGTCTACTCCTGCCACTGTTGGACAATTGCAGGGACGAATGAGTCTTTCTCATCCTCCGCCTTTCCCCATGGCAGTTTCAGAGGGCCCTCTGCCTGATGGCCGTTGTGGCTGTACAACCTATACAACGTGTGAGGGGACCGATAGTGAGCAGGGGTGCCTGGTAGCTCTGTCAGCTTCTCCTGGTTCCCCTTTCAAAGCAGCTTCCTGGGCCCGGCCGGTGGATTTTGCAACTTCCCTGCAACTGACAGTGGAAGTTGGATAAAATGGGAAGGAGGGCGGAAATAGGTATGCCCTCTTTGCACACTTCCTGAAGTAAAAGCAAAATACAATGGGTGAATCCAAGGATCTCTCCTATTCATTCCTGAGGGTGAATGTTAGAACAATAAAAATCATAGCCATGAACACTTGTTTGTACGTTATGAGTATGTAATAGGTGGTTGGCTACCTCAGACTAGAGCTGACTGCATCCCTGGTTATTTAAGGAGTAGATGATGTATTTGGCATTTTTTTGGTGGCTAGGGAGGAGGTTGGTGAGGGGAAGAATGTACAGAGTCAGCCAGCTGTGCTTTTCTGGGCCTGTTTGCAGATATTGTCCACACGTGTGCAGAAGGGGCAAGAACAGAGACCCTTGTGTGGAACACTGGTCTCTGCCTTGGGTATTGTCATTGTAGGAAAGCCCTAGAGCTATGGGAGGCCATGGTGTCAGGATATTCTGGCCTGCCTTCCTTGGACTCATGTAACCCAACAGCCGTTTCAATCATATATTCGTAGTACAAGGCATGTCATCATAAAAAAAAAGTGAGTAAGGTAATAGACATAGGAAATTAATTTGAAAAACACATTCAGCATTCGGTTTGGCGGCATCATGGTGGAAGTTAAAATTTACATAATGAACATCAAGTAGGTTAATTCTGCTCAAATACTGCCTTGGCCTGTGAGGACGAATATCACAGTTACTGCGCTCCTGCCAAGCCCTGTGGTCTGCTTTGTGCTTTGTGTGGTAGTCTTTTGTGCCATTAGGGTTTAGCAACATGGGTGAGCTTTGGCAAAATGGAAGACACTTGGCAACTTTATAAATGTTGGTCAAACGTCTTCACTTGAAGATCTAACTGCTATGTAATTTCGGTTTTATTTTATGGCCAGCAACTCTCCGTATGAAAACTTATTTCTATATTGTTTTCGTTTTCTGTTTGAACTAGTGTGTGTGTGTGTGTGTGTGTGTGTGTGTGTGTGTGTGTGTGTATTTCTGCTCACTTTGTGGGAACATTCTCAGTTGAGAGCCATATATATATGTGTGTATGTATATATATATGAGATCGATCTATATATGTATATATATAAATGTGTGTGTGTATGTGTAAAATATTGTTCAGGCTGTGATCATTTTAGGCATTTCCAAACACGCCCATGTGCACGGCAGCTATTTTCAGCTTTATTTTATAAATGCACATAAAATGAATAGCTGAATGTGTGAATGCTCATTACAAATATGAACAATTTTAATTTAATATTGTCAGAAGCCTGTATTTTATTAATTTCTTTGCTTTGCTGTAATTTTTCCACTTAAATAATTTCTGTTCTAACATGTAGGCTTCAAGTAAGCTTAATCTTATCAGAACATTGTACAAATATATATTTACACACACACACACACAAACCTCAGAATAGGCTACAAGTTGCAGGAAAGATCAATAAATGTTTTCTGGTAGCTCTGGAGTGTGGAAGGACACTTTCTGTGTAGGGTTGGGATGGGCCGTAGATACATCAGAGCTCTAAAGCGAACCTCCCGTGACTTCCTAAGCCAAAAAGTTCAGGAAGTTAGGAGTGGAAACTTGTGATGAACCAAATCACAGAGGGTATCGACCTCTGTGTACTGGCGAAGGTGGATGAGAAAAGAATGTGGAAGTGTTTAGTGTCAGGAAAGGGGCAAGAAAGTAGGGGGGGTCCTGAGCTATCCCCCTAGACTGGACAGCTGTTGGAGTTTACAACTTGCTTTTATGAGCCCTACAGAGATTAGTCTGTGGGAGGGTCAGCCTAGGGTAAAGGGTCAGGGCTGGAGAGTTCATTGGTCTGGTTTGAGAAAACAGTGATAACACAAAAAGGAATCCATCGACTTCAGAGCTCCCTTTGTGAGCAGCAGTGTCCCAGTAGCAGATCTAGGATAAAATTCTGTGTAGCAAAGAGAGGTTCTTTTGTTAATACTGTAGCTCCTTGGCTGTAGGGCGGCTTGCTGTAAGTCAGTTTCCACGTGTGTATCTCCTTATTAAGAAACTGATTTTAAATCCTCTGCTGGGCCCTCACACCACACTCTTACCCAAAATAGGAGATAAATAAAACATCTATGCTATCTAAAATAGAATTTTTAATCAATAATTTCCTCTGGAAACTTCCAAAATGAAGTCTGTATTTCAAAAGGAGCAGCTTTTGCTGCAAAGGAAGCAACAAGGTAAAATTGAAAACTTAATCAAACAAATGTATATTTTAACTCAAGTAAATTGGTTGCATTTTCATGTGGAATAGCACTTTCACAGACACATTTTGGAAAGAGCGCTGCAAATTTAAACTCAATATTCCTTTTCTGATTTCCTTTTTATTTGCATTCAAAATCGTGGTGTTGCTTTGAACATTTTAAGGTATTTTAAAAGCCTGTAGCAGAATAACTAAGCCTTTGAAATAATACAGTAAGCAAAATATAAATATCAAGAGTCCAATAATTATTTCTGTAGGCAAAGGATTGAACATAATTATATATTTTTGAAATCAGAAATGACCAGAGAAATTATTCTGCGATTTGATGGCTTCCTGCTGCCTACTTGATAAGCATGAAACTCCTTAGTATGAAATACAGGCAGCAGCTCCAGGGCAACATATTAACTTCAGCCTCTGGCACAGTTGTTTGCTCTCCGTGTTTCTCCTTCTGCAACTTGGTGCCTCTGTTGTTCTTCCCCCAGGTGAGGCTGGCTCTCTGCTTGTCTAGCTAGAAAGCCCCATTTGCCTTAAAAATTTTTTTTTTCTTAATGTTTATTTTTGAGAGAGACAGAGAGGCAGAACGTGAGTGGAGAAGGGGCAGAGAGAGAGAGGGAGACACAGAATCCAAAGCAGGCTCCAGGTTCTGAGCTGTCAGCACAGAGCCCGACGTGGGGCTCGAACTCATGAACTGTGAGATCATTACCTGAGCCGAAGTCAGACGCTTAACTGCTGAGCCACCCAGGCGCCCGCCTGCCCCTCTACCCCCATTTGCCTTTTGAAGCCCACTTTTGGTGTGTCTTTTCCCTGCAATGTATTTCTTAATTACTCAGGTAGGTACTCCATATTTTGTGTCCTTTTGGCACTTTGCATATAATGATTTTTTAGTACACAGTCTGTTTTCTACTGTATTTTTATGTGTTTACATGTCTGTCCTTCTCACTCCTAGACCATACATTCCCCTTTATAATAAACATTTTGCAATGCCCTGTTATTATCTTGACATGGAATCCTTAGTTATGTGACCTGCCTATCTTAGTTTTAATGATCAATATATTTCCCCAACTGTAACATATAGGGAAAGAAAATAAAACTTATATTTTACCTATAAACTGAGATTTTCAGCATTAAGTGCTCAAGAGTAATTTGACTATAAGGTAGAAATAATCCCTGCAAATTTCCAAAATGCACCCTAGGGGTTAGTGTCTTCCCCACTGAGAAACATTGAGATAGATTGTGAGCTCTATTATAGCCCAGGCTGTGTCTGTGTAACTTACCATTTACCCCACTACTTACACAGTGAGTAGATGAGTATGTGTGTGACACTAGACCGAGAATTACCTGAAAATAAGTAATTAATATAGCATATTACTTTTGTATCCCAAATGTATAGTTTTCATTAGTTTCCACTGAGTGTGTCTTAAAATGTTGGATTGATCTATATCAGAAATCTGGTAACTTAAAATAGCTGCATGGACAAAAATGAGTGACCAGTTTTCTATCCATATATCAATAGATACACTTAGAGTTCTTATATATATTAACTTTTTCAGCGAAGCAGGAGTAAATGAAAAAGCCAAAATACACATGTTGTATTGTCATTATTGATACTCTTATATACCCCCTGGAGTTTAGAGAACTTAGCATCTAATTTTTCTGAGTTGCTTTCCTTAGTTTCCTAAAATATGGGATAGGTTAACCCTCATAATGCTATTTAATACCATGAAACCATGAAGAATATCCACATAGGTAGTCTTTTTTTTTTAAAAAAAATTAATGTTTATTTTTGAGAGAGAGAGAGCGAGCGAGCGAGCAGGGGAGGAGCAGAGAGAGGGAGACATAGAATCCAAAGCAGGCTCCAGGCTCTGACTGTCAGCACAGAGCCCAATGTGGGGCTTGAATCCATGGACCGCGAGATCATGACTTGAGGTAAAGTCGGACACCCAACCGACTGAGCCACCCAGGCATCCCCCAAATAGATGGTCTTTTTAGTTCAGTTGCTATTTTTTCCCTTCTTTCTTAAATGCTGTATACCTCCAATTTTTGAGCATTGGGAAAATCATGTGGCTTTTATTAATCACATACATTGCCCGTAGAGCATGACAATTTGGTGTAGGGTGTAATTAATGAAACAATATGCTGCCATAGTTCCTAAAATAATGGGATTCAGTAATTAGGGAAGCAGTCAAGAATTTTGCTTTTGGTTATAGAATAGTTGAACAGCTTAAATACTTCCTCAAAAAAAGAGTTTTGCAAATATCCCTTTGTTCATCTCTTACTAAGGGTAAGGTAATGCTGGATGATATTTTTAAAAAATTAAAAAAATTCATTTTCATTTATTTTTAAGAGAGAGAGAGAATATGAATGCCCACAAGTGGGGGAAGGGAGAGAGAGAGAGAGAGGGAGACACAGTATTTGAAGCAGGCTCCCAGCTCTGAGCTGTCAGCACAAAGCCTGATGCGGGCCTTAACCTGGATCGAGACCTGAGCCCAAGTCGGAACTTAACCGACTGAGCCCAGGCATGCCTGGATGGTATTTTTCAGTGGAAAATGTTGGCAAGGAGTATTTACATGTTCTTTATGCTCTTGATATTCAAGAGAGAGAATTCTTCTTATTGCCTGTGTTTATCAACTTAAAATTTGCTGATGAGGAAAATGAAAAAAAAAATTATAGGTAAGTTTTAAATCACAGAAATGAGTTCAGCTAATTAAATTAGCAGCATAAGAAATTGTGAGGGAAATCCATTGTAACAGGAGTGTTATAAAGATTGGTTTCATTAAATATCTAGACATGAATTTTGCAGCCAAACCCTGAAGTGCATCGAAGACCAGGGAATATTGGGGAAATGCACCTAGGATAAATTCTGAATAAATTAATGTCTTTTGTACATTTAGAAATAAAGATACCAATATAAGAATGTGTAGGGTCATAAAATATTCTGGAATACATCCCAGGGAGTTGTGTAAAGAGAAGTATCCTCACTAAATTATTCTTCGTGTTCTCAAAGATCTAGAAAATAGTAAGTCAAATTCCTTTTGACTTTTGGGATAATCATATTAAACACTTAAAGAGAACATTGTGATTCGCCTCAGATGTAGCTACACTTGAGAAGCATCAATAGCCAGAGATGTTTTTGAAAAGATAAGTAGCCAGTTATTGTCTGTAGTTGAAAGTCGGGGCCCTGGGTGTTCCTGTCATGGAATGGCAGTCAGGGCAATTGTTGGTGACATTAATGGTTTGTACTCTGTGCCTTTAACTTTCTTCTTTTTGTCCTTTCCTTTTCACCTCTTCTTTATTTGTCTCGTTTCTTATTCATTGTAAGGTAAGGTAATTGTGTTACACTGACTCTGCTGAATGTACTTCATGAAATATTGGGTCATGAATTCATTCATTCAGCAGACACTTACTGGTCGCTGCCACTATGCTCATTGATTTGTCCCCAGGTAGAGGATTGGTCTAGATTAACTCCAGATAATCTCTTAAAGTCTCTTCACACACAGGCTGACATTCTCCGGAACTATCTATGATCCAGATTCAATCTTTTTTTTTTTTTTTTTTTAATGTTTATTTGTTTTTGAGAGAGAGGGAGAGAGAGAGCACACTCACCTCGTGGAACCTGA
The DNA here is from genome assembly GCF_046562875.1 of Panthera onca. NCBI lineage: Eukaryota > Metazoa > Chordata > Mammalia > Carnivora > Felidae > Panthera > Panthera onca. The sequence continues at coordinate 175,500,772 of NC_138339.1, read as the reverse complement.
TATGGGGCTCAATCTCATGATGGTGAGATCATGACCTGAGCCAAAATCAAGAGTTGGGAGCTTAACAAACTAAGCCACCCAGGTGCCCCAATCCAGATTTTATCTTAAGTGTCTCACTGGAAATTCTTAATATGAAAGTGTATCTTATAGGCCAGTCTTGAGATTTATATTTATAAGATGCTTATGGTAAAATTAATGACTTTTTTTTATAAAGAAGATAATTGGAAATCAAATTTTTTTTTTTATCAGCCTTAAATCATTTCACATGAAGAGGGAAATACATTGACAAAGAATGCTAGAATCATCTTTTGTACGTGAGGTTATGGTTTATCCTGTTCTTTCGTGTTTGTGATATTGTATTTTCTCTACACTGTGTATACTATCATCCTGTTTACTCATAAGCGATAGTGTCATTGCTTAAGGCAAAAGCTTTACATAGAGAGTTGAGTGTGGAGTTGTTTGTAGACTGGGCATTCTACACTTTCAAAAAGGGAAGAATTTTAAGAAGGCGTTGTCTAATAAGCTAAATTTTAAATCATGACTATCAAGTCTTTAACATAATTTTCAGAGGACCAGTATGGCTATTGTCTGATACATAGCTCACTGAAATAAAAATTGAGCATTGTTTTCATTGCCTTGGTCAGGATTGCTTATGGGTAATATCTTTCACTGAGGCATTTCTAAGATGAAACTTTTTGCCTTCTGTCTGGTAACATGTCAAGAAATCATAGCGATGGAAGAAATCTTCTATATCTTCTTGTTCAGTTTTCTAATTCCATAGATGAAGAAATGGAAGTGTAATGGATTTCACGAACTTTCCCGGTGTCATTCCACAGGATTAATTACAGAGGTGGCACAAGAATGCAGGCTTTCTTAATTCTAATCCTGGGATCTTCTCACCACATCACTCTGTTTCATTCTTTCTTTCATCCATTCACTCAACCTACTGGAACATAACATTTTCGTGCTCACCATTTGCTGGTCATTGTGCCAGGAGCTTAATTAATTACTTAGAATTTCAGATCTTCAGAATCTGAAGATCCACAGATCTTCAGTGAAAGTATTTGAAATACTTCAGTTTTATTGGAACAAAGACATACTGTCCAACTTGAATTTGTTTGAATGAATATATATTTTTCATCAATATGTATATATTATAAAGCCTTATTTAGAAAGTCACACTGAAGGGAAAGATTCTACTTCCCAACATTTGGATGAGACCATCCGGCAATCTTCCAGTTGATGTTTTGACTGATTCCTTGCTATTGCTGAGGTTGATCAGTATTGTAATCAAACGTGGCATCAGCATGCACATCTGTTCAGTAAACTGTAACAGGCACTTGACTATAACGCTTTCTAATAATTTGAACTCTAGAAATGATATAATGGGCCATTATTTTTCATTCCTTATTGAATGCTGTGATTGATTACTGATTGAATATGCATGATTCAGAATTTTTATTTCAAATTAGAACTCTGTCACATTTAACTTAAAAATTGACTTTAGCTTTTTTCCACTGATTTAATGTAATTCTTCATAATCTTTGATGTAGATGTCTTCTATATTTGGATTAATGAATCTAGTACCGCAAAATAATTTAGTGTCTATGTTATTATTTAGCCCGTGATTCTGTGAAAAAGTTGTTGGCAGTTATGTTGTCATAATTTATTAAATAGTGCTAGAGAAAAGAAAATATCCAACTTACTAACTGTTCGGTTTCTTGAGCTATGTTGCCAGTAAAATCACCTTATAAAGACATCAAGGATTCTGTGCATTTGTACATCCTACTATAGCCTTATCATCTTGTTACTTTTATTAGAGGGAATATCCTTCATGTTTCTAGAAGCAATTTAAGTTTCTGTGTCCAGAACTATTTCGAAAAGAAATGGTGAAGGAAGCTAAGCTGGTCTTCAGGATTATCCCATTTCCTTTTGGACACTTGGTACTTTGTCCCTACTTTCCTGAAGCAGAATGTTTCCTTCATTCTCTCGTCCCTTACGCAGTTTCTCTCGCCCCACAGAGTACACTCCCTTTTTCTCTCTTTCTGAGATTCCTCTGACACTAAAGTTAGTATCATATTTCCAATGGTTCAGATCAATCCATAATTGCTGTCCAGAGTGCTGTGTTGAGAAAGATTTAAGATTACAGCCCAGATCGATGGGAAACACTGCTATGATCAGATGGTGATGTCTGACTGTGGGTATCACACCCCCGTGTGGGCTTGAGGAGTGCTAGACTTTTCCAGCATGTCCTGTGACTGTCTCACCAAGGTATTTGCTATCTATTTAAGATCTTTCAACTAACGAATCTGAAAAAGAAATTTTTATTAATGTTCTGGGAGAAGTTGGCTCCCAGTTTTTCATTCCTCTTCTAGTTACCATGGCTTATGAATAGGTTAATAGTGACCTTGTGAAGACCATATTACTTATTTGCCTTTTAACCTGTTTTTGCTTAGTGCTGGGAAATTGACTTTACCCCACTCATGCTAACTTGAGAAAAATCTACTTCTTGAGCCTGTAGATTTTACAGACCAAAAATGTATGTTTTTAATGTGGTGCCTGGATACACTTTGAATTTTCTGATATTTTTTCCCTTGGAACTTAATTTTTCCATGGAGGTTTATTTAATTCTTCTGTCATTCTTTCTGAACGCTCCAGATTCCTATCTTCTTTTTGAGTATTCTGGTAATGGTGCCCACACAATATTTACATTTAATCTACACAGTAGTTTGCCCTTATCCATGGTTTTACTTTCTGTAGTTTCATTTACCCTTCATCAGCCGTGATCCGGAAGCACATGATCCTCTTCCTGACGTATTGTCCGAAGGTCACTAGTAGCCTGCTGCTCAGTCACGATGCCTGCATCATTCTCCTCACTTCATCTCATTACGTAGGCATTTTATTCTGCCACATGATCACAAGGAGGAGAGTGAGTACGTTACAGTAAGGTATTTTTGAGAGGGAGAGAGATGACATTCACATAGCTTTTATTAGAGTACATTGTTACAATTCTATGTTATTATTAGTTATTATTATTTATCTCTTACTGGCCTAATTTATAAATTAAACTGTATTATTGGTGGGCATGTGGAGGAAAAAACATAGTATATGTAGGGTCCGGTGCTATCCATGGTTTCTGGCACCTATTGGGTATCTTGGAACGTATTCCGTGAGGATAGGGCAGGTATCGCTGTACTTTTTGGCAACTACTGCTCACAGACAGTTGCCAGTCTTGTTTTGGGGTTTCCTCTCATTTATTAAAGACTGGAAGGATACCACAGAAGTTACCGGTTATTTTATGACATTCCTTAGATTCAGACATTGTTGACTGAGAAAAACAAAGACAATGTTGATGCTTACAACAGCATTATCAGAAATACCCAAGCTGTGGAGAGAGCCCAAATGAGCATTGATTGATGAACGGATAAAGATGTGGTATATGTGTATGACAGAATATTACTCAGCCACCAAAAAGAATGAAATCTTGCCATTTGCAACATCATGGATGAAGCTAGAGTGTATTATGCTGAGCAAAATAAGTCAGTCACAGAAAAACAAATATCAGATGATTTCACTCATGTGGAATTTAAGAAACAAAACAGATGAACATATAGGAGAAGAGTAAAAAACAAACAACGACCATGAGAAACTCTTAAAGATAGAGAACAAACTGAGGGTTGATGAAGGAGGTGGGGGGAGACGGGCTAGATAGATGATGAGTATTAAGGAGGGTACTTGTGATGAGCCCTGGGTGTTGTATGTGTGTGATGAATCACTGACTTCTACTCCTGAATCCAATATTGCCCTGTATATTAACTAATTAGAATTTAAATAAAAATTTGAAAAAAATATTTACAAGCCATATTTACTCAAATAACCATGAGATTTCTAAAAAAGTCAGTAGGTCTTGCTTTAGAAACTAATGTGAGATAAAAGGGAAGAGGGTGGGTAGCCTATGTGAAGGGACTGGTCCTGGTTCAGATTTGTTTTGGTCTGAGACATGTGGGGATATTTCATATCATGAGTTTGAATCTGAAAGCCTTTTCGTTTTCCTTTTAAAGTTATTTTTAAAGGCAAAACAAATTAATTCTGACGGGAGACTAGATCAATTACATGATTAGATCATGAATGCTTATGTGTTGGTAATTATAAAGAATTCATAATAGAATTAATGGGCTACAGTTGAGAGTATGAGGTGAAACTCATCAAAATGATCTCTGTCTACACAAAAATGTGTGAATATGAGGCCAACACAGTCATACGTAGAAAGAAAGATTGATTGAAAACATGATTCTTTAAAACATTGAACTGGTTTGAGTAACTGCATATTATGTTAGACTCAATAAGAAGTCAGTTACTAATTGTGTATTAAGTTTTTGAAGCTCTGATTTGTGAGAGAGGAAGAGGTATGAATATATACACCTGTGAGCATTTGATGACACAACACAACAAATAAGCCAATTGTGCTGTTTCTGTGGAATGTGGTACACTTCTGTGGTTGAGAGAAATGTTCTTTTCTTCAGCATGTATTTTTGTAATTTGAATCATTCATTCATTCATTCATTCATTCATTCATTCATAAAATATTTGCTGAGTGTTGGCCTTCGGCCAGGCTCTGTATTAGGCACAAGATAAACCATGTTAAGAGAAATGGACATGATCCTTGCCTCCAGGGAGATTCTATTCTAGTGGAGAAACCCAGAAAATAAACAAGTTATCCAAAGTAGTATTTATGTACATAAACAAATTGAGAAAAATTTAAGAAATAAAGAGGATGCTGCGACAGGTAAAAATGTTACCATTTGATGGTAGTGGATCAAAGGTCATGAAATTTGAAGAATATGGAACCAGCCTTGCAGAGGGCTGGGGTCCTGTAGGTAGCTCTGTGGTTGACACAATCCAGGAGCCGAGAGCTGGATGGTATGGCCGGAGGGTTGGGAGGGGAAGGAAATGAAATGGAGAAGTTGGCAGGGACCATATCATGCAGGCTTTCATAAGCTATAGTAAGGTCCTTAGAGTGTGAACACAAGCCACTGATGGATTTTAAGCAAGGAGTGACTTGATCCGTTTGGCCTTTGCTTTGAAAAGATCCCATCCAGCTGCTATTAAAAAAAAAAAATGGCTAAAGGGGCCTTCATAGAGGAAGTAGAGACCATGTTAAACAGTTGTTGGTCTGATCCACCAGGGGCCTGAGCAGTGGAGGTGGCAGTGAGGACAGGAAGAAGTGAGCATCGTTCTGAATTCATTTATGTTTAACTCTGTAACCTCAAAAATATGGATCTGAAAATGTTTCAAAATATGTTTTTCCGTGTATACTCCCTGTTGTAGCTCGTTTCTTTCTCAAACATCTAACTGTGCAGTTCCAACTAATGATTCCCCCCCACCCCGATTTCGGGTCTAAAAGAAATTCCCCTATTATAGTTTAGACAGTAATAAGTAAAGTAGAATTTTAGATTGTAACTTATGTAGTTGCCATTCTTGTGGGTTAACATGGTTGAATATGGGCCAGTTCATATGGCTTAATGTAACAGACTCAGATTTGACTATTCTCATGGAAACATTCGGCTAATGTGGATGTGGTCTGTAGCAAGGGAAATAATCTTTTTTTCCTATGGATAAATAGATGGAGGGTCCAAATGGCATCGCTTGATGAGAGATGTATTAGGCTATTCCTCAGTCTTTGGGCACCCAGAGCCCCCTCATTGGACAGCCCAGGATTGGGGGGCGGGATGAAATGGCCACTTTATTGGAAAAGCCCACTTTTCCTCTGTAGTCAGTCAAATGCTATTATCCTTCTATTACTCTGTAATTTTGAGGGCAAGTTCAGTGAATAACTATAGAGGCTATTAAGAGCTGTCATAGAAAATTTATCTGTCTTCAAATGGAAGGTAGAAACATTACTGCAGGAGCAGCATTGCTTCGATGTAGATATTTTTCCTCTTTGAGCTTTTAAAAATGATGTTTATTGTTTCCCACGACATCACCCCGGACCTTTCTAACACTCGCAATTGTGATCCTGCCTTTTTCCCTTTGTCTAGAATAAAATTTATGGAGGAAGCATGGCCCATGGGAATCAATCTTATTTTGTGGTAGTTTCATGTTAGTGTCTACACTAAATAGTACACAGCCGGGGTCAATAGTAACACAGCTGGGGTCATGGTAAAATCCACCCAGATCTTCAAAGAGGAAAAGTTCCAGAAAAGGCCTCTGTCGTCCTCTCTTCTTTATTCTTATCTTTGGCTTTTGAGGGTAAGAATATGGCTGTTGGAGGCCATCATAATGCATAGAAAGAAATGAGTATTTCAGAAAATCACCGTTTTTTGTTTTTGTTTTTGTTTTTTTCCTGTAGCAGCTACAGTGGATTATCTCAAACTTGATGTCTTAAAACAACAGAATTTATTTTCTCACAGTTCTGGAGGTCAGAAGCCCCAAGTCAAGGTGTTGACCAGGTGGCTCCCTCCAAAGGCCCTAGGAGGTGTATCCTTTCTTGACTCTTCAGGGAAGGGTGGCTCCAGGGAGTTCTTGGCTTTTGCTTCAATTTACTCTCTGACTCTCTCTTCACATGGCTTTCTTCCCCGAGTCTCTGTGAGACCTTTTCTGTCTCTCATAAGGGCATTTCTCATTAGATTTAGGACCCACCCAAATGCAGTATGCTCTCAGTTTCATTTTCAACTTAATTACATCAGCAAAGATGCTGTTTCCAAATAAGGTTACATCCTGAAGTTTCAGGTAGACATGAAATTGGAAGGGCAAGACTGTTCAATCCACTATAATCACTGACTCAGAACACAAAGCAAAAACACCTGAGTTGGTGGTTTTATTTTCCAATCTCAGTTTTATCAACTTTTAAAGAAACTACTTATTCTCAATGCTTTCCCTGGAATGGAGTTAAGAGATTAATTCATAGGATTGCCAGAAGATCAAATTACTAAAATTCTCTATATGTGTTTAGTAAGGGAATAGAATTGAACGAGGAAGGATTTTCATCTGATTGTAAAATGTTATTAAAAATTTGCTCAACTCAGCTCTTGGAAGGAGACTTTGAAAGAAATGCACTTCCAAATATGGTTCCAATTTATGACTTTTTTATTTAACTGGGCTTGGAGTATTGCTTCTTGGACATAGAATTAGGTTCTAGCTTGAGGAATATTTGCTTGTCATGTATTTATTTAAAGTTCTAGTTCCTAAGTTCTATTTATATTATAGATTTTCCCTCAGTCTTAGTTCTGATAATCAAGGTCCCATGTAGCTCTTACTATGGGACAGGAACACTGCCAGATTCCCATCCATTATCTAAAGCAATCCTGCATCACAACAGCCCTCTGGAGTAGTTATTATTGGCCTTGGTTTATAGATGGTGAAACGAAGCTTAAATGGCTTACTCAAGGATGTTCAGGGCGTCAGCGGAAGAACTGGTTTTCTAATCCATTGTGTCTGGTTCCAGGGTATAGACTTTTTACCACTGGCCAACACAGTGGGCATCTAAGTATGTCCATCCTGGGTGTAGGAGGAAGTCTGTACATTTATCTGCTGTTAATCCAATGTCACCTTGCACCTAGGTTCCTCAAGCCTGACTTGTCTTGCTGGGTCTCAGTGTGCCAGTTCTGTCACATGGGGGCTGTTGGGGTGCGGGTTCACATTGTTTCTTCAGAGTCCTGACTGGCAGCTTCGAGTCCAAGCAGCAATACTGAGTGAGGAGCAGAGGTTCTTTGCCTTTGGGGCACCTTTCCCTTTTCAGCTCAGATTTTCTTCAGGAAGCTGCACCTGTTTGGATGCAGACTTGGGTCACCAAGCAGGGTGAATAGAGGACATCCCGCCAATCTCAGGTGTGTTTGCCCGATTGGAATGTGGCTTGGTACTCAAATGATGCCTCCTTGGAGCTGCCTTCCTGCCCACTGTAAGGAACAAAGCCCCTTCCCTCCCTCCCTGTCACTCTTGCCTGCTTATTCTACTGTACTGTCACTACAGCACTTGTTGCTACTTGATACGTTTTATGTTTAGTCCTTCCTTCATTTTCTACCCGCCACTGGAACCTAAACTTCATGAAGAGTAAGAGCTTTGTCTTCTTCGCTCCTATATCCCCCCATGGATAGGACAGGACTTGACACAGAGACTGTGTAAGTGACGAGTGAGCATATGAATGAGTGAGTGAATGAACATGCCATGTTGCCGTAGTTATTCTCTTCCTCTGCTGATTTTTAGGAAAGTGTAGGACTTCACTGAGCCCTAAATACTGATAAAATGTTGTTGGTATTATTTAGTGGTCAGCAGTATTCTTGTGTGGTGTAATAATGTGGGGTGAAGTCTGTGATTACTACTGGGTAGGAGTCAACAAGAGAGCTAAAAAAATCTTAGAGCTAAATTAGTGAAAAGACTGAGTGGGTAGATATGCAGGAAACAGCAATGATGGACATAAATATATGCTGCTTGTAATGAAAACATATGTATAGTATATGTATATAGCATATATACTGTCCTTAGTGTATATTAAATACACATATATGTATATATCCTTTAATTTCTTTTTTTTCCCTTTACTAAAGGAAAACCAGCACAGAATAATGTTACATTTTTTTTATGTATTGATAAACGTCTACTATCAGAAACTCCTCTTGGGATAATTTGTTAAATCCTCTAAGACACAGTACAGGCTGGGAATATTTATTTACATTTAACCCTCGATTTCCACAACCTAGGAATCTGCACATGATTTTTACTGGGAAAAGGACAAAGGGAAAAAAAAAGGAATGATGACCTTGTTTGCTTTTACTGTTAACGGATTTCAGGAGTTAGGGTGTCATGTGTAAATCTGGTGGGGGCCTAACATTATGGTAAGGGGCATTTCTTTTCTCCACCCGATGCTTGAGTCCCTTAGAAAGGGACATGGGAAGTTTCAGGAGGGATTGTGGGGGTGATGAACATAGGGGAGAATAGGACTTATTTGGTTGAAAAGAAGAGAGAGGAGGCAGGAGATGAGAATTCTATTTTTTCTTTTTCGCTTGACTAGAAAAGGCTTAGCTTTCCAAATTGCCTCACAGCACCGAATGGAGATTATTGATAACCAGTTCTGGGAACAGTAATGGCGAAGGAGGGTCAAAGCATTGGGGGTGGCCGGTGGAAGGGAAAGGAGACATTTATTTAGAGCTCAGCTCTGCGTCTCCACTGCCAGTGAATTTCTATTCCATTACCACTTTCTTCTTTCCAGTAATGGAACTTATAGAGACAATGAAAAAGGTAATAGAGCCATCAATATAGTATATTCTGGAGCCCCGGCTGAGGTGCTAAAGTAGCTTCTAAGGCTTACAAAGCACGCCGAAATGGATCAAGTTCACTGCCTTCCAGTGCAGTGTGGAAGGGAGTGGAAAAACTGGCAGTGTATTCAAGAATAGCTTCAAGATTTTTGCGTGTGGCCTTTACCTCTTTAAGAGCAATTACTTTCCATTTCTAAGGGTGTCAGCTAAGGCATTATTTCTTAATTATTTTCTTCAGAATATTGATTCTTTGTTATCTTGTAATGATATGTGTCCAAAAGATGTTCTTCAAAAATTGTCTTTTATCCCTTCACATGTGTACTATTTTTTGGCACCTTTCTTTGATTATGGTGATTTTGTAAAAATCTTGGCATATTAAATCTTAGTTTTCTTTGTCCTCTGGTCATGCTTGTTGCATTCGGAATCACTCAGGCCACTACTGTCTTTATTGACTATTTTCATATAAACTCTGGAAAGTCACTAGAACATCACACTTTTCTTGGTTTCCTCCTCGGGTTTGTTTTGTGATTCCTTAGATAAAAACTGTGTCTTCTTTCTTTTGGGGGAGGGGTCTGTTTTATTGTGGGCAGTGTGCTGGTAATTGAGGTGGAACTTTTACCAGCTTTTCTAGCTTCTGGATCACCAGGTGTGTTGTAAAAACTAGGCAAATGATAACATATAAAGTTTAGAGTAGTGCATTGGTATACTGGAAATAGGTAGTGGCAGAATTTGGAAACAGAATATGGGAATGTTATTACGAGAGGGACCATCCTCTGCTACGACTCTGATAACGGTCTTGTAAGTCATGACTTCAGTGTAGATTTAACTTGTCCTTGTTCAGGGACATGGTGGAGAAATTTTAAATGATACAATTACAGCCAGTGTCACTCGACAGAAGTGATGTGTACCTGCATCAGATTGATTGTGAGTCTTGATGACAAATGCCAGCTACCTTTGGCCACCAGAGAAAGACAGTATTTCTCAAGTATGCTTTGGCTTTCAGAAAAATCCATTACTAGATTTTATACTAATGTAAAAAGTCTTTCAGAGGAAACATTACTTTGTACAATACAGGTTTTTGAAATTTGATCTCTGTTTCAGATACTAAGATACACACGCATGCAAATGTATTTATTTTTGTTAGAGAGCAAACATTTAGAGGATAACTTAATTTGCACCTCTTGCAGTCGCTCTTTCTAAATTTCAACTTTTCTTGTGATTCTGCCACCATTTAAAGTGGGTTTTCATTTCTTGGGCTTCTTTTTCTTACCTTTTAGGTTTAATGGCTTATACTAAAAGGCACTTATCTTACTACCGGCTAGCATGTTTCATTGGCTACATTTACTCTGGCAGATGAGTTATAGAAGATTCTTTAATATATATATTTTTCTTTTTTCCTATAGATGGACCCTCGTAGTGTTTTGACAGTTAAAAAGGATGGGGGGTTATTGAGCGTCTAGTTTCTCAGCTGCTCAGCTGTATTTTTTGAGCTATATATCAGCAAAATTACCCAGCTCTCTTACAGAAGGTGTTCTGTTGCCAGATGGTACTCTGCAGGAAGCAACTTCTTAGTTTTCTTAAATCAGGATTTATAGTAAAATAGAATAACACTTAGATATGGAAGACTTAGGTTTCTCTGGAAATCTTACAGGCTCAAATACCGGTCCTTCCTCTCTGTCTTCATTGTTTCCTATTCAATTAATCTGATAACAAAATGTCTGCGCTGTGATTCAATAACTGAAGGACACATTCTTAGCAATTTTCATTGTATCACCTGCTCAGAGACTGGATGGAAAGGTTCAGCTTCAATTGCACCATTAGCCTGGCAACTACAGCCAATCGTTACCAATGATTTTTGGTCTCCCTAATTGTTTTTTTTTCCTCTATTGAGCTTATTCAGAAATAATGAAACTTCATCCTTCCTTTTCTTAAAACATATTCACACAAAGTGTAGTTGCCATTTCTTCTATAAACTCATCAGCGTTGCCTTAAGGACTCCCCTTAACTATTGATTTTCCAGTCTAGCTAATAGATCTCCTAATTTGCAGAAATACCCCCATGCACGATTCAACAATTAGAAAATTATGAAAGGAAGTCCCAGGGGACTCCCAGGTTCTGCACATCCTGATGACTCTGCATCAGCCTCCCTGTTGGAAGTATTGGGACTGGGTGACCTGGGAGAGAAGAATAAAACACCAATGCTTTTATATAATAAAATAAGGCTGTGCTTCCTTATTTTCCAGGCACTACAGCTATTTCGAAGGGGTATATTCTGGCTTAGATTAGAAGTGGCACATTTCAACAACTATTCTGAAATATCGTTTACATAAAGTATTTCAGTACTTACTTTAAACCCACTCCCACAAAACAGGAAAGACTAAGATCAAGTTTCATTAAACCCTTTTGGAAGATAGGTGGGATTAACTGTTACAGACTTCCATGGCTTAAAGTCTAAACCCATATATTTTAAATGAAAGTTAACTTGTTTTTGTAATAATCAGAATTTCTTTGGCCTGGAGTTCTAATAGAGAAATTTTGTGGAGATTAGAACATAACCTTCTATGCTGCCTTATCACTTATTGCTAATTAAAACTGTGTTATAACTTTGTGACTCATTTGGTGAACATTAAAATTGCCAGAGTATTAAGTATTTTTGTAGCACAACATGTGGCTTTGACGTCTTCTCAAATGGCTAGTTTGCTTGTGATTAACTCCAAAGCTTGAAAATATATATTTAAGATATTAGGGCCCTGATGCACAAATAAGAAGGACTTAGCCCTTAACTCTCTCCTATTTTTGACCACCCCTAGGTTTCCTCATTTTTCTACCTTGATTTGACATGTTCTCGTCTCACTTAAAGATCTTCAGTACTCTCCATTGTTCGTAGGTCTTACAAGACCCCATGCTGTACTCCTGACTATGGAAACACCGTCTTCCCGTCCCTCTCAGATCTACCCTGATTCATCTATGATGCCCTTTCCATTTCGGTAATCACCAGTTTCCAACCTGCATTCATGCTGTCGCTCTGTTCTGAATGAAACCTATCCCCTAACTTTGACTTTATTCCTCCATCAATCTTTTCAATGGTTACTACTTCTGTGAAGTTTTATTTCTACCTATGATTTGACTTCCCTAGAAAATATTGATTTCTCTTTTGTATACAGGCAGTAGTAATTTATGTTTGTAATTGTTCTAGAACTCGTCACATATGATCAACAGTGTGCATCTACGTGCCCCTCTTCCACACTGGATCCTGAATTCTTTTTGGATTCTCTTTTTTGGATTCCTTGTATCTGGCTTTGTGCCTTATATATAGTAAATGCTCAACAGATGCTTTTGAAGAAACAGGACTGAAGTAAACCTTGGAAATTATCTAGTTAATGCCTTTATTATTTTATAAGTGAGAAAAAACATTGTCACTTAAAGCATTTATTTGGTTATTATCACAATGTCATTATCAGTACCTGATAGCTCTCCTTTTGCATTATTGGTTTCCAGCTATTTGAACAAAATAGAAACTAAAAATTTAATGAACAATCTACTGTTTTTGTAGTGCTTTTTTTTTTTTTTTTCAACATACTTTACCTTCTTCAGGTTGATGAGGTTCACAGGGCCAGAATTATTTCCCCCACATAAAGGGCAAAAGGCTTAAGTGATTCACCAAGGTCATAGAATGAAAGAAAAACACTTGAATTAAGACCTGTCTTACCTAACCCTTCATGGGTCATTCAGCCATCATTGGAAGTTGGACTATGACCCTGGTCCTGTTTCTCCATGTGGCATTAAGCTGTTTCAGATGTCTTGTTAGAAAAGCACAACTTTTACTTCGAGCTGCAAGAAAAGAATCCTGCGTTGAACTATCCCTGGAAAAAAATAATGCCTGGAGGAGTTTGTCTTTGATAGTTTAGGGGAGGAAGTTCAGCCTTTAGGTTGTGCTGTACATCCTGGGAGTAGAAATTGAGGTAGGAGTGAACTTGAACCTTCCTCATTTCCAAAGCTTAACACAAAATGATAAAGGTCATATAAGTTTTTGTTTGTTTGCTTTATTTTTATTTCTTAATTATATAATACATATTTATTATATATGTTTTAGAAAACTTAGAAAAATGTAAAGAAAAATGTTAAAAATATCGATAGTCTGTCACTAGGAATCCACTATGAACATTAACATCCACTGTTAACTCTGGAATTAGGTTGCCTGGGTTAAATCCTGGTTCTGCCACTTAGTAGTTATGGAATTAACCTCATCTTTCTGGATCTAAGTGTACTTATTCATGAAATGGGAGCAATAATATTGCTTGTATCAAAAGGTTCTTGTGAGGAATACATGAATTTAAGGTGTAAAGCACTTTAAATTGTACCTGATCACAGAATATGCACCCACTTAATTGAACTGTTATTATACATCCAGTCATTTTCTTTTTAAAAATCTGGAATGGGGGCGCCTGGGTGGCTCAGTCGGTTAAGCGGCCGACTTCGGCTCAGGTCATGATCTCGCGGTCCGTGAGTTCGAGCCCCGCGTCGGGCTCTGTGCTCACAGCTCAGAGCCTGGACCCTGTTTCAGATTCTGTGTCTCCCTCTCTCTGACCCTCCCCCGTTCATGCTCTGTCTCTCTGTCTCAAAAATAAATAAACATTAAAAAAAAATTTAAAAAAAAAATCTGGAATGTAAGTTGCCTGGGTGGCCCAGCTGGTTAAGTGTCTGACTCTTGATTTTGGCTCAGGTCATAGTCTCCTGGTTCGTGAGTTTCAGCCCCACATTGGGCTCTGTGCTGATAGTGTGGAGCCTGCTTGGAGTTGTTGCTCTCTCTCTCTTTCTACCCCTCCCCTGCTTGCACTCTCTCTCTCAAAATAGGTGAACGTAAAAAATCATCTGGAATGTATGCTGAAATATAACATTTTATCCTACATTTCCCAGTTAATATGTCATAAGCACTTCTCCACATACTTAAATATTCTCTTATAATATGAATTTATTGGTTATATTTCACCGTCATTTCATCCTGTCTTTATTGATCTAACCAGTCCCTAATTGTTTCTAATCTTTGACTATTGTACTATACTTTGACATACAGTTATGTTATATATATTTATGCATTGGCCTGATGATTTCCTTGGGATAGATGCCTAGGAAAAGAATTAATGGGTAAAAGGTATAATTCTTTTAAGGATTTTGAGTTATCAACCTCGTTTTCAAACCGTTTTATTGATATATAATTTAGATGTCCTGTACTTCCTACAATTAAGGTTTACAATTCAATGGTTTTTGTTATATTTAATAATATGATAAGCTATAGATAACGTAAATTTATCGTCTTTGTCAGTTTTGAGTGCGCACTTTAGTGGTAATAATTACAGTCACCATGTTATGCAGCCATCACTGCTGTTTCCGAAGCTTTTTTGTTACCTGAAACCATTGTTACCTGAACCATTAAGCAGTAGCTTTTATTCCCTTCTCCCCCTATCCCCTGGGAACCTCTAGTTTAGCTTCTGTCTCTGCCAATTTGCTTGTTCTAGATACTTCATAAAAATGGAATCATACGATGTCTGTCCTTTTGTGTCTGTCTCATTTCACCTGGCCTGCTGCTGTCGAGATTCATCCATGATGTAGCATGTATTAGAACTTCATTCATTTTCTATGGCCGACCAATACTCCGTTGTATGTTTCGACTGCATTTTTTTAATCCATTCGTCTATTGACGGACATTTGGTGTGAATAATAGTGCGGTGAATGTTGTCGTTAAACTATCTGTTTAAGTGCCTGTTTTCAGTTCTTTTGAGTGTATACCTAGAAGAGGAAGTACTTCTGGGTCTCATGGGAACTCTGTGGTTAGAACCACCTCACTCTTTTCCACGGCAGGTCCACCATTTTGCATTCCACCAGCAATGTATGAGGGACCTAATTTTCCACACGAGGGTAAACCCTTGTTACTTTCCTTTTTTGTTGTAGCTCTCCGGCGTGTGTGAAGTGGTGTCTCATTGTGGTTTTTATTTCCATTTCACTAATGATTAATGGTGTTGAACATCTTGCAAGAGCATATTTACTATTTGGGTAGGTTCTTTGGAGAAATGACTATCCAGGCCTTATGTCCATTGTAAATAGTTGGATTGTTTGAATTTTTGTTGTTTGAGTTATTTACCTTTTAAGAAATTACTTTCTTATTTTGTGCTGGGAAACATTTACCATGAAGGAGATACTTTAGGCTCCTTAGAATTTGTGAGTGGAGGGGCGCCTGGGTGGCGCAGTCGGTTAAGCGTCCGACTTCAGCCAGGTCACGATCTCACGGTCCGTGAGTTCGAGCCCCGCGTCAGGCTCTGAGCCCCGCGTCAGGCGCTGGGCTGATGGCTCGGAGCCTGGAGCCTGTTTCCGATTCTGTGTCTCCCTCTCTCTCTCTGCCCCTCCCCCGTTCATGCTCTGTCTCTCTCTGTCCCAAAAATAAAAATAAAAAACGTTGGAAAAAAAAAAATTAAAAAAAAAAAAATAAAAAAAAAGAATTTGTGAGTGGAACTAGAGTTCATAAGATACCCTCCTTCATGTAATGAGTATGACCCTGTGCCAGGCATGGTGTTGGGTTGCTGGGTACACACGTGTGCGTGGCTTGTTGGCTAGATATTCTTATTAATTTTTTCTTGCTCAGAACTTACTTCTTCATCAGAAAGACTTCCTCTGCTTCAAAGCATGTCCTTCACCAAGTATAAGTACTGTATACAGTATTTTGACCCTGTACAGATTGTGAAATGCATATTCTTAGCACAAACTGACAGCATTCCCTAACACTGTAAGATGCTGCTAACGTATCTGAAAGGGATTTTATGAAACCAAAGGAGAGTTTTAATACTTTGGATCCAATGTTGATTCTGTCAATAGTAAATTTGTTCTGGGTTTCTTTCCTGGCTTGCTCTGTTCCAATTCCCATTTCAGCACTTTGAAACTACATTGAGGCAATAGCTTTCAATACACCTTGAATCAGTCCCAAAACACACCAGAGCGTAGAGCGATATTGAAATAATATAACCAGAGGGAAAGATAACATATTAATAGAACCACCCACAAGAAAGGCGAAGTCCAATGAAGCAAAAACACGTATGTGTCTTTTATTTTAAAAATCTCACCTACAGTTCTTCCCCATTAAGCTTGCTTGCAGGGTTTTCCAACTAAGGAGTCTAATTTCGATCGGGTCTGGGCTGGACTGCACCCTAAGGAGGTACATCTGCTCAGAATGAGTAATGGTGATTTGAGAAGTGGCATGCTAACTTTCATATTCTGCAGCCTTCACGTGGTTTTTCAGAAGCTGACTATCCAGCATCTTGGTTTTCTTTACTATTGTCGTCTGGCTGTGCAAGGGAAGAGTGTTGAGGCCAAGGGTAATTTTGTTGGTACTTAAAGTATCTAAAGTCTGATTTAGTCCATGGGTCATCTTCCAATGCCCTGAGCTAGAGTAACAGGCCAGGTGAGTGCAGGATTTGATATCAAGCAGAACATTAGATCAGGCGCTAAGCCTGCATACAGGTGTGTGGGATGTGTGGCATCATTAACTAATGGCAACTCACACTGTTCTTGCTGGGCTCTTACTATGTGTTAATCCAGGCATTATGTGAAACACTTGACATGAATTGTCTCACTTAAGTCTATCAATTTTAAGAGGCAGACAGTTACCACCTGCATTTTAAAGACATGGCTAGGGGCGCCTGGGTGGCTCAGTCGGTTGAGCGTCCCGACTTCAGCTCAGGTCATGATCTCGCGGTCCGTGAGTTCGAGCCCCACATCAAGCTCTGTGCCGTCAGTTCAGAGCCTGGAGCCTGCTTCAGATTCTGTGTCTCCCTCTCTCTCTGCCCCTCCCCCACTAACACTCTGTCTCTATCAAAAAATGAATAAATATCAAAAAAAAAAAAAAAAAGACATGGAGAATACCAGAGTGACTAAACAGTGTTCCCAAGGTCACATGTTTAATGGATGCTAGGATTAGGATTCTAAACTGAGTATGATATCTCAGAGGAAAGCTTGGGTGCTTGACTATGTACAAAACAGTTCTCTCATGAGAGAATGCTTTTATCTGTTGCCACATCACTGGACCCCACTGGCCACTGACCCCAGTATTCCATGTTGTTGATCTTTTTTTGGCCGTTGTTGCAAGTAAGCACCTTAGGCAAGAAAGAGAGGTCTTTCTTCAACTGTTACTTTGGCCAATTCTCTCTGCTCATCCCTAGCCCCCAGCAGGCACCCAAGTGAGGAATTTCCCTCATGTCTACCATGGTGTTTCATTCTGCCTCCTCTTTTCATGTGCATGATTTTACATGCCCACGAGGACTATCTTTGGTGATGCTTGTTTTGATTAGAAAACATGGCAACCGATAGATACTGGGGATGAGCCCACAAAGTGTACATATGCTGCTTTTCTTCGTCACTCTTATAGCATTTTGTAATTTTACTCTTTTTATCTTTTTGATACTCTTTCCTCCATACTGTGTGCAGAGACGATATCTGATTGGTTTTCTGCCATATACCTACTCCTTGACATGGTGTCTCATGTATGACAAGTACTTAATAAATCCACATCAAGTAAAAGAATCAATAAAGGAATGTGTGAGTTCTCTCCAAGAGGTTAGAATACAGGAATCTAGATCCCTGCAAAAATCATTATTAACATCTCCTCCCTATACAGTAGGTGCTAAAGTGAATGGTCAGTTTTAGGTGAGAAGAAGAGAAGATGTCACATTGACTCATAAATCACCTTGACTTATGCTGTTGAGCATATTCACAGTAGAAAAAGACTTTCTGTCCCCGTTGAGCTCAGACTGTGAAGCCACGGAAACAGAAATTTGGTTTTCCTTCGGATGTGCAAGCATTCCTTCAAGGTGATGTTTGATCGGCAGCTCACACCTGCTCAGCTTTCCCAGTCAGGGCTTCCTTGGAGGCCTTTGTCCATGGATATATGAACCTCTCTCTCCTTTGGAACTAAAGAAAGCTTGTGGAATACCCAACCTGGAGAGACCTAGTTGGGTATTCCACAAGCTTTCTTTAGTTCCAAAGGAGATAAATAAGTGGCTAGAACTCAGGGAATTTCAGGTGAGTAGGATCCTGGCTAAAAGTTTATAAGATACTGCCATAGTTTTATGCATCTAAATCTCAATGAGTTGAAATAACCACATAAAACCAATCTATATGAAAGCATGTTCTAATTAAACTTCTCAGTGCTGACTAGGGAAGGATTGACCTATAAGCCTAAATTTGGTGTTGGAGAATGTATCCTGGACCCACTGCTCCCTTTTGGCTATTTTTTTTTTTAAAGCTCATTTCTTCCAGCCTGAGCTATGACTCCTAGTTACATTTTATCACCTTGGGGTTCAAAATGTTCACCTTATGGGAGTGTCAGGTATTGCTGACTTTATTTTGACCACCTGATTTTCTGTAGTTTGTACTGAACCTGAATCTTGAATCTCTGTGATAACAAATGCTGTCTTGGTAAATGGATCCTGAGTTTTGATTCTTTTATTTGCTGTGTAATCAGTTGAAACGCTCCTGGTCTGTTCATGGATTCTGTCTGGTTTGCTGCAGCAGTTGAAATGAGAGTCTGTCTTTTCCCTGGTTGCAATGAATTTTCCTTCCTTTGTTCTTTTTTTTTAAAATCTTCCTTCTTTTCTTTCATTCCTCTTTTTTTCTTCCTTCTACCACTCAACACATTTTACTGAGTGCCAGCAAAGCTTGCCGTTAGGCACTTGCTAAAAAAATATAGACAGGGATCTTATTTTAATAGTCCATGGAGGACACCAAGTATTAAAAATATAATCATAGAAATAATTCAAAATTGTGGTAATGGCCTGAGGTCAAAAATACAATTTTCAGTGAAAGACACTAACAAGGATTTATACTGATCTGGGAAGTTGAGGGCTGAAGGTTGGGTCCCAGTTTGATATGCTTGGAATTAAGTGTGAGAGTGGATGGAGGACATGCCTGTAAAGGCCTTTGGGATGGGAAGAGGTTGATTTCGTGTGGTAATCCCATGAAGACCACCTCCATACACAGCTCACCCACCTCCCTGCTTTTTTCTTTATAGCACTATTCAGCATCTAACATAAATTAGAATTCTTTCTCTTCTTTGCTACCTTTTCCCATAGACTTTAAGCATTAGGAGGGCAGAGATATTTATCTATTTAGTGTGTGTGTGTGTTTCGTATTTTCATTGCTAGATCTCTGCTACCTAGAATGGCAGCTGACAAACAGTAGGTGCCTGATATTGTTCAAATCCAGTGAGACTGGGCCACTGTGAGTACAATGAGCCAGAGAGAGCAGAGCACATGTTAGTTGGAGAAGAGGGTGGAATCTGGGTTACATGGGTTGTTTTAGATCGTGCTCTGGAGTTAGGATTTTATCCAAAGTGCAGTAGATAATATTGCATGAAATGTTGCACGAATGTTACGTAGTACCGCCATCTTTTTTGTTCATTTGTTTGTTTCTAATAGAGAACTCACACAATTTCTCCTCTTATTAAGTCAACTTATGCTAGGTTGCATTTATAGTTTCAAATACTAGCATCTACTGTCTAACACTTAGAAACCAGAAAAAGGTCATTAGAAAGGTTTTACCATGAATCCCAACCCATGTGGGAAAGAGCTGCAGAGAAGTCAACTTCTGAGGAATATTTTTGCCCTTTCTTCAGTGAATGGTTATGTGTATATGTGTGTGTGTGTGTGTGTGTGTGTGTGTGTGTGTGTGTGTGTGTGTATGTGTGTGTGTGTGTGTGTGTGTGTGTTTAAGGAAAGGGATTCCATTATAAACTTTTAAAGAGCATTGGCTAGTTTACTGTGTGTGTATGTTTTAAATGATTATTTGTGTTTCTAGTTATTTATTTATGTACCTGCCCTTGGATTAATACCTATTAACAAGAAACAACTAATCATATAAGGTAGGCTTTATCCTTATTTTGCACATGAATAAATGAACAATAAGGTGGTGGGAAGGAAACTAGCATCTGAGTGTCTACTATGTATCCAGCATTTTCCACATTTATCTCATTTAATCCTCACAAAACCCTTTGAGAAAGGGGGCATTATTTCTCATCTGATTAAGATGAGAGAATGAATCCAAGATAGGTTAACGAAGAGTTCCAGTGTCACAAGACAAGTAAAAAGAAGAGTCTGAATGATCTTTGCTGTTATATTTTACGGCTCCTAGGGAATTTTTAACAACTTGCTGCAATAGCAGAACTAATAAAGAGCTCAAGTATGTATGAAACCTAGGTCCTCTGACTCTTGAGCCATTTCTGCTTTTTTTTCACTGTAAGGTAATGCATCAGTTACTGCTTCTAATTAAATCTTCAAGTGCTGATCTCACTTCATAAGTGCAGGGCAATGCAGGGAGAGAACCCTCAAAGTAGACATTAAGTGTGTTGAATGCTCCAGTCACAGATGTAGGGTGGGACCTTTCACCTTCTCGTTCTTACAGAATCATTTTTTACTAGATGTGGAAGACATCTAGTAGAAGGCGGGCCCTGGATGAGATGTTCTCTGGGGTCCCTTTTATCTCCAATATTTAATGATGTTTAAAGTTAACTGCATTTGCTGCACAAAATATTTTGAGCCTGAGCAATGTTGGAGAAAGTGGAGTGTCCGGGTCAGTCAGAATTCAGGCTCATGTTCTTAACACCAGACTCTACTTTAGCCAACGTGGGTCTTGATTTCCTCCTGGAAAGCTCCCCAAACCTGGAAGGTTTCTTGTATACTAGTCAATTAACAGCCTTAAAACACTTGTGAAATGAGCCCTTCTCTATCTGTTTGCTCCCTCTTGATCTTTTTCGGGGGTCAGTGCTTCACACAAAACTTACTCTGTGAGAAGTAAATCTAAGCTTACTTATTGTATTTATTTTTTCAACATAATAGAAATAAATAAATTAATTAATTAATTAAAAAAAAAAAAAAAAAGAAATAGAGAACTTGGTCACTTCCTATGCCTGGCTTCCCCAACAATTTGTTTGGTTTCTGGAAATTGTGTACTTACCAATATACCTATCTTAAAAAAAGGAAAGACATTGCTTTGAGATCATGTTTTTTAAAGGCAATTGGAGCCTTTTTTATCAGCTTAATCATACTCATTGTTCTTTCTCTGTCTCTAAAGCCTATTCTTTTATGAGCTACATGCATAGTTAACTTGGGCTTTTCCGATGAAAACAAATACATGTTTTAAAAAATTCCCTTTTTTTTGCTAAATACACTTTTATCTTAATATATATTTCTTATTGGAAGTGTTAATACATAGTAGAATACCTTTTGTCTCCATAGAATCATCTAGATATTGTGAAGTTGTCATATTTGAAAAGAGGGGAGCATTTTCCTGGGAGATGGCTGAGATTTCTCCTGTGAGCTAAGGAGACAGGATTATTTCCTGATATCACAAATGACGACTTTGTAGCTCCATAGGATCTCCGTTTAGACTCTCCTGCCCCTTTACAACAATTAAACTTTATTTTGTTTTTGAATATTATTACGTAACAGATATTAAAAGACACACACACACAATGAAGACTGGAGTGCTATGATTTGATATCTTTTGGGGGAGCATTAGAAGGCGCAGTAGGTCTAAGAGGAAAAAAACAAACAACCCAAACTTGAGTTATCAAGAAGAACCTATAAGTAAGGAAGACTATAGGCTTGACAAAGTCCACACAGCAAGTTCTGAATTAGCCTTTGACCCTCACAATGGTGCCATCAGAAAAAGTGTCCCTTCTTCCCATTTTTCTAATTCTCCACATTGGCATAGGTGTGTTATTCCAATTAGTTTTGCTAAATTAAATTTTTTTAGAAGGGGCTTATTTAAAGTAGAGATAAGTATCTCATTACCTTTTGTGTAGAAAGGCAGATTTTTGGTATTGTTTGCTTGCTTAATTGACTTCCTTAGTTATATTTTTTAATCAGCCTTATATCCTTCTGGGCATATTTGTGACCACTGCAATGATTAATCATTTTCAGGAAAAATTTCAAGAGGCACTGAAATCTTTTGTCAGATAGTCTTTCTGATGAAGGTATTAAAATTCCTCTACCCTATGAAACTTTAAAAAATATGATAACAGAACTGGGATCGGAATTTATTAGATTGTTGAGATTCAATAATTGTGATTATTAATTCATTCATTTTATTAAAACAATATTTCTGATAGTCTTGGTTTCTTAAAAAAATGCTGTCACATAGAAGATATAAGGCCTATTCTGGTTAATCACCTCATTTATCAAATACTTAAAAAGGAGAACAGCAAAACAAATACTAAGTACTGGAAGTTCTTTAATGAAATATCAAAATTAATAAATACTGAGAGAAGTCAGTTCTTCTATTTGAATTTCATTGTGAACTTTTTTTGAAATAAAGAAGCAAAGGTGGGGCTCCTGGGTGGCTCAGTTGGTTAAGTGTCTGACTATTGATTTTGGCTCAGGTCATAATCTCACAGTTCATGAGTTTCAGCTGCACTGACAGCATGGAACCTGACTGGGAGTCTTTCTCTCTCTGCCCCTCCCTCGCTTCTGCTCTCTCCCTCCCTCCCCCCCCCCCAAATAAATAAATGCTTAAAAAATGTGGTAAAAAAGAAAGCTGCTTGAAGGTGCATATCATTCTTTACTATGTCTTAACCCATTCCCTCCTTTGACTTGTTCTCAACTTGGGCTCTGTCTGTACTAATTCAGTGCCCCTTTTCTTCATAAATCCAGTATGTGTCTCTGTCTCCTGGCACATGCCATTTCATTGGGGAGCTAGGGTATCGAGTTCAGACACCATCAGGATGAACACAAGATGTGGGGATCAAAAATGAATCAGATCCAGCCCTATTCTGGTAACTGTTCTGGGGAAACTGCAATACCAGAGTTTGCCACTAGCTTGCTGTGGCACTAGACAAATTATTTCACAACTGGGACCATTGGTTCCCTCATCTTCATAATGAAGGGTTTGGACCAATACTTTCTAATGTTCTTTCTAAACAAACAATCTCAATTTCTACTGCAATCCTTTTCTTTTTATCATCTTGTCTATGAACACTGGGGTGGGTTCCCTTGAATGGAACTGAGATGGCCCATTTTGTTCTAGCCTTGAATCTTACCACTGAAAGAATCCTTAATCTTGACAGAATCCTTTTGCTTCATAGGTGAGTAAGCTGATGACTGGCAGAGTTAAAGGAGATAGATACCAGGGTCAAAAAATAGAAGCATGTTCTATAAATTCTCTACTGCTATGAAACAAACTATCCCCAAACTTTGTGCCTTTTGAAACATCACAAATGTATTGCTTCCTGCAATACTTTTGGGCTGGTTTTCTTAAGAGCAGTCTCAGAATGGAATTCTAAGAAGGTGATGACAGAAGTTGTTAAGTCTTCTTGAAGCTTAGGTTCTGGAGTTTGCATGGTGTCACCTCCTACATTCTACTGGTCAAGGTACGTCCAAGGACAGCCCAGATTCAAGGGTTGGGGAAATAGGATCCATCTCTTGATGGGTGGAGTGGTAAAGAGTCTGCGGCCATATTTAATCTACCACACATAGACTATTATTCCTTCCTCCAAAAGCTATGCCACGTTATAGCACTTGGTTACAGCACTTTTTGGGCCAAGTCGTTGTGCAGCCTTAAAATCCTTTTTAATACAGTGCTCCAGACAGCCACCACAAATCAATCAGAACTGCCACAAGAAATGAAATCTATCTGCCATCTGGACTGCAGTGAGTTGTGTTGACGGAGCCCGAATGGAAAATTCAGAATTCCTGGCTCTTGGTCTAGGTTCCTTTCTTTCCCCAGTCACTGTTTCTCTTCCCTTCTGGTACATTCTTTAATGTTTGTCAAGTTATGTTAGAAAAGTCACTTATTTTTACCACTAAACTTTCTCAAAATGTACATACTTGAGATTTGGAACAATATCATATATGATGTGTTTTCTTGGTAGATTATGACATAAACTGTAAGTTTAAGTGCCATCAATTTGGATACCCCTGTAACCAATGATAAAAGTTGGATCAATCCACATGATCACATTTGGATCAATAGTGTAGCAATGGAATATTATGTGGGTCTTGAAAGGATGCATTGAGAAGGGTATAGCATTTCCCATGTAGCATTCTCGTGGAATCTAATGATTAAGAGACAGACAAATACAGAACATGAGGTATTTCACAAAAGAACTAGCCTGAAATCTTAAAAAGATGTGAGTTTCATGAAAGACACACACACACATATACATATACATATATGACTCAAAAGCATTGCTTTGTAACAAAATGCAGCTCATGATTCTATATTGGATTTGGACTTTAAAAGTTATCAAGTAACTTACTGGGAAAATTAGGGAGTATTGTATTAATGTTAAATATTTTATATGTGATAAATACATTGGCAGTTATGGAGGAGAATATCTTTATTCCTAGAGAAAAATGAGATGTATTTAGAAGGAAAGAATCAAGATATGTGCAACTTATTTTCAAATGGATCAGAAAAAAATGAATATAATATATGTAAATGTAGGCACACAGTGTATGTTTGTATATATGAATACATGTATATTTTCATTTAAGACTAGAAAGAAAAAGCAAATATGGTAAAAAAATTAATTAGTAAATCTAAGTGGTAGATCTATACATCTTCATTATACTTTTTAATTTTTTGGAAGGTTTGAAAAATTTCGAATTAAAAAGTTGGGAGAAAAGTTAACCAACTATATTTTGTGGTTGAGACCATGTCTGGACTTTGAGCTATTATGATAAAGTATCCAATGCCAACTATGTGATTAATTTCTAAGGAATTCAATTTCAGAAGGCTGCATTTCTAGAAAGGCATATTTTCTTTACTTATGGACATACACAAGGAGAAAAATCTCAAGTACAGGCATTTGTTTGAATACAGTAATTGATAGAAAAGTTGACCAAGTAGAAAACTGTAATGTGTCATAATAAAAGATGTTGAGATTTGCCTACATGTTATGTGGGCATTATGGTTCACAGAGTTACATATTATGCCAGAAGCCCTGATGACAAGAGTTTCATCTCTTTCTGCTCAGATTCTGTGGATGACTTTGAGCAAGTAACTTTAACTTGTGTGGAACTCAGGCTTCCTGGAAAATGCAGAGGCTAATTCTGGTTTACATCATAGAGCTTGTCAAAGGATTAGCCATCTAACTGCAGAGTTTGGTATACATGTTTTCCAATCTAAATGCTCAGCCTCGGAAACACAAAGAGGATTGTCATGCTGAGGAGGGAGCTAAGGTAATGTTTATTGATTCTGCACTTGTTTAGAGATTGTTCTTATGGGATCCTGTACCAGATTTTATCCTTTATAAATTATAATACTAAGAAAAATCTACTTGTATTTTGACACATCTGTTTTCCTGCACAACTCTTAATTTCCTTCTGAAACAAGATTGGATTTGGAGGAGGAGATTGAGGTTAGAAAAATTACCCTTGACTTTGTCATCTGTGAAAGGATTGTGTCGACTCTGTGTTCTAGGAGCGTAGGTGTTTGAGAGCATGTGAACTAATTAGCCTCTCTAACCTTTGTTTCTTAACTTATACAAATACAGCTCTTTTGAGGGAAAGCTGGGTCTTCTGTAGACTGAGCGTAGAAAAGGTGAGCCATTATCTGGGTGTAACAGGGTTGAGAAGCAATTGCCTGGATGAAGGCATCCTGAGAAAAGTCCTGTATATGCATTCATTATGTGTACAGACGGATGCAGGAGCAATTCTCAGGTGCTGACAGTAGGGAGATATAATTGGAGGAAGCTGAGCAACTGGTTGGATAGGAGCTGCTAAAGGATTGCAGAACTGACTGGTGTTAGCCTGTGGTAGGCAGCAAGGAGACACCGGAGGTTCTTGAATAGGGGATTGACAGTGGGGTGATTACATTGGAAACTAAGTAATACATGGTAGCATTATGTAGGAAAAGACCAGCAAAGAACTTTCCCTTGGGAGTTCTGGATGGAGATGCATGTTCAGCTCTGAAATAGAGGCTCTAGCCAAGTACCATTAGGAGGGTGTGAGAGGAGTACGTTTCTGTGGAAGTCGGAAGTAATGAGGGCTGTGATTGATTAGTGATGTCTGCCTAGGGCAAGGGTGGAACCGTAGAAGCACATATGTCCTGTATTTGCCATCCCTTAGCTAGAGAGAAGTAAACCCCAAATTCCAACCTATGTGATGAGAAAAAGAACTGCAAACTGGTTTAGAAGAAAGTTGATGATCTAGTTTCAGTTACACTGCAATTTGAGGACAGCACATTAAGTACATTGGCGGGAGTGGGGTCACTGTTGCTACTTCTTGACATTAGCTTTGCTAGACTTACTAGAGAGAGAGAGGTGATCAGAGTAGAAAGAGTATAGGAGCTAGAACTCTTTTTGGAGGTCAAATGAATAAACAATATGCGTTATTAAGCTGCCCGTTTATACACACATGCATTTTCTTTTGCTGGATTGCTCGGTTCTATGCACCCTAGTGAATTCAGGTGGCATATGGGCATATAGTCACCTTGCGGGGCTGTCAGCCGGCTGGCAGCTGCACGTCTCCACTCATTAGTGATTAAGATGGGCAAAGAACACGGTGGTTTTATTCAGTCTAAAGTAATCTTTTAGGAACTATAGACAACAGTCGTTGAAACTTGATAGTTACAACAAGGAGAAAACTGAATTTCAAGACAACACCATTGGAAGCTGTGTCTGGAATCGAGTTGTGGTTCTGTCTTTAGCTTGCAGGATCACATTTCCTCCCCCTGGGGTTGGAGTTCCATAGATGAAACAAGGAAGTTGTTGTCTGATTTTGGGAGGGCGAGCGTGTGTTGCATCTCTTCTATCCTGCATCCAGACCAAACAGGGCCCTGCTCACCTCTGCTCCTGGATGAGGAGTCACGGTCATTTTGTACTCGGCACCAATTGACATATGACCAGATGCCTTTTGTCGTCCATGGGATGGTGAATCAGAGCTACAGTGAACATTTGTTGATCTTTTACTTTGTGTCAGGTTCTGTGGTAAGCACTTTGCACGTAATACCTTAGGAGTTCTATAAAAGTAAGCGTTTTCAATTAAGAGGGTGAGGGAGTTAAGCAGGTAGAGTTTCAGGCTCCAACTGTGGGGTAGAGTACTGAAATTAGTTGGAAGGATTTGAGAAATGGCCAGAAGTATAACGTGAAGTAAAAATAAGACTCACTTTTCTATTTCCTTGAGCTAATGTCTGGCTTGGTAAAACATTACCAATTTGTGTTTGACAGAATCAATGACTTGGTGAAGGAGCAAAATTGTGTGGTAAGGATTGCCCTTGGCTCATGGAGCCAACCTCTGTTTCCCCCTTTTTTTTTTTTTTTTAATTGTTGGATTGAACATCTGCTAAACAGTTAATAGCTTTTTTCTATAGTGTTTCAGTTGATTCTCTCCACTACAGGCTTTTGATTCCTAAAATAAGGCTCAATTGATGATTTATATGTTGTGTTCTTCTAATACACAACCATCAACTACAGACTACATACTTTTTTTCGACGGCTATACACAAAGAGCTTTTGGAAAGCCTTTCCGTCAGTACTCATTTATCATTACTAGAAAATAAAGTCTACATTCATTATCATTCTTCTTTGAGCTAAGGTTTGGGTGTACAGTAAGTGAAGGAGCAGCCGCCGAGAGTGTTATAAGGTAATGGCGTGATCACAGGTCCTAATAGGAACATCACGCCTGCATTAGGACTGCCTTGCCTTAAAGGATATGGGCCAATTATTTAAATAAATTATACATAGTTTCACCTGTTAATACTTTGAAGAGGATGTCAGGTGAAGACAGTATTAGTGAATTCTGACAGTCGAGATACCAATTTATTATGACAAGTCAATTTTCCTTTTAGTTTCTAGGACTACTGTATTACAAATGGACCTACACAGTGTATTAAGTTAATGGATTTTTATTTTTCATCTGAAAGAAGAAAAAAGGCTTGTGGAGTCCTACCCTAAAACTCCAGGACATTCATTGAATTTCTGGCTCATAATATAGCTTCTGAAAAGCAATTATAACTTTCATCTTAAACTTCTTTCGATGACAAATCTCTCTGGAGTGACTGTCACTGGATTCTTCCTTCAGAGAGCATCTCTTTTCTCAGGGGAAATGATACTCAGCAGCATCCAAAATAGTTCTAGGCAAAATTAAGCTATGGAAATTTTACCCGACCCAAATTTGCAGTGATTGCATCCATATATGTCAATGACATCCTCTGCCATGGAGACTTCACCATCTTCTAGTGGTTCTATATCACATACGCACATTTTGCCACCTTCTGCCCCGCAGCCCTCCATACCAGATACGGAGCTCTTATGAGGTCCTCCCCACTGCCTGGCGAAGCCCAAAGCTGGCTACCCTCTGATTACTTGAAGTGTCACTGAGAGATTAATCTGGCTGCTAATATGGTGCTATCTTGTTTGGGGTCTTCATCGAAAGACACATAACCTGCTGGGCATAAGGAGGTGCCGGGTGTCTGTTCATGACCAGCTTGCCTCATCACTGCCCACACTGTCAAGACAATGTCCCACACAGTTTGGATGCGGGGATTACTATGACAGTGTCTGTCCACATCCATTTATTCCCGGCACCCAAGGCAGACTTTTCGGCTGCGCTGCATGTCAGTTTGATTATCTTAGTGGCTGGAGACATGGAGCGGAGAGTGAAAATTTTCAAATGCTGATTGAGAAGGACCCACTTAGTGCAGTCAGACAGAAGTGGGCAGGGAAGAAGTTCCCAGGCAGTGGAAGCACAGCACATTCTGTGATTGTTACTATTATTCTTGTTGTTCTCTAATCAGTGTGGTTCCCAAGGTATATCTCTAGAAATTCCTTCTTTAATAGAGTTCTACAGAAGAAAAAAAAAAAAGTCAGGACAGCTCTATCTGGCTTCTGTGATAAAGATTTGTCGACAAAGCTTTTCTACGCACCTGTGTAACTGAAAAGTCATTGCCTTCTTTATTATTCGGACTTGATGACGGAAAAAACCTGCACACACCACTTTAGTATCTGATACACTCGTTATGTGGAGAAGAGAGAGATAAATGATAAAAGGCTAGAACTCTTCTTTTAGAAAAGGAATGGGTACTAGGATCAGCATCGTTGTATGTGTGATGCTCAAGTCATGCCAGTCAGCTGCATTTTCAGTGCCCAGTTGGAAGCCGTAGGGCTACCACCTTTCCAAAAACAGTCGTAATTTTTAGTTCTGCCTATAACGATCAGAGGTGCCATTTAGGAAATGTTTTCATAAAACATGCCAGATCGTTAATTGATTTATTTCTGGCTCATAAAGTAGAAACAAATTTACCCCAAAGACATGTGTTTTCTATTTTTTTTTTATTTTTGGTTTTTAAATTTTTTTAACGTTTGTTCATTTTTGAGAGACAGACAGAGCATGAGTGGGGGAGGGGCAAAGAGAGAGGGAGACACAGAATCCGAAGCCAGCTCCAGGCTCTAACCTGTCAGCACAGAGCCGGACACAGTGCTCGAACCCACGAACTGTGAGATTGTGACTTGAGCCGAAGTCGGGTGCTTAACCCACTGAGCCACCCAGGCGCCCCAAGACATGTGTTTTTTAGAGAAACAATCAATATGGTTTATTTCTTTGTTTTTTTTAAAAAAAAATTTAATGTGTATTTATGTTTTGTGAGAGAGAGAGAGAGAGACAGAGACAGAGACAGAGACAGAGAGCATGAACAGGGGAGGAGCAGAGAGGGAGGGAGACACAGAATCCGAAGCGGGCTCCAGGTTCTGAGCTGTCCGTACAGAGCCCAATGCAGGACTTGAACCCACTGACTGTGAGATCATGACCTGGGCGGAAGTCGGATGCGTAACTGACTAAGCCACCCAGGCACCCTCCTTTTTTTTTTTCTTAAGGTTATTTATTTTGAGAGAGAGAGAGGGAATGAGGGAGGGGAAGAGAGAGGGGGAGAGACTCTGTGATGTCAGCGTGGAGTCCAATGCAAAGCTCAAACCCATCAACCATGAGATCATGACCTGAGCCAGAATCAAGAGTCGCATGCTTAACTGACTGAGCCACCCAGGCGCCCCAACACGTGTGTTTTTAAAACAAAATCAAGGATCATAGGTAAAATAAAGCAAACCCAGCAGGGAGCGTTGGCTAGTGCAGTCACAACGCCTAGGTAGGTCCTATCATTATCATTATTTTTTACTGTGTGTGAATCTGAGTGCCGCTTTCACCTTCTCTCATAAATTAATGGTCCTTTAATAAATTATATGTGGAAACCTGCCTTGATCCAACACGAATTTAGTCGGTTCCTTTATTTCCATCTTCATACAAGCATGGAATTTACTTGTGTGGGGATTGGTGGTAGATGTTATGTTGTCCATAAGAGACAGATGAAAGAAAATATGATTATCAGTGATAAAATGAGTCCATGTTTTTTTGGTCTGAGTTTTTTAAGGGAAAAATTATTTACACAGGAAAATGTTAGGTGATGGATGTGTCTAGTGAGTGCTATGAAGAAAAACATATGAATTTTCTCTCTATACTTAAGGTGATTCTAACAGATGTTAAACCTCAAATGCTTATTGCACCTTAGTAAGAAATACATGGCGAGTATCTTATAGCAGCGATTGTTGATGGACTTAATAATCAATATCTCTGCAACTGAGCCTGTTTTAATTTGGTTTAAGTAAATGGCTACTGTGTAACCATCTGGGGGCACCAACTACATTAGCACTTACTAAGTACTGACCAAGCACTGTATGTATCTGAGATAGGAATCAGTAGCAAAACCAGGTTAATGATCCTATTATGTTATTTTATAGCAGATCTACTGGATATATAATTTAGGCCATCATGGAAGTTACTGGACATTTATTTAACTTTCATCTTTTAGTTCTTTTACAAAACAGTGCTTTTTACCTGGAGAGAGAAGTGTAAAATTGGGAAATTAATGGTTTTATGCTCTTATTCAGTACTGTAACCATATGACATATTTTGGGGAAATACTATGATTTTAATAGTATTTATGGATGAGTGCAGGATATTTTTCACCTGTTTTCAAGAATGTTGATTACAGATAAATTGATCGGGCTGGTTTTTTGAAAATCTTCTCCTCTGTTCTAATTTTTTCCCATAAATTTACTCCTCGATTTTTTTTCAAAATAAACATAGTTTAAAAGTAATAAAAAATGCTATACTTTGAATAATTCTGTACATAAACGAGAGGGGGAAAATTTCCCTTGTCATATTTTCAGACCTCTTTCTCCAAAATCTTTTATAATAAAAATCAAATCAATTTGGGTTTCATTCTTTTGGAATTCATTTCATTTCACCTAACTTTATTATAACACATACAAAAAAATAATATGCTGGAAAAAATACTGATGTTGACAATTTCCCATGAAAAAGTATATACCCTCCCCCCCAGCAACCCTTTCCCCTACCTAAATTAAAAGATGATCAAGGGCCACATTATCTTACCTATGCTAATTATAAACCATTCCAGCCTGGAGTGGGGTGGACTTGACTAGTAGTAACCTTTGAGTGGTTACTTGGTCAGGTAACCACATCAGCCATGTGCTTTTGCTCCTTTTTTCTTTGTGTTTTCCTTATATAGGTTTTTCAGAACAATTTCCTGAGCCCTATTCATCCTGCATACCAGCTGTGATTCTTCAATCTCTGTGACTTCTACCCATTCATACTAAGGCAGAATTATTTTTGTCACTTCTCTATGCTTTCATAGTGCTTTTGTACCCTGCTCTGTTGTGATTGGTCACTTCTTTATTGCAAATGTTTGGCTTTCTCTTTCTCCAGCACTGCAAAATTGCATAATTTCAGCAGTACAATGATCTGTTTCTCAGAACTATGAGGATGGGGACCATTACTTATCTTTATATATCCAGGATTTAGCACACTGTGGGCTCTCAGGAAATGCTTCACAAACAAAGAACGAATCATCTGGGATTGCCAGATGTATTTTTAGGTAGAGACTCCTAATGGGAATGGAGGATGTAGAGGAGAGACTGCAGACAGGGCATTAAATAGGTAATTACCTTAAGGGGTAATGAAGGG
The DNA here is from genome assembly GCF_046562875.1 of Panthera onca. Classification (NCBI taxonomy): domain Eukaryota; kingdom Metazoa; phylum Chordata; class Mammalia; order Carnivora; family Felidae; genus Panthera; species Panthera onca. The sequence continues at coordinate 175,468,506 of NC_138339.1, read as the reverse complement.
GTTGCCAAAGTGGTGATAATAGGGATGTAAAGGTGGAGATAAATGCAGAAATATTTATTTCATAGACATTTTCTTAAAGCTCTTCTTTTTGCCTTGTGATATGATGATTTCTTTAGGCACATTAAACGTAGTCGCACTTTTTGGCCCCTTATAATGAATGCATCTGTATTGAACAGCAAATAGCGATAAGCTCAAAGGAACAAAAAGGTTGACAGTTAAGAAAAACCTACATCAGTCTTTCTATTTGTGGGAAATAATCATGGTTAACATTTGGGCTGTTGCCTTTGAGCTCTTTGCCTAAGAGCTGGGAGACCGTCTAGTAGATTGTCATCCTAAACTGAATTCTACGTCCAGATTCTGGCTCTTCCGTCTGCAATGTTACTGTTGGCAAAGTGTGTTCCATTTTCCTCATGTGTATAGTAAGGATACTATAATTGTATCCTTACAATTAAATGGATAATAATAATGTATCCTTGTATAATTAAATGAATAATTGTATTCATTTCATGGGATTGTTCGGAGGATTATGGAAGCTAATGAATGTAAAGAACCAGGTCCAGTTCCTGCCACACAGGCTATCTGTAAATTTATATACTGTTCATATGTACACCAAATGTATAAAGTTACGAGCATTTTAGACCTTCTGCCTTCTTCATAGCATAAATGAGCGTCTTCCCATAACTGCCTATAACATCTGTTTAATTACTGTATAATATTCATAGGACAAACCCGCATTTACTTAAAATTTTATCATATTTTACTTTTAAAAATTAAGATATAATTATCATTGCATCGTTGAATCTTTGTGTGAAGCCAAGACTGTTTCTCTTTGATTAATTTCTGGAAGAGGAGTTACTAGATCAACTAATATGAATATTTAAAAAATTTTTTTAATGTTTATTTTGAGAGAGAGAGAGAGAGAGAGAGACTCTGTGTGTGTGTGTGTGTGTGTGTGTGTGTGTGTGTGTGTGAGCTGGCGAGGGGCAGAGAGAGAGAGGGAGACACAGGATCTGAAACAGGTTCTGGGCTCTGAGCTGTCAGCACAGAGCCCGACATAGGGCTCGAACTCGCGAACCGTGAGATCATGACCTGAGCCAAAGTTGGACGCCCAACTGACTGAGCCACCCAGGAGCCCCTAATATGAATATTTTTAATCTTTTGATACAAATACTAGTTTGCCTTCCAGAATACCACTCTTTTTGGCACTGAGTATTATAGTCTCTTTTTTGTGTGGGCTAACCTAGGAGGTGAGAAAAAAAGATTCTTGTTTAAGTTTACAGGTGTTTGGGTACTAAGATGAACATCATTAATAGTCTTTTAGATCTTTAGTATTTTTCTTTTTGTTAACTACTTATCTATATGTATCATTTTCCAATTTTTATATTGGTATGTGTATCTTTTTTGTATTGATAATTTGACAGAAACTTAATTTTTGTTAGATTGATTTGGGAAGGGGAGGGAGCTCAAGAGTCTATAATGACTGCATTAAGTATTTGACAATAGCCAGTTCATCAACATAAAATTGACAATATTATACAATTTTGACTTACAGAATAGTCGCTTTATATGGCTTAACCTAATAATTTAACATTGGGCGAAACTGTCAAGCAATTGAATAGATTTCCTCAGACTTGTAACTAAATTTTGTCATTTGACTTATGCAGCCTTTTTAAACTATTTTCAGCCATTTTTTTGGCGTGAGGAAATTGGTGTTATTGAGCACCTACTTCTAAATGATTGAACATTGTCTCCTTATCGCAGTGACAAAAGATTTGAGATACAGTTCCAGAATACAACATATGATCGAATTTAATTTTTCAGTAACTTGTGAATGACATTGTCCTATTACCGAATTTTGGATTGCAAACATTTCAGTTGATGGGATCAATGGAGCTTCATTTTATAAATACTTATATTTCCTAGTGTTTTAGAGTTTTCATGAGACTTGAATAACATCATTTCATTTGATTCTGACAGTTACCTGGTGAGGGGCACAGAGCAGCTCCCCTGTTATTATAAAAGTGAAGACTGAAGTGTGGAGGGGTTAAGCGATGCCCAAAGATCAGACAGCTAATAAAGCTGCTGGAACTGGCCTTGAACCCACGTCTCCTGGCTTTGAATCTAGCGTTTTTTTGTTTTTGTTTTTTTCTTTATTCCTTGATCATTGAATCACTTGACCTGGAAATATGTGCCTTCACCTTTGTCAGAAAAATAAAGCCAGTGGGATTCGAATCCTAGTGAGAAGTAATAACCCAAGTTCCACTTGGTGAAGCTCCCAAGTTCCACTGCTCTGTTTTTGTTGTGTCTGTCTTATTTTAGAAACATATGTTTCAGAATTTGCTGTGTAAATGCCGGTTTCAATTTTACAATGGAAAGTGAAAAACAATGGCATGGGAAAATGTTTATTTTATTTAATATGTGTGGCGTTCACAAGGCCTTGTTTCACTTTCAATTGATTTCACAGTTTGTTTGTGTTTGTGGGGTTTTTTTTTTTTTTGCCTTTTTTTTTTTTTTTTTTCTTAGCTACATAGCCTTGGGGTAATGTCAAGTTACTCATAAAGAAGGGATTTTAATGAATACCCATGGAAGGTACTCTCCTCCTCATTTATTTCCGGTGCCTTTCTTTCACTAACTAAATTCCATAGCGGGTCTCTGGAGCACAACGTGATACTGAATCAGTTTTCCATCACTAGTTTCAATTCTTTTTTGAGCTCTCATACCCAGAAGCCATCATGCAGACGACCAATGCCCTTGTGGTAGAATATATTTGTTCTGTGAGTTATTGTTCCAGTCTGTGTTTTCCTGGGCTGAAAGATTTCCTTCATGAGCTAACTGAAATGGGGTAGGAGGCAGGATTGGGCAGAATCTCAGTATTTCACGAAAAATTTTATAGAAAGATTGAAAATTTAAACAAAATCAAAGGGAAAATGTGGCAAGCTGTATATGAGCCATTATGATTTTATAAAGCTCTTGTTCTTGGGCAATGTTGTTAAATATATAACTAGTTAAGAAGTAATGCTTGCAAGAACAGATTGGAACTGAGACGAATTTAAATTAAAGATCTATATATGTATGTAAATCCTCTATACTATTATTATATGGTTGTTTTTTGGCAAAAGACTTCCCTTCTTCCCTTTCAGAAATCTCTTGGAAGAGAACAGTTTCTCTGATGACTATTTGTTTTGTTTTCCACTATTCACTTTTACTTGCTGATTTATAGAATCCTGATTAGCTTTCATATGTTATAAGAATAGATATTTATTTGCAAAACACTATTGTATTGTATTTAGAAATGAAATTGTTCAAAATATGCCTGATTATCAGAGGATGTCCAAAGTCCTATTTTTTAAAAAAAATTAATATTTATTTAGCTTGAAAGAGAGGGAGGGTAGTGTGGGGGAAAGGCAGAGAGAGGGAGAGAGAATCCCAGCAGGTGGCTGTGTGTCATTAGCCTTTTAGCGCAGAGCCTGATGTGGGACTCAATTCCACGAACTGTGAGATCATGACCTGAGCCAAAATCAAGAGTCAGAGGCTTAACCAACTAAGCTACCCAGTTGCCCCTGTGTTTTTTTTTAATTAACAGCTTAGTAGAGTAAAAATATATAAAAAATTCAAGATGGAAGGCTGTACATGTTTTAGTAAATATGAACATAGAATACTTATAGAGTGGTCTGTGAAGAAACATTGGACCCTGTTTTTTTTTTTTTAAATTTTTTAAACGTTTATTTATTTTTGAGAGACAGAGATACAGAGCATGAGTGGGGGAGGGGTAGAGAGAGAGGGAGACACAGAATCTGAAACAAGCTCCAGACTCTGAGCTGTCAGCACAGAGCCCAACATGAGGCTCGAACCCACAAGCCATGAGATCATGATTTGAGTAGGAGTTGGACGCTTAACTCACTGAGCCCCCCTGGTGCCCCCCTGGTTCTTATATAAAGGTGAAAATCTGAATGAAAAGGTAGATACAAGAATAATATGCAGATATATTCTATGTAATTATTTGGGATGTAGGTCACCAAGTTAAAAAGAATGGATTCAGTTCTAATGACTTTGAGTGTATGTCTTTGAGCTTTTTCTGGTTCAGTTTGAGATATAAAGGTATTTAAAAAATATCAGTCTTCCAATATCAGGAACATTTATTATGAGTAAAGCACTGTGCCACCGCTGAACAACGTGTAAAGGTTGTATGTACAGGAACCTCTGTGTTTGGACACCATTTTGAAATCTCTTCCCATATCCACTTTGCCATTATGGAGCTGAGTGCTTGGAATTTTTATCCAGGGGAGAATTTTTAGAAACTTAATGAAGACATGCATTTTTATATTTGTCTTCCAGTTGATATTCAGCATGACATCTTCTCTGTGAGGATTGAATCCAGTCTTTGATATAGTGAAACTCTGTTAGGACAGTTCTGTGAGGGTCTTTTTTGAGGGTTTACCTGCCTTCTGGTAAGGGATAGTTCATTCATGACAGCCATCCTGCTTTGATGACAGTGCTCCTTTTATTGTGTTTATGTGCCGTAATTGTTAAGAATAGTAAAAGCTGTGTTTGTGGATGACAGTAAGTTTTATGTTAAACATTTGAAATTACAGTAAGTATAAATGTGAGTAAAATTGAAGCTATGAAGCACCTCTGCCTTTGTGTGTGTATTATGTTGATAAAGAAAATTGTAGAACAGGTTATAAGAAGAAAGGGTTAATTTTTAAAATTAAAGGCAAAACAAGGAGAAAACGGTACCTCAGATTCATTGAATAATACCTAATAATATCCGCCCTCATCAACACCCCCCAGTGAAAGAATACTATTTTTGACCAAATTATTATTGTAGAGAAAATATTTATAATTCTCTAATTGGAGAATAACATTCTAGAATGACTAGTACGTTAGTAGCACTGACAGTGTTGTCAAATTTAAGCTGAGTTTTAACCATCCTAGTAAATGCATAGAAGCTATTCTTCTATCCTAGCCAAATTTACTTAGCCTGATCTTTTATAAATATATACATTCAAATGAAAACCCTAGTCCTAGTTGTTTATCTGATTCTGGTTTAGTTGAGGTAGTTGGGGAAGGCTTTTCCAGAGAGTGCTGGAGACCTGGTGGGACCACCATGGGAAGCAGGCATCCATGCCAAGTCTAGGAGAATGGCTTTCGAAGCAGAAGGTGTGCCAAATACAAAAGCCCTCATAGGGACTGGGCTTAGTATGGGGATGGGGTGGGGGGTGGGAGGAGAATGGTGGGTGTGAGATGAGGTTGAGGCAGGAGATGGATTTTGCTGGACCTTGAAGACTATGAAAAGGAGTTCAGATTTTTAAATATAGAGGGAATCCACTGGGATGTTTGAAGCAGGAAAGTGACATTTGATGTTCCATTTAGAAAGATTGTCCTTGTTTCTCTGTGGAGAATGGAATACGGGGAGAAAAGAGGGAGCGACCCTGACAGCTTTTGAGCAAAAGATGGCGGTTCAGTTATTTATTTATTTATTATTTATTTATTTATCCATCCATCCATCCATCCATCCAACAAAAATTCATTAAACTCCAACTGCATGCTGGGACCCCATAGTAAGTCCTGGTCACAAAAGAGTTTTTAAGAGAGGTAAGGACTCGACTCCACAAAGGTTTGACTCTAGTGAGAGGTATAGGTAGTGTTAAGTCCCATGAAGATAATAAAACAAGGTAATGCAGTGGAAGAGGTGTTTCTATTTAAATAGAGTGTCATGATCATGGTGGAGCCTGGATGACTAGAAGCAAGGCATGCGTGAGAACTTCCAAGCAAAGAGCCAGTGCAAAGGACCTAAGAGGGGAACAAGTTTGGCATAAACAAAGGAATAAATAAAGGAAAAAAAAAAAACCCACCAATGTGTCTGGAGGCACAGAGTGAAAGGGTATCATAGTCCTGGAGGAGGTCATCCAGGATCTCATCACATAGAATAGGAAGTAGTTTCTTGTGAGGGTTTTGAGCAAGTGAGCATGGAGACAGAGAATGAGGTAGACTGAAGAGGAGTTTATGATGTGGTGTCAACCATTTATGTCTCTTTGGCACAAGGACAGGATGTATGCAACTGGTTCGGAGCTCCACATTCCTCACAAAGTCATTCACCGTACAAAGTAATTAATTCATGAACATTATTTTTTGTCCCTTTTCTATTAGTTTATTAAACTGGGGGTATTGGCTGTTTGCATCATTGCCATTTAGTTGTTTTAAAAAACTGTTAGTCACCATGGTTGTTAGGAATTTGATTTCCTGCTCACTACTTTGCTACATTCTAAAATGACTGTTGCTTAGAGGCAAACAGAAACTTCCTTGTTCTATAAAGAACAAAATGAGCCATATACATTGGGAATATTTCTCCCACTGTTGAAAGCAGTATTGTGCTAAGTGGTGTATTATACAACATTTACTGTACTCTTTAAAAATCCCTGATGACCAGATGTATTTGAAATTACCCCAGTGTCTAGTTTGCTCCAGTTAACATTCTTTTTTGATGGTATCCAGTGGAAAACTTGAAAGACAAATGGCTCAAATGGTTGTCTTGGCTATTGTTTGAGCATGTAGTTGTTCTGACTGGAAAGTGAAAATTATTGGAAAAGAAAGTTATTCTTCATTAGCTTGAAGACCTGTCCCAGAACTGGTATGAAGGTGGATGTTAGGTGGAGTATGTGGCATTTGCTTCATATGCACAGTGGATGATTGATTTCCTCAGCCCCACTAATAGAATATTTTTCTACCAACCTTGGTGCAATTGCATTATAGTTGCAATTTTCAACATCACATTTTAATAGAATTTTGGAGTCTCTTTGTTATTAATAAAGTTAAATAGAATCAGAAATGAAAATCTCTGCAAAAATATTCACCTTATCACTCTTCCAAAAGGAAAAAAAAAAAAAAAAAAGGAAACCATCGCATTTTATTTCCCATCATTGCTCCGCGTGGAGGAAGCAGTATATACACGTTTTGTTGAATCAGATTGATGCTTCTTCCCCAGAGTTGCTCTGCTTCAAAGAAGACCAAGCTTTTTTCATCCCATGGAAAAAAAAATTCTAAGCAACATCCTCAAAATATGAAATCAACCACAAAATTCATTACTTGAGATTTTTCATTCAGAGAAATGATCATAATGACATACTGTGTTCACAAGTGAGATTTCCTGACTTTAAGCTCTTAATGTATAGTTTGCCTTTAAAATTAAATTGCCTCCTTTTCTAAATCAAACACAGATTAAACAGACACATAATTACTTCCCGGATCATTTCTTTGCCACTGCGGGGATGTGGCATACGTTTAGAATTGTGGTTATTATTGTTTTAATTTGAAGAGATAAAATAAGAAAATAGTTATTAAGATAAAAGTCACCTGCAGCCTATTAAGGAACTATATGTTGTGTTTCCTTTCAGTCTTTTTTCTGTGTGTAATAAATACTATTTGAACTTAATTTTAATATAAGAAGTTTTGAAGGGGAGTGAATGGATACCAACATTTGCGTGGAACAAAAGACAATCAGATTCAGCTGGCAGATTATTCATATTTAAGGTGACAATTAACTAGTATTTAAATGGTGTGTATGGAAACTAATGTTCCTGCACTGAATTAACTGCCCAAAATATAGCCAAAATTTTTAAAGAGTCCTCAAAGGCGTTCTCAGTAAGGAGCTGTCTGCCCTTGACTTGAAGGATCTAGTTAGTAACATGAAAGAGAGAATATGCTCACACAAATTAAGCGAAGGCCTTAAAAAGCACAGACTAGAGATTTAATTAAAGACTGTTTTCCATAGACATTTGTGCTAAAAAGGCAGTGTTGGCTGCCTGGGATGCGTCTTATGTTACTGTCAGAAGTCCATGCTGGGCACTGGTGAGAAGCACAGACATGGCGGCCAGATTCCCATTTATTGGCCGAGTGATGTGAGGCAAATTACCTAACCTCTTTAAGAGTCTCAGGTTTTTCGTCTGTAAACACACCAGGAGTAGGATCTGCCTCACATGGTTCTGGTTAAGGATCCGATGAGATAATGCATGTCTGGTGGGTTGGTTTCTGGGATAGGCGATTAATGACAATAGCCATCGGACAGGACTGAAGCCTTCCCTGTCAGGTATATCTAACCATGGAATTATGAATACACTAGAGAATATGTTATCTAAGCAGGACAGAAACTTGGGAAAGGGCTAAAAAATATCTTAGGAGCTCCTGTTTATGAAAGTTCAACATCTCTGAATATTGAGTAATACATTTTTCATTGCTTAAGATTGGAAAAATGACTCAGATACATAAAATTAAAAAAAAAATTCCCTTCTGTTTGGATCCAGAAATTACATAAAGTAAAACTGTTTGGGTTAGTCCATGAAGGAGTAACGTCAATTCCAAGCAGTTAATGCTGTCTTTGGTTTTCAAATTTATAGAAAAAAATGTTTTAATTGAAGGCTAAATTATTGTAGTTGGAATCGGTCATGTCTCTGGGAATGATTTCTTCCTGAGTATTCTTTTCTCTGCCCAGACAATTTTACCACCTGTACCACGTCGCCACCAGCAGATTTCTGATATTTCCTTGACTTACGGAGGTGTGGTCATTTTCCCTTTTGACCTTATAACATAATGAGAGCTGCAGGAGTGCCCTTTTAGTTAAATCAATAGAAAGTGCTTCAGTGTATAATATCTTGTTAATAGAGATGCTTAATGGCAAACTTTGGGCAGTTCACATAGCTGACGCATGAAGCACCTGCCTGTATTGGAGGGACAGATGACCCATGACCACAGTGACACTTGAGGCAAAGTAGAGCTTTGACAACTGATAGAAAACACCCCTGCCACCAGATGGGTGATCCTGTCTGCCTTTTCTTTCCCTCACAGCTGGAACTTTCTTTCCTCCGGATGCATGTTAGGGATTTCCGTGTGTTGTATGCTGGGTTCTCTGAGATGGATATTCGCTTGCTGGAAGTTTATCTTGAGAGCATCACCTCTGGGGGAATGCGGGAAGCAGCAGTGGGCAGACAGAAAGGTTGAACTAACCCAGAGGTGACACAGGGCCCTCAGCCGGTCTCGTGTCTGAGGCTGGCTGAAGCTGAAATGGCTCTTAAGAGCTGCCCCAGGCTGAGGCGAGGCGGCCAAGACCTTGTCCTGCTGCATCCCCAGTTATTGGATGCAGGCTGCTCCAGAGTTAGGGGACGACCTTAGGCAGAGCAGCTCCCTTCAGCTAAGTTCAAGTCCTGGAGAGACACTGTGAGTTGTTGTTTGTGACCACCAGCACGACTGACAGCTGAGGCATCATCTTTCCCATCCATTTCTCCATCTTGCAGGGGGACTTGGGTGGCCCACCGTCGTACCTACTACACAGTGTGACCTGAGGGAGTTGGCTTAGGAACTCTTAAATTTCCACCCAATTCTAAAAATCCTAGAAAATCTGATTCTAATAGTAAAAATAGTATTCAGACATTATTGTTGTTGTTGTTGTTGTTGTTGTTAAGTTTAAAAATAGACGTCATACTGAGGTTATGTTTATTCTCTTGTCTCCAGGTTGAAGAAAAACGTGCGGGAAAGAAGTTTTCGGTCCCATCAGTCAAACATTTTCATTGAATTATTTTGTTCTGGTTTAGCTTTGTGGTTGAAACTTACAACGAAAAAGACTTGACTTCTGTGTCCTCTATTTCAAGGAAGATGATTTGGAAACAGGGCTGTGTGAGGCAGATCTGTGAAGCTACTGGAAACACTGGGCCCTTCTCCAGGGAAATTCTATCCCTTCCCCAGGACTCCTTCATCACGGGGCGCAGCGTGTTCTAATTCCTGTGCACCCATCCCCCCAAGACACAGCCTACCTGATCCTAGTGTTAAGTATCTGCGATCCCAGTGCCGAGTGTTTGCTGATCCCTGTGCCGAGTGTTTGAGATAAATCTGCCATTTTCCAGGCAGGAACGAGAGTATGGCAAAATGAGGCATTCGCCCGAGGTGCAGAATTTAAGGAATAATAGGGAAAAAATATTTTAATCCAATCTTTAAAAAAATCAAAATTAATGCAAAAAAATCTATGATGAACAAATTATAAAAACGTTGCATAGATACCAGATCAGCGTTATTTATTTTTCCTTTTGCCTCGGCTTCCACTGGCTTGGCTGGGCACCGCCCACTTTACATTTTAGAGATAATCTGACAAGCCGATTCCCAATTCCATGGACCTGATTGAATGAACAATTCCATAAATACCTCCAGTGGAATCTATGCAGGTACTCCTTAGCAATTCTGAAAACATAATAGAAGGAATATGTTTAAATGTATGAGTTCAGTGTACACGAATCACAGCCTGAGGCAGACCCCTGGGAGTTGGGAGCGTCAGCATCAGGATCAGGATCAGCATCGGCGCTGAGTACCAGAGAAGTAAGAAGAGGATCAGAGGAAAATGGGTTTCAGCAAATAATCAATTCCGGGGCACAGCCAGTGGTCAAATCCTGGACTCACTGAGGCTTTAAAAGCTGAGACTGAGTTCTGGGGTCCCAGGCAAGTAGGGATAGTGGCAGGCTCTCGAGGCTCCAGTCCTCCCGAAAGAGTATGTTGTGAAACCACTGTTGCTTTCTTCCCCCCTTTCCTGTGACTGCTCTGGCCAATTCCAAACTTAGAAACTGCAAACTTCTCTCTTGCTCCCTATGGAATAAATTCCCGCCTTCTCAATAAGGCATCCACAGCCCTTCACACAATCTGGCTGTGTTATGTGTCTCATCTCTTCCCTAACTTTCCCTCACAAAAAACTTTACCAGAAGTCACAAATATAAACAGCTTTAGCTCCCGTCACAATCCTCTGTATCTCCCAGCCTTAGGCGAGCGTGCTGGCAAGCCCCCTGCTTCTTTATTTCCTTCTCTGATTTCTCCTTCTGGAGAAATGACTACTCCGAAGGCAAGACTTAATTGAATATCACTTCCTCTTTGAAGCCTTAACTGCCTCTCCCAGGTTGGGTTAAAAACAGAAACTTCCTCCTCACTTTGAGCCCCATGTACTGACATACAATTATATGTTTACGTTCCTGTCTCCCCATAGGCCTTTATTGTTAGTTGGTAATAGTGTTAGTCCTCACGAAAATCCCGATCACAGAAACTCTTTATGTGGTACTTCCCGTAGTCTAGGCAGTGTGCAAGTGCTTTACATATACTGTTTGTTCATCTCAGTAAATTTCATACTATTACACTCTCATTTCATACCATAATATTTCACACTATTGCCATTTTATCAATAAATGAATTAAGGCTTAGGGGGCCTTCAGCTCTGCATGAAGCTTATGATCCTCTTTATACCCCTAGCTCCTAACACAGCAGTGGTCTCCTAAGGTACACACCACAGTTCAGTGAGTGAAAAATAAAAGGCTTGGATGGTTGTGGTCAGCCAGACCAAGCAGAAGCACAGGTCTTTTGTGCATTCCACCCATGTGTATACATAGGCACACACACGTGCAGATTAGTCCTTTTTTTTAAATAACGTTTTCTGCGGTCAGTATTCCTTATGAGTAAAATTTTTAGATAGGTGTAATGAATTTTCTTTTGCAAAATCGTTATACACACCGTGATAACTTTACCAGTGTTCTAGTGGAATTTAACTCAGAAATACCTAACTAAATTAGCACAATCCAAATTCCCTACCGTCCTAGTTTTGAGGAGTTGTGACACCTTTATTAAATCGAAGCCCTGATACTTTTTTTCAGGTGTCAAGATTTTATTTCCATTATTTTGATCAGGAGAAAAAGAATGTGTTTAGCAATTAAACCTACTGAGGATTTATGTGTAATATAGTCAAATATTATTAATCACTCAGTCATTAAGACTTTACAAACTAGCGTAGGGTAATCCTATAGAAAAAAAAATTGGGCTTGCTTATTTCATAGAAAGCAGGTATTAAAGTGTAGATGTATTAAAGAAAAAATGCTGCCTGCCTGGGAGCATCAAACAAACAGCAATCTACCTCCTGCTGTTACAATTTATCCAAAGAGCTCAGGCATTGGCTTTTCTTTCCATCTTGCAGGGATGAAAATCTATATTCTCTCCACTATAATATCATCTGTTGAAAATGTTCACTGTCTGAAGATTAAAAACTTCTCCACTCTGGAGGTGGATTTTTTATTTCTTGGCCTTGGAGACAAATAGAGGAAAACTATTAATGTGTAATGATTATCACCCGGAGTTTTTTATCTACTACTTGTATTCTTAAATATGTTCTGCATTAGGGCCTCTGAGATTCATAGGAATATTAGATCATCTTTTAGGGCCTTTTCCTCTAACGTTGTTCTGAGATTCCCAGGGAATCTCACAGGGAGGGGAATGTTAGCAGCTCTTTTTCTGGCATGAACCCTTCCCTCCCCCCAGTACAGTTTTACAGCATGAACTTCTGTGCAATATTGGTGGGCACAAGTACTTGAAATGTTAGGCAAAAATCCACCGTTTTGAAAATCACACATCTGATCACATTCCACCCGTTTTCCAGATAAGAAAACTGAGGCTCGACAGTCACACTGTTGAATGCTAGTGGACTGGAAGCAGTCTTGTCACTGGAGCCTTTTGCACCTGGAGATTGTCTTCCCCAGAATCCTTCATCGAAACCTAACCATTTTCTGGACAGTGGCTGTGCTCTTACTAAGTGCTGAATGGACTGGAATCTCAGGCATCACCATTACAAAGATAAAAGAGGGGCATAACATTTTTGCTAACATGACCTGAAATCCTTTATTCTGCCAGTAAACAAGCTGAATGCCCTCCTGAAGTTAATTTCAATACCTTAGATGGGCTGTAATACTCATGCATACTTCCATAAACTTTCTGATCTTCAGAGCCTCCTCAAAAGAGAACTTTATGAGGTTTTGTGTTTATTTACTCCATCAATTTCATCACCACCCCCAGGCTATCAAATTTATTTCTGCTCAGAGTGAAGTGAAAACTTGACATTAGTACTTGGATTAGTAATGGGGAACATTGGTGAGGGATGGGGGTGGGGGGGACTATCTGGGAGGCTTTGTTAACTGATAGCCCAGTGACCAAGGCAAACATTTCAGCCTCTGATTATTTTTCTTCCCTCCTGATAATTGCTTCCATCCCTCCCTTTGCTCCCCATCTCTAGACACACTGCCAATCCTCTTAGCTGTTGGGTTAACTAGGCAGCTGATTAAAACACTTGTTTGTTATTCAGGAGAACATCAGGATAGTAGCCCCTAGGCGTTCTGGAACGAGGGTCTCAATCTCTGTATTGGTTTCTGTTTTAAGGAAAGGGACAAGCAATCTCCTTGTAGTGAATTCTCAATGTATTTCCTTTTTCTTTTGGCCTCCATCATACTGTTAAGTCTGTGGTGGGTAAGGAAGTGCATCTTCTGTGGACTGACGGACAGTCTGTTGGTAGTGCCCAGGTACCCTGACCCACACAAGACGAATGACAAATAGGGACATCGGTGGGCTGGGATTGTGAGTCCTCAGGAATTCTGGATTACCTATGGAAACAATTGCTGGGTAGGACACATTATCCGTGGGCTTAGGATTTGATCAATACGTGAAAACTCCAGGGATGCTTTTTCTTCCGAGCAATGCTGGATCGCTAGCTTGCTAATAAATATTCCTTACTCCAGTGTGCCTCGGGCAAAGGCTGCAGTCAAGAATGCTGTGACAGTTTTACTGTAGTACTTAATTGTAGCATGAAGAATTCTTTTGGGGGAAGGAAAATGCTTGCAGGAGAAAAATAAGCAAAAAGACAAAAATCAAAAAACTACCCCAAACTTAAGGTGGAGTAAGATGATTGATCAAATAGTAGTTAATACTTTTCTTAGTCACATGCTGTGTAAATGAAATGATAGAGTTTTTCAACAGTCTTTGAGGATGCTTCTTCCTAATGTAAAGCACGCAGAATATGAAACATTAAATTAGGAATGGAGAGTTCATTTTTATCTGTACTATTCTTATACTCTGTATCATTAGCATAATATTAATTTTGAAAGTGCAAATTGCGAGAAGTTCAGAAATTACGTAAGTGGAGAGAAGGTAGCGCTTTGACATTTGTAGAATTAGCTCGGTGAACTGTGGCTGAAGGAAGAGAAGGGAAAATGGTGGGGAGGCTCCATTAGCAGGAAGCAGTAGGCGGGAAGAGATGATATGGCAGATGGAAGGTGGAGAGAGATAACACAGACTGAACACACTTGTGGAGAACCCAGCACATCTGAGTCTGAGGATGGGGTGTAAATAGGACCAAGGACTATAGCAGTCGTACTGAGCACACAATTTGCTTGGCAGATTGTAGGGATAATCACACCCAGCATTACTTTGACACCATAAAAGTCCTGCCTATTTGCTCTCGATGTCTCAGGAAAATCCTGCAACATGTTCCTTTTAAGGAGTTTAGGGATTTACACAATTTTATGTTTATAGGAAAGAGCAGTATCATCACCAAGCTAGTCTGCATCTGAAATGAAGGAGGAAATAGTTTATTCCTTTTTGGAAGAGTATTGACAGGAAATAATTGCTCACTGTTCTACAAATTGAAAAGGTTCAGCTGATAACTGTCAAACTGGTAATAATGAGCACAGATATTAGAAGGCTGCTTGGTAGTGAGGCGCGTCTGCCTGGCTCAGTCAGTAGAGCATGTGACTCTTGATTGGAGGGTTGTGAGTTCAAGTCTCACATGTGGAGTAGAATTTACTTAAAGTAAAAAAAAAAAAAAAAATTAAAAAAAAAGAAGGCTGGTAGTACAAAAATTAAGCCTGTATGGTACTACTAGACTTTTGTGTTTCAAGCTTCACCATTAAGTATTTACGGAATAATATGATTATTTTTAAATATTTATTTTCTTTTTAATGAGAAAAAAAGCAATTTTGCTGTTGTAATATACTGAATCCAGGAAATTCTGTGGATACTTTTCCAAAACAAGCAGTATTTTGATTGTCACAATTTTGGGGTATTAATATTTTTAATGCATTTTTTTATAAAAATTTTTTTAATGTTTGTTTATTTTTGAGAGAGAGAGAGAGAGAGACAGAGCATGAGTGGGGGAGGGGTAGAGAGAGAGGGAGACACAGAATCTGAAGCAGGCTCCAGGCTCTGAGCTGTCAGCACAGAGCCCAACATGGGGCTCGCACTCATGAGCCGCGAGATCATTGCCTGAGCCAAAGTCAGACGCTCAATCGACTGAGCCACTCAGGTACCCCTTATATAATTTATTGTCAAATTGGCTAACATACAGTGTGTAAAGTGTGCTCTTGGTTTTTGGGATAGATTCCCATGGTTCATCGCTTACGTACAACACCCAGTGCTCATCCCAGCAAGTGCCCTCCTCAATGTCCGTCACCCACTTTCCCCTCTCCTCCACCCCCCATCAACCCTCAGATTATTCTCTGTACTTAAGAGTCTTTTATGGTTTGCCTTCCTCCCCCTCTGTTTGTAACTATTTTTTTCCCCTTCCCTTCCGCCACGGTCTTCTGTTAAGTTTCTCCAGATCCGCATATGAGGGAAAACATATGATATCTGTCTTTCTCTGACTGACTTATTTTACTTAGCATAATACCTTCCTGTTCCATCCATGTTGCTGCAAATGGCAAGATTTCATTCTTTCTCATTGCCCAGTAGTATTCCATGGCCAACCTACCATTTCCTAGGAAGCATGTGTGTTGACCATGGAATGAGGTTCCATGCAATGCATGATTTATACCCTTAAGGGATTCATGTGTATTTTGAGCCAGTGTGGGAGGAGAGCTTTATTATCAGAAAGGACACATTTACCTATAAAGCAAAGGGGAAATATAAAATTTGGCCATATAAAGTATCTGTAAAGTCCTATGTACTTTAAAAATTGAGTAACTAAGATGATGAACGTTTTTAAATTCTCTTACGCATAACAGATAAAGGCAAATTAAGGTAGAAAATGTACAGTTTTATGCTGTATTTCAGATAGCACGATAGGTGAAAGATAAGTGAAAATTAACTAACGTCCTGTCAATCAGGAGAAGAAAATCCAGCTTAATTCAAAAAACCAATTGCATTTTTTTTTTATTATGTACACAACACATACATACAATTACATGCAATTACATACATTTTGTGGAAGCCATCCGTGTGGAATTATCTGAGAAGGAAAAGCGTATGTTATGAATCTGGGCATTAAGGATTTAGAATGAAGGACAGCACAAATTTGGTTTGAAGAAAAAGATGGTCAATGTTGGCTTTGAAAATACTTCCGGACAAAGTTTATCAAAGTATTTATCCCCCTGCCTAGTAAATAGTAGTTGGTTAGGACCATCAAGAGTTTCTTTTCTTCCTGGAATTAAGAGGGAGTAAATTCATTTTTCTTGAATGGATGATGCTAGTGGTATTGTCACGGTAAAGATGTCTGGAGAAGAGAAAGTCAGATACTGTTTTTCTGCAGTCTTTTTAATGGACTGTGGGAGTCTAGTGAAATTCAGTGTTCTCATACCTAATATGTGCCCTTAGAAGTTTACCAAGAAAGCTATATTCTTACATATATCATGGTAGGCCACTATGAAATACAGAATCGTTAGGTGGAATATATAACCAGACTGAGTCAGAATGGGACCCCAGACATTTCCCCAAATTCAGTTCAACTAATAATCATTGAGCACATCCTGCCAAGCTTTAATAAAGACAAATTGCATGTAGTGAGTTATATATAAGCACGGCCTTCAGAACGTCCATATTGTACTCTGCGAACATGGGGAGAGGGGTGGCAGTGGCTGAGAATCATTGATGGATCTGTGCAGGACTGTATGTCCAGCCAAATGTTTGGTGGGAGCTGCAATGAAGGCATAAGTGAAATGTATCGACAGCATAGCAGGTAGAGCATCGGGCCATTAAGGGAAGGTGATGTTTGAGCCAGGCCATGAAGGACTGCAAACTGAACAAAACGTGAGCAAGACCCACAGGCATACGAAAATATGATTGGAAGTGGGGTGGTTTGGTGTAATGTATAAAAACGAAATATCTTCAAAGGTGCAGTCTTGCTGAAGCATTTTAATGCGTGCTTCTAGGGAATGAGCTCTAAGAAGGAGTGGTTTCAAGTGGGATGGTGGTACTAATGTCCCAAATAGTTCCCTTGCTAAAAGATGTATTCATTTGCTACCTCGTAGGATCAAGCAGTAAATAAAAGCAAACACAGCTTGCCTATATTTTGTGAAGACAGAGTGACGTAGAAAATTAAAGATCTTTATCTCCATTATTCTCCTTTAAGCTTTCTTACCTAATCAACCCAAAGAGAGGGAGGAAAGAATTGTTGAAATTCTAAGGATACAAAGAACCAAGATGAAGAGAGCTGTGGTGAAGATTTGGTAGGGGGGAACATAAGATAGCTCAAAGCTTAGATTTAGAAACTGTTCTTTTTTCACTTAGAATATAGCTATGTTTTCACAAAAAACACTCTAGTGAGCGCCATGTGAAGCATCTCCGTATTGAAGTAAATCTGTGCTAGCTATCAGTAGTATGGCATTAAAATTCAGATAGTTTTTGAATAGCGAAGAGCAGATATATTCAAAATTGTGATGTACTATGAAAAATGTCGTGGTGCTGGAATCTTCCAGTCTTTGAAATCTAGTCTGATGAGATGCATGGTGTTGGCACAAATTATACCTATTGTTGGTACAGAGGGCATGTGGGGCAAAGCCACAGGGAGATTTTTAGCCAGTATACCGTGGCTGCTGCCAGATCCAAAAAGGTATCTTACCAAGGTCAAATCTGTTCTAGGAGCCCCAGTGAAATAGCTCAAGTTATATGTAGATAGGTGAGAAAAGAGGCAGTGAGAAAGATCATAGCCTTTGGAGTTAGACAGATTTGGTTTTGAAAATCAGCCAATTATCTGAGTTGACTCCTCCAAGCCTTGAAGGATCGTTATAAAATCTTACATTAGAAAAAATGTGCCACACATGGTTCTGATGATTGAGGAATATAGAACTACTAAGTTTAGAGCAGATTTCATTTGCTAGAAGTAAAATTCAGGAATGGAGCTACTCGCATATAGTGCTAAATAAAAGAAGGAAAGACAGGAGACAGAAACAGATATTGGGGGGGGGGGTTGCTGGGCTATGGGGCTTTTCCAGAGTGCGGGGGTGGGGGTGGTGGACATAATCATAACAATCTTTGCCTTACACCTTACTCGTCTGTGGCAGATAGGAGACATGAAACTCTACCAAAGAATAGGGGATTTAGTGCTGCACTGAGGGCAGGGACACCAAGAAAAGTGTCCCCAAACAGAGAGAAGGATTCAAACTGATAAAATGAATTAATACTTTATACAGATGATAGACGTTGAGTCGGGTCTCCACAACAACGGGTTGTGACGTTGGGCTGGTTAACCTGCCTCAGTGTCCCCATCTATAAAATAGGGTAGTATGTACTACATGAAGCTACAGGTTAAGTGAAAGGAGTCTAAAATGTATTCTTGTTCTGTGCTTGATAATTGTCTGGCATGCAGGGACTGCATTGACTCTCACAGCAGCATTGTGGTATAGTGTCGTTGGCTTTGCCTCTGTCCATATTGCCAAGCCACACTGTTGGCTTTATGTGTATTTTCATACAGCCTCATCTCAAAACTATAAGACACTGGCCACATCTGTAGAAGTGGGCAACAGTCTTGTATTGTTCTACCCAGTTTCATTATAGCGCAGCCTATAGGCTAATGTTATACCTGCAATTGCCCAATCTTCCCCCAAACGTTCCACTGTCGACGGTAGCCTTCTTATTTACTTAACCTTGCAAACCCAGTTGTGAATGGAGGTAGGGTTTGGGACAATTATAATGAAGTAAGACTGTAGAGGCAAGGCAGATGCAAAGATCAGATGGGGAAATTTATAGCTAACATGTTCTCAGATATGCAAATTTTCTTCTTGGGTTGCAAACACCAACAGGCTTTGTAGAAAGATGGACACAGAATAATGCCTCCAGGATCTAGATTTTTTGGCTCACTAATAACACCTGTCCTTGGTGTTCCCAGAAATCTACCTCTTAGGCTGATCACAGTGCCAGAGTTGACTGTACGTTCTGCCATGACGTACATTGTGTTGTTTATGTAAGTCTCCATGATCAAGACCAATTGAAGAGATTTGCACAAGTATAACATAGAAGTCCCCAGCTGACTGTGTCAATTCCATATCAAAAAAGAGAATGGAGGCCCAGCTCCCAACAAACATGGAAGCTTTCCTGAAAGAACACTCTGGAATACATACGGAGGAAAAATATCATTGTAAATAAGACATTGAAACCACGTGTACGTCAGTTGTCAGTGGTGAAAGTGGAAAAGAAGGCTTCGGGCTGTATTTATAGCTATATGGATGATAAATGAGGCATTTTCTTGTGCTCTGTAATGCTCTTCCCAGACCATATTGAGTACATTGTGTACCATCCCGGCACCATATGCTGGTAGGATCGAAGTGCAAATTGATATGTATTTAACTTTTCCAAAGGGTGGTTAAATTCTGTTTGACAAGAAATGCCGGGCATTACAATATTAGTGACAATGAGAAAGGAGAAGTAATGCTAGCTATAGTCTTTGAAGGTTCAACTTGTGAGTAGAAGTTCAAAAAATCTGAACGTCAGACTTCTGCATAACTATGTAAACACAAAACATATCTTTCTATTCTATATTTATTTATTTAGGGAGGGCTTTCTTTATGTGCTGCATGCTGAACAGTTTACAGCCATGAAAAAGTCCCCTGCCCCCCGATAATGTGCTGCTTACCTGTTAGGGATGATGAACACATTTACAGATTAGCAT
The DNA here is from genome assembly GCF_046562875.1 of Panthera onca. Lineage (NCBI taxonomy): Eukaryota > Metazoa > Chordata > Mammalia > Carnivora > Felidae > Panthera > Panthera onca. The sequence continues at coordinate 175,448,792 of NC_138339.1, read as the reverse complement.
AGGGTTACGTTCTAGGACAAAACTGCACATAATGTGTTAAAGAAAATTGGGCTGGGGGGAGTACCAGCTCAGGATTCAGACCTGAAATATATTCTGTATAAAGCTTTTGTATGGAAATTAGGTACCTTCTCATAGTATGCGCTGGGTTTGCAGCACCTCTTCACCATTTCCTACCTGTGTGTCTTTGGGGGACTTAATTAACCTCTTGATGCAGAGTTCACCTCTGCATGTCCCTAGAGAGTGACCTCTCTGAGTCTCAGTTTCATTATCTGTAATATCATGATAATACCACAATATAATTCATAGGTTTATTGTAAGACTTCCATGAACAGATGCTTCAGAAGTGCTCAGTACAGTGCTTGGAACAGGCAATCCACAACAGCCATGCATTATTTTATGTATATTGCAGCATAGTATAGCACGTGTTGGCTGAGTTGATGAGTGAGTTAATAAACAAATAATCCAGGCCGTGCTTTGTGGCCAACAGCCACACGTTATTTTATGTATATTGCAGCGTAGTATAACACGTGTTGGCTGAGTCGATGAATGAGTTATAAAACAAGTAATCCAGGCACTGCTTTGATGGCCAGATGATCTCTGGCAACCTAATAGTCAAGGCCAAGGAGTTTCATATAAAAAGCTTTCTCATAATCAGCTTCTGATTCTCAGGGTCTTCACAGATGTTGTTTCTTCAACCACTTGAATATTTCCATGTCTCCTAGAACTCTGTCACAATCTGAGAAAGTACAGAGTTTTCTCACCTCCTTGGTTTCTACTATTTGGTGACTTGTGGAGAAGTACATGGAAATGGTGATTTTCATGTATGAGTTTTATTCCTTTGATTTTTAAGAAGTTTTCCTTTACTGTTATGGATAGTCAAAATTCACATTTTTCTTGGACCAAATGGGATAGGAATTGAACCAAATGGAATAGGAATAGCAAAAACCCTTCATTCCTCAATAGGTCTTTGCTAAGTACCCAGGCATCTGCTAGATCTTAAGTGAGGTATCAAAAAATATCATCCACCTGGCCTGGGCGGGGGGTGCTTCCAGTTTGGCTGAAGGACTAGGTAGAGAGCAGGGAGGCATTTTTAGGAAACTCGTGAAGACAGGTTGTGATCTTCGGGAATAGACATTTACTCTGGGAAGAAGAAGCAGGGAAGGGAAGAATAACTCCGGAATGGCTGATTGGGGGCATGGTGGTTGTCTGCTGGATGCAATGATCTTGGATTTTGAGCAGGAAAGCACAGACATTCAAGCCGGAAGAACATAGTAGTAAATAAAGACATGGATTCCACCTGATTTTAGAGACGAGAAGAGGAGTCTTATTGGAGACGGGGAAAGATTAATGGAGGGCTCTGATATCCAGGATGAGAAGAGTACATTTAATCTGATCAGTGAAAAGGACCCACCAGAGGCTCCTGAACAGAGGAAAGACTTGATGAAAAGGAGTTTAGGAAGATTATTCTAGCAGCATTGTGCAGGTGGAATTGGAGCAAGAAAGACTCTGAGCAAGAAAGCCAGTTAAATTGCTGTTGCAGCAGTACTGGGTTGCAGTGATGAGATCCCAAGCTCGGTGATGCTGGTAGAAATGGAAAAGACTCTGATTTAAGAGATTTTGTGCTTTTGGAAGATTACATGTGAAACTGGAGTAGATGAATGTTCCCTAGAATGACAATCTCTTTATAAAGTTTTCTATCTTCCTACTCCCTCTACCACCAGCCTGCCCCAACAAACTTGCAAATAAGTCCCAAAGCAGCATGGGTTTTGTAAGAATATATTTGTGTATTCTTCACATGCCCAGAGCTGACATCAGAGTCTTACATGATGGGTATGTTACAGATATACCAGATAGACTTCATTTTTGACTCATTAAGATAATATTTGAGTTAGCAATGTCTGACATTTTCTTTTTGGACGTTTATTTGCTTACCAAGTATATACGATTTATTACAGAAAGCAGTCAGTAAAACTACCCATTCTTTATCCCCTAACTATCCCTCTGTAGAAATTAGGTACTTATTTGTAATACTACCATTGCAGTTTTAGCTGCTAGTTCTATCATTTGTGTGCCTGTGTTTTGAAGATTGCTTTAAGAGCTTTCTAGGAAATAATTGGAAACCTTTATATTAACATCTGTTTGTATATAGCTTCATGAACAATATTTAGACAATGTTTACTACTTAGAGAACCTAACTCCCATCCACAGTCTTCTTATAGTTCCATTATTTATCATTAGATTATTCCCCTTTTTTCTTCTTTGTACTATGTAAAACAGCCAACATTACTTAAAATCAATTTTAACAATGAGAAACTGTTTAAAGATTTTATCAGATGTTCAAAAACTTTAATAATCTGAATCATATTTCAGAATAATCTCTAGGAATAAATTTGTATAAGTATGGTCTTTCTGTCTGGACTTTTCTATCATTAGAGTTTTCTGAGAAGCTGATTGGCCAAATAAATGATAGCAAACTTAAGTACCTGCACGAGAACTCTGGCTAGGATAGCCATGTTAATTAGGTAATGAACATTTATTGAATCCATTTAAGCATATTTTGTTAAGCACCTATTAAGTGCGGAGCACAGTGCTGGCTGGTCACTGGGTGACAAAGAGGTGAGTAATCTCGGTCTGCAGGGAATATGTAACCCTTTGGGGGAATCCAGGCATATTGACAATGTACTTAATGAATGTCAGACTTGGATCAACAAAACCTATTTTTAAAATGAGGATGACAGATTTCAGTGTTAAGATTGAAGGAGATCAAGGATATTCTAGGCTGAGGTGACTAATGACAGAAACCCACGGTATTTCCAGAAACTGGGTTGTCAGGAGTTCAGGAGAGGGCTGGTGGGATGAAAACCTTGGGCTGTAGATTGGACCTGGAATGTGAATAGTCTTAATCATGGTGCAAGGAATTAGAACTTGATTTTGAAGACATTCAGGAAGCATCACTGCTGTTTGATCAAGCCAGCTATATTATATTATCAATGCCATAAAGCACTGCCTTTTGGAAACAGAAACCACTTAGGATAGCAATAACCATTGTATATGCTTGGAAAGCACTATGGGGTTACATTTTCATTCAGTGACTATATATACAAAATTTTACTTCTCGGTGTTATTTTTTAGGTTTCCAAATTTTTCAGATGATTATAAACATTTATTAGGGAATCTGTTTATTATTTTCAGTTGTTAAAAATTTTATCAAAGATACTCTTTCAAGGACCTGCCACATAAAGTCTCCACTAAAGATCAAAATGCAGTCCATTTTGTTTTCAGTTGTGAGTAGGTGCTGGACAGAAAAGAGGGCAGGAGGACTGGTCTGCTACCTAATTTCTAAGGTTCATTTTATTAAGAGCATAGAAATTGAAAAATTAACCCATCATCCCAAACGTGGGCACACCATACCTGCAGTACAACCAAAGCAATAAATCTTTATAGCAATTCTTTTAAAATGTCTCCTCTTTAGGACAGAAGCGCTCATAAAAGTTTAATTTAAAGCTTTGAATTCACATTTTGGTTCTGACATCCAATAAAATTATTTCCTTTTATACGTTCCCTACTTTATACATATGATATGCAGCACATTATACACACATTTTATTATTTCTAAATACATCTACTATTTTTGGTAATATAATAGCTTTCAGGAAAAATTGTACATATTCAGAATTTGATACTTCTATTTCACTAAGTATAGAACTTAGCATCTTCTTTTACAATTTGAGACAATAGGATGTTTAGTCTTTTCATCCTCAAAACACGTAACTTATTTGTATAAACTATATCGACTCTTTACATGACTGTTTTTGGTCTTTCCTACTGGGAGTTAGAAGCAAACATTTCTGTTACATTAAGCCTACTTGTTATTTCCATTTATATTTCCTCATGCAGTAGAGTTAAGGTGTAGATGGTATTCAAGAGGTGGGGAAAATACACCGTACAGGTCTCTGAATTAGTAAGGAATTTTTATGTTTTATTTTTTCCCTTAATTCCTAGCCTATGTTTAGGTAATAGTGAATGTAATATCATTATCTTTACACAGTAGTTACTTGAGTGCATGTAACCTCATTTTCTATAATTGGGAGGTTACAGATGAAGAGTATCTCCTAGTTCCTAATGCTGCCATACTCGGGCCTGTTAAGTATCATTGCGCTATGTGATGTGCATGGTAAACATAGGTCACAATTCTAGTTAGAATGTAATATTCGACACAGCTAAGTCTGTTCTCTTTTTAGAGGGAACAGAAATTCAGATTAGGAGTAAAGATGCTTCACCTTCTCTACTTCAAGAACAGTAGACCAGTAGCCACTATCAGTCCTCTGCTGTCTCCTTTACCCCTCTTCAGAGTGAATTTTTGCCCCCCTTCATGCTCCCAACTGTCCGACTATGTTACATGTATTTTAGCATCACTCATACTACCTTGCAATTAATTCTGTACATTTATGTTTCCCATTCTGGATTATGAACTTGTTAATGGAGTCCTATCCATCTTCCCTAGCACCTTGCATATTGCCAGTGACTCAGTAGGCATTAAATAATTACTTATTAATTGAATGAATGAATGATAGAATTAAAGGCTACAAATGTTACTGGATTTTATTTGCTAGACTGATATAAGATGAATTTGGATGGTTACACACAGAGCTCTCCAGGAAACCTATGTTCTTCCTTATTTCAACTGGGATCAGAGCCAGAGGAAATATGCCTTCACAGGAAAAGCTATCGGTGGTAGGGAGAGGAATAGAAAGGTGGTTGCCTAATAGAATATGGACAGATAGTATATTTAGTAATCATGGTAAAAGAAGAGAATAGAAGGGATTTAAAGGAATCTTTTTGGATTTGTGGGTAAACCAGAAAACTGCTTGCTTGAGTTTGAGAGTTCAGTTGTAGAAGTTGAATTAGCACTTCCTAAGGCTAATGGTCAGATGCCACCCACCTAAGATCAAGATAAGCTATCTGGGTGTTGCAGCTAGTTGGAATGTATCCTCTCCCAGCTGTGTTCCTTCACTCAAAGATGCTCAGAGCTGTAGTGATTAGAACCCCAGATTGCATCTCCTTTATCACACTCTCCTTTTCTAGTTCCTTGGCCTGAAGCACCACATACCACTTGGCTCACTGAGGCGCCTGAGGTTGTCTTTGTTAGACCATTTGAGTGTTCATTCAGAGATGTTACAATCATGAATTCTTTTGCAGTCACTTCGGGTAGGAAGGTATCAGTAACTTGTAAAATCATCAAAGTAGAATAGGGTTTCACAGCAAAGTTGGATTTTTATGGTCCATCATAAACCACCCTTTGTGCACATTAAGAAACAGCAGAAGTGGCCTGTCCATACGAATAGACACAATATGATGGCTACCATCCAGTTTTCCTGATTCCCCTCAAACATTTTCTCCATGACCCCAAACACTGGTCTCTCAGGGATTATTCAGGATGCATTCTTATGGAGGTGAAACTGTTATTGAAAGATATGTAGGATTTCCTCTTGCTATTTGATTCAGTATTTATTTTTCCTTTAAAAATGTACACTTAACTAGGGATAATTTTGGTAAGGTACTGGCCCAGCTTTATTTTTCAACCTGTTGAAATTTACTGTTTTTAACTTTCATTACATTTCCATGTTTTGTTTGACGAGGTTCTAATTTATGAGTATGGAGAGGTGTGTGTGTGTGTGTGTGTGTGTGTGTGTGTGTGTGTGTGTGTGTTGAATTCCATGCCCATAATGAAAATGGCAAACATTTTGCTAATATTTTAAAGGTACTAATATTTACTAATATTTTAAATATTCAGCTTGTCTGCTGAAAACTTTGCATAGATTATCTCAGTGAATCCTTACAACAAATCCAGTGCACCATTGCTATTATCATTTTACAGAGAAGGGAATGGGCTTTGAGAGGCCCACCTCCCCTACATCACAGAGTTAGCAAGCGTTAAGTAAGAGCCTGCATCTAGTTAGTAGCAAAATGCATGGCTATAGGATGCTTTGCCATTTGATTCCAGCTGCCATTAAGGGATCCATGACATTCATAAAATCTGATGCTTGGCAAAACAGTTACAGCATAGAGTTGGGGATTTGTGGCTTCCTTAAAAAAATTGATTTATTTTTTAGCTGTAGCACTTATATTTTTTAGTTGTTCAGATTCAAAATTAAAGCTGAAACATGGAAAGCTTTTCATCACAAATTTAGGAGATGATCTGTAAATGTCATTTATAATTTAATTCATCGCAAGTATGTATGTAGAATTTTTTAAAGTGCGGTGCCTTTTCCCGCACAGTATAAAGTTTTCACTAAGTTGGTGAGCAGGATGACGGGCAGGTTAGATTAGACCCTAGATTGACTCCCTCTGTCCATTCTGTTCTTTCTCCCCAAAGTTCCATGATAATGAAATAGACCTCTTTCCTGTGTGGGGAGCACATTACTTTGATGAATGCATTATGAGTGGCCATGCTCCCCCAAAGAAGTTTCATATTAAACATTCAAGACTCAAGTTTAAAATTATGTTGCAAACCTCAAAATCTTCAATTAGAGAAACCTACATGAATTGTTATCATGAGTTACCAGTGCTCTCTTAATATGATTTTATGTCTTGGTAACTTGGATGTTCCTTGTAAAATTCTCTGTACAATTTTTATCGGGGTGCCTCGGAAGAACTCAGTTCCTGTTTGTAGTTTTTCATTGTGTCTCTGAACCTCTCATCATTATCAAACTACAGTTTTTCAGAACAGAGTTAAGTCTATTAGCCCTGGCATTAATGAACTAATCTGAAAATAGATCTAATCAAGCATTTGCATGCTTCTCCTCATAAAGCATATCTGTTCATTACTGAGGAAAAAATGGACATAGAGATACTTTTCTTTAATCTGGTATGCGATTCTGTACATGGTGCTGAGGCAACAGTGACTGTCTCTTTCATACTTTTTTTCTATGTCTCTCTTAACCATCCGTATGATGGATTTTAGTTATAATCAGTTTCCTTAGGATGGACTTGGAAGATTTAATTAATGATAAATAGATAATTAGAAGGATTTTGAGCTTCTTAGAAAGGCACATCACGTTAAGGTACTATTGGGGAGGATGTCACATTTTTCCATGTGAAAGTCACTATGGTCAAAAGAACACAAAGAACCATTGTTCAGACAGTCAAGCAGGAATCTAAATAGGACAGTTGCTTCTCTAAATATTCACTGTCAAGCAGGACTGAGTATTATAATATCATCTGGAGACCTGCTCTGGGTCTTGATTTTACTGTGTCCTCTATCTCTAAACTGAATTGTTGTTATATATGAAGCAGTGTTTTTGACAAGATTCTTCTGTTCTCCCCAGTAGTAAATATCTTCTATAAGATTCAAGGAAGAATCCCTTTATCAAGCTCTGGAGAGATTCCTACATCTAGGCTCCAGATACTTAAAACAACAACAACAACAACAACAACAACAACAACAACAACGACAACAACAACAACGACAACAACATCAAAATAAGACTTTTATGCATAACTCGTCATCTACTTCTTCATTCAGGGAAGTTATGAGTTCTTGCTACATACAGAGAAGTAGAAAGATATGTAGTCCTGTTTTTGTCTTTAAGTAGCTGAAGGCAGAATACTATATAAAGCCACAAAGACATTGAATTCTTATGCTGAACACCCATAGCCTAGAACTGGGCCAGATACAGAACAGGCACCTGCTAAGTATTTGTGAAGTGAACAAACATAATACAATGATAAGGATGCCTGTGCACCTTGTAATGAGAACACAAATGGGTGGATGAAGTGGGTTTCATAACCTATTGTGGAAAGATTGAGATCAAGTATAAATAAAGAGTAGGAGGGGTGCCTGGGTGGCTCAGTTGGGTAAGCTTTTTGACTCTTGGTTTTGGCTCAGGTCATGATCTCACGGTTCATGAGTTCAAACCCCACATTGGGGTTTGCACGCTTGCTTGGGATTCTCTCTCCTCTCTCTCTGACCCTCTCCTCGTTGCTTGCTCTCTCTCCCCGCTCTCAAAATAAATAAATAAACATTTTTTTAAAAAAGAAAGAGTAGAAAAAGGAGGAAGGTAACTGCCATGCATTATGGGATGGCCAGATGGGGAATTAGTGGCAGTTTTGTTCTGGGGCACGAGGTATGAAACAGAATGACGGTTTGAGGCAGGCAGGTGCCTTGTCATGGAGGTCCCGGTGGTCGACACTGATGTGAGTCTTATGTTTTCCTCTAGGAAAATTCTTTCTCCTGCACTCTGTGAATGCACAGAGTACATTAACACCCTCTTTTAGTACTAGGAAGAGTGAATTAAAAATGGAGATTATACGAAGTAGGTTGCATTTCCCACTGAGTGGAAAGAACATCTCTTCCTTTCCCTGTCCTGGTGTGCTGTGTCCCCTGGATCGTGCTCCACTCCCAGCCATGGTTCTCTTATCACCGTTATTTATTTTATCTATCACTTGGGTTTTTCTCACTTTCCATTAGTAGCTTCTCAGATTTAATGTTTTGTCCTTTTTAGCACAAGAACTAAATATTTACTCTTGAACAAGCCAGAGAAAATACCGTAGAAATTAACAATTCCAGTGAAACAAGTCAGACTTTTGTTCTTTTTCTTAGCAACACCCTGATCTCATGGTATAATTTTCACCAGATCTGTTGATTATATGCAACTCATCCATGAGCCCGACGTGCTTTGTGTCAATTTGGAGTTGGGCCACAAGGCTCATTCTTATTTTATAAATAAGGAAACTTGATGTTATTCAACAAATGCAGACCTAGAATAACTCAGTCCAGGACTTGGTCATTCCAGGATCTTCCATTCCCACAGAGCACCATCCTCTTCTTGGTGGTTGTGGGGCATGATATAGGTGTTTCTTCCAGATGCTTCTTCAGTTCAGGCAGAAGTGGTAGTCCCTTCCCCTTCTGCATTCTGCTTGGGAATGTGTACCCTTGTGGAGGGACTAGAAGCTGCTAGGAGTTCTACCATTTCCCACTTCTTAGTAGCTCTGTTTGATTACATATAGTACAAAGTAAGGATGGATGTTTAGGAAAGAGATATTTTGTGAAGGAACTTGTCAGCCATGCTAAAGCTTTATCCTGAGGACTGTAGGAAGCCATTGGCATCTGTGGCAAAGTTGACAGGATCAGATTTGAGCTGGGAAAGGAAAAAGGTCCAGCTGCGATGAAGAAAATACCCTAGAGTCGGGCAGGTCCCAGCGTGGGCAGGCTGACAAAAAGGCTGCTGCAGTGAGCTAAGTGATGGTGGCCTGGACCAGCATAGAGCTCTGTAGATGGTTTTGTAAGTTATTTAAAAGAGTGAATGATTGGAAGGGAATTGGAGAGTGAGAAAGGAATCAAAACTAATGCCTAATTGAAGAACTGGGCATCTGGGTATCACACTGGGATGGAGAGCATGTGGAGAGAGTCGTGTTGGTGAGGCAAGGAAATGAGCGTAGTTCTTCTGACTAATATTTTACATGACTCATAAAATATGCACATATATTTAATATGCATGCTGAATTTTTAGATTTTGCTGAAGTTAAAAAATATGTTTTGCCTATCTCTGGAGCAGGCAGGCCCCCGCTGTCTGTGTAGCCTCTCCTCTAGGTCCACTCCTGCTTCAGATGTTTAGATGATGTGCTAAAGCAGTGATCAGCAGTGGCCTGCGGGCCAGATGCGACTTGTTGCCTGGTTATAAATGTCCCACAAGTCAATAATGATTTGTACACTTTTAAATGGTTGGGATAATTTTTGAAAAAGAAAAACAGTTCATGACAAGTGGAAATTACATAAAAATGTAAATTTTAGTTTCCATGAATGAAAAATTTTTGGAACCCTGCCACGCCCTTTCATTTACATATTATAAGTGGCTGCTTTTGTATTCCACCTACAGAGTTCAGTGGTTGCAAACAGGGACCTTCTGACTTGCAGAGCCTGAAGTTTTTACTTCCTGGCCCTTTACAATAATGTATGCCCACCATGTATGCTACGTGATTGTTTCATTCTCTAACTTGATGATCCTAAATTAGAAAAAAACCATTTCTTTAAAAAAAAAATGTTAGAGCGTTCTAGTTGGGGGATCGAGTACTTCTGGCTGGGTTTGCAGATTTATGATTGTGCCTGCCACCAGATGCATCAGTGTAAACTTATTAATGCATTTAATTAGTATTGACTCTTCCCTCTATTTATGTACCAGAGCAACATGGAAGTGTATTTCAGAGAAGCTATAGTTAACCCAGGACCAATTTAAAAATAGAGATGGCATCTGAGCTGGGTTTATCTTTACACTAACATTAAAAAAAATAATAGCAAATGCTTTCTCTGGGTATCTTCAAGTCGCACTACCATTAGCTATTGCCGCAGTATTTCATGTTACAGTAAACTGTATTAGAATGTGTTAGGTAGTGAGATGATGCTGTGTGCTACACGGTAGCTGTTATAGCTGAAATTGCTTTGCAGTCATGCTTCAGCCTATTTGCTTTTAGAAAAAAATAACTTTATCCAACCAACCATAGTAATAACTATTTTTCAAGTAGCATCGCATGCCATTTTCAGGATTATAAGTAAAGCCTGATACTCTGAGGCAGATTTTTCTACCGCAAAGTATAGCACTTGTATATACACTTATTCAGTTGGCTTAAAAAATATAAGATGTTAGAAAACATATCAGATACTGGTTTGTTTTCTCAATGTGTTTCTTCAGCCCCTTAATAGCGGGTGATCTAATAATGTTTGATTTGATAACACTTAAATCAATTGACATCTGTTTAAAAACATGGTTATCTTCGGTTTCAGAGCTTCTTTAAGAATCACTTTGTCATATATACATGAGTGACATGATTGATTCTAAGGTGTCTATGGATATTGAAGTAATTGACCATGGCCCAGTCAGCCTCCAGTGTAAGTTTCAGAAATTCTTTAGAAGAATTATTATTCGGTTTTTTTTTTTTTTTTTTTTCTCTACTGATGATCATCAGCTATAGCAGTGCTTTGGCCTATCGTTTTGATTCTTTTAGTTTTACTATTTTATTTAAATTGAAGTTCCAAATAACATTAAAGCAACGGGGACATATTTACATTTCTGCAGAAAGAACAGGCTCTCAAGTAGATATTGAGAACAGCTGCAGTAGGTGAGCCAACTTTAGTTCCTTAGTCCAAAACTCTTATCAGTGATGCCACTTGTTAATTTCCCTGGTCCCTGAAATGTGCCAGCCCTTCTCCATGCGAGTCAGTCTTGTATGCTTATCCCACGTCCCCTGCTTGTACATCATGGCTGCTTTGCTCTGCGAATCCTAGATGGTTAATTCTCTTGGCAAAGGCTTAATAAATTCATGGAGCCCCGTGTATGATATCCAAGACAGTAGATGGTAGGTATGTCCTCCTTAGCTTTAGACATCGCTTGGTTCATGAATGACTAAATATTGCTGGTTGCCACAGACCTATGCCATTCCCGATGCGTTCTCGGGTTCGACAATCTGTGCACCCTCCGCTCCCATATTATGTGCTTCCGTCTTTGTCCATTGCTCCTATTCCAAGCTTTCTTTTCAAAGCCTTCCCAGATTTAGGGCGTGAGAGACCGGTGAAATTAGGATATTGAGTGAGAGCTTCAAGAGGAAGGCATTTGACTTTGTGGAGTACCTACAGTTTGTGGGCACTTATATATGTGTTAAAGTTAAAGCTCAGTTAAATCTCAAATTGCCTTCTAAGAAAAGCATGATTTTTTCCAAATGAGGGAAAGGAAGTTCAGGGGGCTGATTTGTTGGCCATTTAGTCAGTCTGGAGCCCTGATTTCAATTTGTATGTGTCTGGGTATAAAGCCTGTGATTTTTTTTTTTTTTTCCTGTGCCTTCTGTCACTCTCCCTGAGAGAATGAATATATACAGAGAAGAAGAGAAAGATAAGGAACAAGGGATGCCTGGGCGGCTCAGTCGGTGAAGCACCTGGCTCTTGATTTTGGCTTAGGTCATGATCTCAGGGTTCGTCGGGTCAAGCCCCCTGTCGGGCTCCACGCTGACGGGAGCCTGCTTGGGATTCTCTGTCTCCCTCACTCTCTTCTGTCTCCCTCACTCTCTACCACTCCTCCATGCTTGTGCGATGCGTGCACACTTTCTCTCTCTTTCTCTCGTTCTCTCTCAAAATAAATAAATAAATGTAAAAAGAAAGAAAGATAAGGAATAAGCCATGGAGAAATCCCTCCTTAGAAGGTATACTCTAAAAGTGGAGCCCGGAAAGACAGCCAAAGTCAGGATGAAAGGATAACAAGTGAACGATAGTTGTTGTCTGAAGAGCCGTGGGTTGGGCGACTTCTTAGAGAAGTGTCTGTGTGGTTGAGTTGGGTATGTGAGATGGGGCTTGTCAATGGACCTAGTTACTGGCCTGCCAGGCCCATTCCATTGTGTCCCTTTTCTTCGCTCCTTTTCCAGGCTGTGTGTTGTGTCCCTGGAGAGCCCTGGTGCTCTCTGCAAGGGACTCGGACACAGCCCTCTCAAATATCAAGCATCTCCCGTGTGTCTAAGTTCTGCGTCATGAACTTGCTTTTCGTGCAGTGTTTCATTTCAGGAAGAAAGAGTCTTGTAAAATCAAGTTCTTCATTTTCTAGGCCAACTCACTGAAAGTAGCATCCTTATTTTGTCTAGACAGGTTTCTTTGAAGTTGATGTGTTTAGGTGCTATCTGGGGGAGCCAGCACTGGAGTTATTTACCGTGTTTCCTGAGGCAACCTTGTGTGAGGACTAGAGAATTTTAACAAGTGTCTTGACTTTCTCTGCACCTGGAGATTAATGTGCTAGTAAAAACTTTATGAACCCTTAATCATTCATAGCAAACATATCGAATCCTCTGAAGCTAAAAGCTTCAGCATTCATAATTAAGAGACAACAGAATAGGACCATGTAAATATGGAACTGGTCTCCCAGAAAAATGTAATAAACTTTTTCTTTATCTTTATTTAAGTGTGGGCACTTTAATTTTGAATAGAAGTTTATTTTTTTTTACAGACCCATAAATATAGGAAACAAACTGGTGGTTGCCAGAGGGGAGGGGGACGGGTACAAATGGGGGAGTGGGAGGGGGAGATACAGGTTCCCAGTTATGAAATGAATAAGTTGTGGGGAAGAAAGGCACGGCATAGGGAATGTAGTCACTGGTATTGTGATGGCGATGTATGGTGACTTGTGGTGAGCATAGCATAATGCATAGAGTTGTTGAATCGCTACACCTGAAATTAATGTAACATTGTGTGTCAACTATATTTCAATTAAAAACATAAACCAGGGCGTCTGGGTGGCTCAGTTTAGGCTCTGATTCTTGATTTGGGCTCAGGTCATGATCTCATGGTTTTGTGAGTTTAAGCCCCGCGTCAGGCCCGCTGACTGTTCGGAGCCTGCTTGGGATTCTCTCTCTCTCTCTCTCTCTCTCTCTCTCTCTCTCTCTCTCTCTCTCTTTCTCTTTCCCTGCCCCTCCCTTGCTCACCTTCTCTCTGTCTCTCTCAAAATAAATAAATAAACTTAAAGTAAACTAAAAAGCGTTTTTTTCTTAGTTAAAATATGTAAAATTATACCTACTTTTAAGATGAGAATGAAAGAAATTTTTACCTACTACTAGATAATCTCAACGTAATTAGATTGGATTCCCTTTCTAAAGGCATTAGTTACTGTACTATTGTGCCCTCCTCTCCTTCCCCACACGCATTATCTTCTGTCTGAAACAATATATAGTTGCATTAAGATAGCGTATCTGTTTGCTAAGGCTGTGGTTAAAAAGCACCACAAACTGAGTGGCTTAACAGAAATTTATTGACACACAGTTCTGAAGGCTACAAGTCTGAGATTAAGGTATCAGCACAGTTGGTTCCTTCTGAGGGCGTGGAAAGAAAATCAATTCCAGGCCACTCTCTCTCAGCTTCTGGTGGTTTGCTGGCTCTGTATGGATGGACTTTCATGGCTTCTGCTACGTAACCTCCATGTCTGCCTTCATCGTCGCATGCTGTTCTCCCTGTATGTGTGTCTGTGTCCAAATGTCCCCTTTTTATAAGGACCCTGGTCAGATTGGATTAGGGACCCGCTCTACTCCAGAATGACCTCATCTTCACTAATTACATCTGTATAACCCATATCCAAATAAGGTTACATTCCGAGGTACTGTGGGGTAGGACTTTAACAAATGAATTTTGGAGGGACATGAGTCCACTCATAATAGATAGGATAGGCTGTTATGTGATAAAAAGTGACTCCCAAATTCCAGTGGCTTAAAACAACAAAGTTTTACTTCTTTCTCAAAATCCAGTGGGAATCCTGGCGTGTCTTCCACCATCATGTGATGGCTCAGTATTGAGCCTCCATGTAGCACCTGCTTCCATGACCTCCAGGCCACATTTTATTGACTGAAATAAGTCACCTTCCTCCCCTAAATTTAAAGGGGCGGAGGCATGCAGTTCTTCCTTTGTGGCAAGAAAGAAGGGAACCGGAAACGTTCATGAGAGTCATGAGAAGCAATACATATCTATCCGCGTATTTTACCTATAGATTAATATTGGAAAACACTGGACATATTTTGAAGTCTTACAAAGATTTGAAGCTGTCTGGCTAAATAAGGTTGTTTTCCTAGGACTTGAGATGTTGAATCATTAATTAGTTTTCCTTTCTGCCTCCTCCTTACCTAGGGATGATACATCCTACAATGTAAATGGAAGGTGCATCTATAGGGGTCAAAGCCACACTAGTTTATATAGAGGAGAATGGTCGTTGGAGAAACTATGGCAATACACAGGCACAGATCACCATGGTAGGGGACTGGAGGAACATGGGCATGGGGCCTAATGATCTCATTTATTTTTTGTAGAAAGGAGAGTCTTCAAGGTGACATGAACCAGAACTGTGATCATACAAATTGCCCAGAGGAGACACAGATACACAGTAACTGACGTCTTTAGCTGGAAGGAGTTATGGCATAAATTTCCTATCAAGCCCCTTCCTTCCCCAAATGTCCGTTACTTACCCTCTGTCAGCTCACTCTTCATAGCGTTTATCCCCTTCATAACATTTATCACACTCAGACATTTTCTTATTTGTTTGCTTGTTTCTTATGTTCCCTGCCATGGGCTGAACATCTCCCTCTTCCCTCCCATCCAAATAGAAGTCTGTGAAGACAGATTCCTAGCTCTGTTTTTTTCATTTATAACACCACTGTTGAGATTAACATCTGTCTGATACTGAATGAAATAATGTATTGAACTAATAAATATAATAACTGTTGCATTTAAAATAGTGTCATTAAAGGTAGAAGGCAAGAAATTGGGGAAAATATTCTATCATTGTTAAGATCTGGGTAATGGGAACATTTACAATATTTTCAAAACAACTTATCTTTCTTTCCCAGATTCCATAGTAGACACATTTCTCTTGAGGTTACGTACTATTTATTGTGAAATTATATTCATTTATCTCATTTTCACGAAATAGTACATTTTTGTCCAAAGATACATGCCATCTTGTCACAATGGCATTATTCCGAAGGGTCCATGATTTAATACGTGTTGTCACTATGTTTGTAGAGGAATTTGGAATAAATGAATTTGGACAGAAACCATTAAGAAAAATGATTCTTTTCTAATGGCTTTAAGTGTTGAATTGTTGCTGATAATTTTTAATGGAGAAGTTTTGCATAGGTATTTCCAGGAAACACCTGGATTAAAATCATCTTTTTAAAGGAACAGTTGAGTGTTATTTGGTGTCTAATAAAAACCCAAGGAATACTTTTTTCTTTACTTTTTTTCTCTAATTGTAAACTGTAATTGAAATAATTATGAAAAGATCACTGACTGCTCAAACGAAAACAATTGACTGAAGAAATGGAGTTGTCATTGCAATCGACCTGAGAATCTCCATGAGTTGCTGCTGCTTTGTTTACATAGATGAGTTTAGGGAAATTACTGGTCCCGGGGCTTTCTAAACCATGATTGTCAGTATGTCTTACTTTTACTGCAAAATGGTGACCAATGTCATTTCTTGTGATTTTGTATGTACTGTATCCTTCCGTGATTTTTTCATTTAGAGACCATGCCTTGGCTCTCACCTCAGGATATTCTGACACAGTTAAGGCTCCACCTTTATAATTTTAGAATTGGTGTTACTAGTTTTTTCAATTTAACAGAATATAATCACACTGTATTCTAGGTAAATGGGAGAGAGAAGGGAGAATGTCTCCTGAAGTTGTACAAGGTGACATCTAAATTTATATTCAAATGATGAGGAGAGTGGGGAGTAAACCACATAGACTCTTCTAAATCAGTGACGTTTGTTCACGATTCGTGCAGTCCTTGAGCCTGACCCTGGTCCCTTGGCTTCTGATGTGTGTTGCTGTATTGTTGTCCCTCTCGATGTGGCGGGGGGGGGGTGGGGGGGGCGGGGCGGTGGGGGTTAAATAACTTCGGGGAGTCTCTCATGGCACCTTTGCTACAGTTCTGTGTATAGTTGGCTTCTTTACAAAATACTATCTTTACTTACTCATTAAAGTCACTCTGACCAGTTTCTAGCTATGAACTGTTGTCACTATGATGGATTTCCTGACCTTGAGAGGCTATGGCAGCCAAGCTGATGTCATACTGTATTTTGTGTCTCTGTTTTTCGGCTGGATAAATGTTCTTTAATTACTGCTTGGTTCTTCAACCTTGGGGAAAACTCTGGCAATATTATCAGTTTTTATACTTGACACTTTGGAGATAGAGAGGCTTTGGCCATAATATTTTAAGTTAAAGGTTTAAATTCATATGCTTTCTCCGTTAATTGTATACAATAAAGTTAGGTTAATATTGCACAAACATTAAATTTACTCAATGGAGATCACTGCATTCAATATATTTAATGATGGTGATAATTATTCAGAAGGCACTAACTTATCTATATAGAGTGTCATAGTGTGACACTAATATGCATAAATATTAATGAGATTATTTACATTTTTCAATGAAAAGAAAGACTCTGTATACTAGAAGAACAGAATGAAGACTTTAATAATTACCTAGAAGTAAAAGTAATCAGAGTCCCTATTCCTTTGGAAGATTATAGTCAAAGCACAAAATTGGAGCCAAAATTACATCGTTTTTTATATTAGTCAGAGAAACCAAAAAATTAATATTATCCCTCTTGTAATATGTTTCTTTTCTACAGTTTATCAGTAGTGTTATACTTCTATGTAGACTGAGTATTGAATGACATGGCTTCTAGAATATTTTGTGAATATCTTGCATATCAAGGCATTTATTACTGGTTTTGATATTAAAATGTGCATATGAATTTATGATTAGGGGTTGGTTTTATAGAACACTTTATAAAATGAAAGCACCATCAGTTATTTAGTTTCTTATTCCTCAAATTCCCTAAAACTTAGTCTAGCGCCAGTAAGGAATAAAATGCGTAGTAAACACTTGCCAAATGAATCTGACAGTGACAGATTGAAAGTTTACTTCAGTTTTTTGTTTTGTCCTCAAGTAGCTCTGATCTGAAAAAGGTATACTAACGCGACAACTTTTATTTTTACCCAAACACACAGTAGTCTGCAGCCTAACACCTGGTGGGGGGACTAAGCTCTGGCCTTGGTTCTGTCACCGAAGAATTGCAAGAACATGAATGCAGCCAGCACCGCGTCTCCATGTTTCAAACCTGTGTCTGCTAGTGTCATCTAGGGAGGTCGTTCAGAACTCACATTGCTAGACCTCACCTCACCCTTGACATACTGAGCTGGAATCTTTAGAGTTGTGCCAGGGAGCGGGTGATTCTTTTTTTTTTTTTTTTAATTAATTGTTTTTCAAGTTTGCTTATTTTGAGAGAGAGAGAGCAAGAGAGCAAGAGAGCACAAGCAGGGGAGGGGCGGAGAGAGAGACGGAGAGAATCCCAAGCAGGCCCCTCACTGTCAGCCCAGTGCCTGATGAGGGGCTTGAACTCATGAACTGTGAGATCATGACCTGAGCTGAAATCAAGAGTCAG
This sequence comes from Panthera onca, assembly GCF_046562875.1. NCBI lineage: Eukaryota > Metazoa > Chordata > Mammalia > Carnivora > Felidae > Panthera > Panthera onca. The sequence goes on along the minus strand of NC_138339.1, from coordinate 175,430,826 downwards.
AGATTTAACTGACAGAGCCACCCAGGTGCCCTGAGAGCAGGTAATTCTTTAAACTCTGAGTAACTCCTAAGAAAGTCTCACGTTTAGAAACCAATATTTCGCTTGGAGCCAGACAGACTAAGTGAGTTTGTTTAGTAGGCAAAGGCTTTTCCTTTCTTAGTTTTGCAAAAGTCAAGTCTTCTTCTCTTCTTCCTCCTCCTCTCCCTCCTCCCTACCCTCTTCTTCCTCCTTCTCCTCTCCTCCTCTTCCCCCTCCTCACTACCCTCCTCCTCGTCCTCCCCCTCCTCCTCCTCCCCCTCCCTCTCTCCTCCCTCCTCCTTCCCTCCTCTTCCTCCTTCTCCTTTATCTGTGTCTGCCCTTGATTCATGGTAGAACTTTGGAAATATGAGGAGCTGGTGCAGTTTATGTCTGGTGACTTAGCCTCAGCAGCAGGCATCTGAACTCGTGGGCACGTGCATATTCTCTGGGAAGCTCATTGCAAGCCTGCTTCACTCTGCATGTTCAGCCATACTGTATACCTCTGATACCATTTTTAAAGCTTTGCTTACTAAGGAGAGAGCTACACTTCGACTATATTCAGTGACAGAATGCCTGTGTTAGCACCTTCAAGAATTAGTCTGATTTCCTCCTGTCAGTGCCAAAATTTCTATTGACCTTTCTCTGAATTTTTAGAATCAGAAAAAAAAAAATTTAATAAATTAAGAAAATCTAGTACCTAGAGACTTGATTCAGAAATTAAGTTTTCTTTTTTTTAAAAACAGTTTTTTAAAATGTTTATTTATTTTTGAGAGAGAGACCGAGTGTGAATGGGGGAGGAGCAGAGAGAGAGGGAGACACAGAATCTGAAGCAGGCTCCAGGCTCTGAGCTGTCAGCACAGAGCCCGACGCGGGGCTCGAACGCACAAACTGTGAGATCATGACCTGAGCCAAAGTCGGATGCTTACCTACTGAGCCACCCAGGTGCCCCAGAAATGAAGTTTTTCTTTATGAAATTTCATATATAAAAAGGACTCTTTAATTACAAATGCATTTATTAATCTTGTTAAGGAATTTAGTCCTTTTATAATAACTTTTACTTTTCACTGATTTCCAAAAGGGTATGTGTAGACTGTTCAGCTCTATAACTGTGGCACAGAATTAGATTCACTCTAACATTGTCTTTTAAAACTATGTAGGGAAAATTGAAATCTATACGGAATGTCAAAGATCACCCATTTCAAGCCGTACCCTTCATAACTAAAGGCACTGAGGCCCAGAGGGTTTGGTAATCTACCCCAAGTCACACGTGTTAAAATCTAGAGTCTAATCTTCATTCCTACCCTTATGTGTCCAAATCAGCTTTCTAGTTCTGATGCGGTAATAATTTTTTACAAAGTAACCTCATGTCATACCATCAATGGCCTGCTTTACCTCTTTTTTACACTCTGGACTTTACATTATCTCATCTTTATATTCCTACCGCCTGGATCCACAGTTGGCGTGGACATTTGTGGATGAACTGAAATGGATAAACATGAAGGAAGGTAGGACAGAATGTTATTTCACATAATACATCATGCATGTTACATACTATCTAACCTATAAGCCGTGGCATCTTGTGTGGATACTCTTGACGGAAAGAAAGAAGAAACCTCAGGATAAATACCTCAACAGCTGTCAATGGTAAGTAATCCCTTAAAGCTGTGAGAGCCTTCATTTGCCTTCAAGAGTTGTGACATATGGTCAAAAATAGCTTGAAGATTTATTGTGTCATCTCTGTTGGATGAGATTCAAAATACACTTTAAGAAAGATTCCATCCCTCATCATCCTTGAAAAGATCCTTCAGAACTCATAGAGCATATAGAAAGCAGACGGAGAATGATGAGGTTCAGATGCCTAAAAATGACAGACTCTAATCAGGATTGCCAACCTATCACAAAAAATTACTGGGAAAAAATGCAAATTTTCTACTGACACTACACTTTTAAACACTGACATCCCATTGACCTGAAGAAATCACTGGCATAGATAAGACTTGTGAATTACTCTTCTCCAATATTACCGTACGATGGGAGGGCAGTTTTTACAGTTATATTTTTAAGAAGCAGTCATTCTTTCTAATTTTGAGAATTTACCCTTAAAGATGAAAAGGCTAAGAAACTGAAGTTTGTCAATGGATTCTAGCTTCTGCACGGATTATAAGAAAAAAACATCTCTCCACTTACATTTTATAAGAATTGAAAAAAAAAAAAGAAACTAAGGAAGAAAAAAAGAAATGCTGAGTACATATAAATGAAAGAGCACAAGAACAACTCGTATAAAATATTACAGTAAAGAGGTCGCCTAACGTAATCAACTCTCCTGGGCGCAAGCAGAAAATCATCGAGCCTACTGTGTATATGAGAAGAGAAGAATCAAAGGATAGAACACTACAAAGCAAACTTCACTGGTCCTGGCAGTGTCTGGATTTCACCCGTGTCTCCCTCCCTTTTTCCCTGCCCTCTGCCTCGCTTCTGCTCTACTTGCCTGCTATTTGCCTCCTAAGGTTCTAAAATACTGCTCAACACATTTCTAAAGCCTTCCTGACATACGACAGTTTGTGTATGAATCATTTTATTTAAGAATTAGGACAATCTCTTTTGTTTGAAGTGGAATAAATTGTGCTCCAATTTCGGGTGCTTATGAAAAATACATTGTGCTTCAACCCAAATATGATGTGGCATAAATCACTCTGGCCCTCACATTCTGGGGGCAACTTTCAGATTAGAAATTAAATTATGTGCTGTATAATCTATTGTTATTACAGGCAAATCCCTGATTATCTCCTACGTGGGATGTTTTATCATGTAGCCACAGCATCGGACCTCTGCGCTGGTGCTTATTTGAAGTGGAGAAAGAAATGTCTAAAGATCTGGGTTTAATGGAAGTTTGGCAAAATGGCTACCACGATTCATCTGGTAGACCCAGAGACTAGATGGACATAGATTATATTACGTCTTGCAGGAGCTGGGCATTTGTTCTAGATTCAGTTTGGGTGTAAAGCACTGTTCCTAGTGTGATCCAAATACCAGATCTGCCTAAAATTAAATGTTTTTTATGCAGCTTAGGCCGCTGCCATGTTTGGGAGTTGTGATTTGTTTTCTGACAGTAGACCTTTATCATCGTTTATTATAGACACCTCATTAGTAATTTTTGGCATGCCGCTGTACCAATGTTGAGCTTTGTTGATTGAAATAGAAACCATGTTAGGACCCGAATGACAACAACTCTAATTAACCTGAACCACGCTCTGGAACACCTTTTGAAATAATGTTGCCTTGTAAGTGAACTGCTATACCTGGTTTTGTTTGTTTCTCCCAAATAAACTGAGGCGCTATCATCCGAAGATGGTCTTCTATCAATCCTCAAGCATGCGAGGTGTATTTTGTTGTTGTTGTTTGTTTGTTTACTTGTTTCTTTGTTTTTTCCCCTGGTTCAGGACATGTGCCTTGACCTCTCTTCTCTCCCTCATCTTTGCCTGGATTAATCCTCAGATTTCTGCTTATGAGTGACCACTTCTGGCTACGTTACATACAATGGTTTATTTAGATACTCTACCTCCATCTTTTGTGTCCATCCCGAAGATGATGCAATATATAATTATTTTTTGAATGTTTGCTCACTTTTCAATAGCTTTCCTAGCTGGTATATAAGCTACGTGCCAGGTCAAAGACTATTTGGCCTGTTAAGAGTTTTATTTCTAGGGGTGCCTGGCTGGCTCAGTCAGAGGAGCACGTGACCCTTGATCTCAGGGTCGTGAGATCGAGCTCCACTTTGGGTGTAGAGATTACTTAAATAAGACTTAAAAAAAAGAAAAGAGTTGTGTTTCTAGAACCTAACATCATCTTTGACACTTGCTGAGGGCTCAGCCAGTATGTACTGAATGAGTTTCAATGAATGAGTCTAAATACCGGGGTCATCTATATCATTTATGTTACAGAAGAGTTAATTTTCCAAACAAGATGGTACAGTTTGGTTTTTCTATTAGTTCTGTTTGATGGGTGTGATTGTTTAACAAGAAGGCATTGAGCACTGAGTTCTAAGGAGAATGCTTAAAGTCTATATGGTCCTTGTTTCCCAAAGAGTACGTAATCTAGTGGAGAGCTGGGTGTGTATATAGAGGAGTGAATAGATGAATAGGAAGGACATAGTGACTACTGGTTGATTGCAGAGTCAGAGTCTAGGCTTTTAACTCTCACATGCTGCTGAGGTAGTACTGTGGATCTGGCAACAGTATGTTTGCTCTCTTACCAGTTTTAATTTGTTTCTTTTCTTTAACGTTAATTGAGCTCTAATTCTGGGCCACCCTCTAAGTAAATCCAAATGTGCCATATGATATCATCCTCAAAATAAATGTTAGGGAGCAATCATCATCTGCATTTTACTAATAAAAAAAGTGAAGTCAGAGAGGTAAAATAAGTTTCCCAATGTTATATAGCTGGCAAGGTGTGGCAGCAGGGTTCAGATCCGTGTTTTCTCACTCTGAGGTTAGAACTTTTTTCTCTAGACCAAGTTGCCTTTTTTGCATTTGCTCTTGAGCAAAATGTCAACAAACCCTTTCTCTTTTGCGTGAGAATTTGATCTCTGGTTAACCCTCCCTTTGATCACCTGATAACCTGTTGAGGGTAATAAACCAACCCAGTTTCTAAGCAATATTGCTTCTGCCAATGACCCCTGATTGCCCGTGTCCTGGGAGAAATGAACAATAATTAAAAATACCCGGTAGAGTTGCCGTAACATTGGGCTTCCCTGAGTATGGTGATTTATAAATGTTATGTGCCATGAGGAGTACCCTGGAGGCTATGCTTATGGGGTTGATACAGCAGATATGGACTCCCCCTGGGCATCTGACTTTTAATAAGGGTAACACCCATTTCCACGCATGTGTATCTTGTCTCCCTGCACCTGAGCAGCTGTGTGCATTGCTGCAGAGGATCTTCCAGAAGAATGCCTGATACTGCCCTGTTGGCAAGCTGCGGTTCAGGTTTTGTAACAATCTAAGTGACCGGTGCCAGGTGTGGCTTATGGTAGTCTTAGCTGGAATGTTCAGTGGAGCTCCCAAAACATTAAAGAGGGTTGTAACAAGTAAAACTGTTCCGTGCACTTCCATATACAAGACAAATATCTCCAATAATTAGCTTTGACTTTTAATGGTCATTGGCCTGTAATGAATGAATTTGGGGTATTGAATTTTAAGATGTTGTTTGGACTGGCTCTCCTACTTTAATCCAATTTATGCCTCAAAAATGAGAACTTTCATCCACTTATCCCTATGCTCCAAATGAGGCTGTTGAATGTTACTTCTTTTGTGAGAAACAGTTACAGATTCACTGAGATAAGACATTCCTATAGAGCCTAAAGATTTAATTTGCTTATATATCTTATTGTAATAAAGAAACAAAATGGAATTCTGGGCCAGGGACAGGATTTTGAAATGAACTTGGAATATATTTTCGTTTTTTTTATTTTTAAGTGTTAATTAGCTTCCCATAATACTGTTGTAATTTTTAAAAAATATGGAGTGTTGTTCCCATTCGTAGGAGTCAGAAAAAAAAAAAAAACAGTCCTGAGTGTGGTGTTCACCAATGTACACAGTGTTAGAGAAGGGCGTGAATAGCATACGGGTCAACTAAAAAATGACTTTAACCTAAACTACCAGAAGTATGAATATCTAAAATAAACTGGGACGGTTTCTAATGAATGCAATTGTACTCTGCAAGGATAGGGCAGTTTGATTAGATTAAATGAAAATAAAAGTTTGGCTTAGTTGTTGTAAATTGTCAAAGAAAACCATTGTAACACTTAACTACCTCAATATTTCATTGCAAATGACACTAATTAGCCCCCGTTTTTTTTGGTTCTGGCTTTCTCAGAGGGCAGAGGTCACAGGCTTAGTTCTCAACTTCAACCTGGTTACTTTCTGTGACTAATCTCCAGGGTAATTAAGATCATTTTAAAAGTTATCTGAAAAAATATAAAAATGGCCAGAGTTTGCACTATGTAGCATTACCTCAGATCTTACTAAAAAATAATATAACTGGAAGTTTTATACTCACATCACTCCATTTTTTTTTCCTTATTTTGTCTTATTTTTAAATTTATTCTGTAGTTAAAGGGGTTTATTTTTTTTCTTTTTGGTGTGCATGTCTATGAATGTTAAAACATGTATTGATTTGGCCAATCACTTGTTACACTGAGGATGTGAAACTAGATAAAAGCTCTTTGTTGGCCATGTGATTATAGAAGTTTTTTCCCAGTTTGTACCTTGTCCTTTGATTCTCGAAAGAGTGTCTTTCACAGAACAAAAGGTTGTTAGTTTTTTGAAGCCCAGTTTATAAATGTTAGATCATGCCTTTTCCTGCTGTATCTTTGTCTAACCCCAAGTCACAAAGATTTTTTTCTGTATGTTCTTCTAAAAATTTTATAATTTGGCAGACTATGTTCAGATTTGTGTTTCAATGTTAACTTTTCATAAGGTGTGAGATTTACATTAAGGTTTTTTTTCATTTATTTATATTTGGCATGAGAATGTTCAGCTGTCCTAACACCCTTTCCTGAAAAGGCAACCTCTTATCCTTGTCATTACTTTTGCATCTTTGTCAAAAATCTGATGGCCATTTCGAGGTGGGTTTATTTCTGGGTTCACAATTCTGTTCTGTTGGTCAGTGTGTATGGCTTTCCACCGACTTCATGTGGTTTTGGTAACTGTAGTTTTATAGTAAGTCATAAGATTGAATAATATAATTCCTTCAACTGTGGTAGAATGTTTTTTCTGGAATGTTTTAGTATTTCCAGCCCCATTGCCTTTCCATATGAATTTTAGGATCAGCCTGTCCATAGCTACAAAAACAAAAAACAAACAAACAAAAAACTGCAGAGGTTTGATTGCAATTGTATTTTTTTTTGTTAATTTTTAAATGTTTATTTATTTTTGAGAGAGAGAGAGTACAAGCAGTGAGGGGCAGAGAGAGAGGGAGACACAGAATCCAAAGCAGGCTCCAGGCTCCAGGCTCCAAGCTGTCAGCACAGAGCCCTATGTAGGGCTCAGACTCACAAACTACAAGATCATGACCTGAGCTGAAGTTGATGCTTAACTGACTGAGCCACCCAAGCACCCCAATGATTAGAGTTGTATTAAATCAGGAGGTAATTCAGGGAGAATTAATATCTTTATTCTGCAAGTCTTCTAATTGGTGCACATGGTTTCTCTCTCCATCTATTAGACTTTTTGACTTCTTTTCATCTGTCTTTTGTAGTTTCTGCAACAGATTCTATACCCACTTTCTTATATTTATACCTATGTATATCATCTTTTGGAGCTATTGTAAATGGTACTTTGGAAAAAATTAGATTATTATTATTATTGTTTTAGATTTTTAAAAAAATACTTATTTTTGAGAGACAGAGTGAGAGTCGGGGAGGGGCAGAGAGAGAAGGAGACACAGAATCTGAAGCAGGCTCCAGGCTCTGAGCTGTCAGCACAGAGCCTGATACTGGGCTCAAACCCATGAACCATAAGATCATAACCTGAGTCGAAGTCAGATGCTTAACCGACTGAGCCATCCAGGCATCCCTAGATTTTTAATTGTACATTTACAGAATGTAAAAGTACAGTTAATTTTGTGTGTTGATCTTGTACCCTGTGACCTTGCCAAACACGCTTGTTAGTTCTAAGGAAATGTTTTTTGTGTGCATTTGTTGTGGTTTTCTATATAGACAGTTATGCCATCAGCAACTAGGGACAGATTTATTTTTTTCCTTTTCAATCCGTGTACCTTTTATTTCTATTTCTTGACTTACGGTACTGGCTAGGATTACTCAGGACAGTGTTCAGTATTTCTTTGTAAAGTAAGATGATAGGTGTAGAATTTTTGTAGATGCGTTTTATTAAGAAAGTTCTCTTCTACTTTTAGTTTGTCGAGAGGCTATTTGGAAAAATTTTGTATAAAATTGGTATCATTTCTTCTTTAAAGGTTTTGTAGAAATTGTTAGTGAAACTATCTGGACTTTGAGATTTCTTTTCAAAAAATATTTTTCCCAATGGCAATTTCTTTAATAGTTATAGGATCATAACTTTCAGTCAGTTTTTGTAATTTGTAGATTTTGAGGAATTGGTTCATTTCATCGAAATTGTTGGAAATATGTGTACGGAGTTGTTCATATATTGCTTCATTATCCTTTCCATGCCTGCAGGATTTGTAGTCATATTTCCATTTATATTCTTGATAATGGTAATTTATGTCTTCTCTCTTTTGTTTTTCAAAGGTTTATCAATTTTTGGATTTATTGACCTCCAATGTTTTTCTTTTTTCAATTCCACTGATTTCTGCTTTTATCTTTCTTATTTTCTTCCATCTACTTGCTTCATATTTATTTAGCCTTTTTTTTTTTTTTTAGTTACCTAAGGTGGAAATTTTGAGATAGTTCTTCTTTCTAATAGAAGCATCTAATGCTATACCTATATCTTAGATACATCTCACAACTTTAATATATTGTATTTTCATTTTCATTTGGTTTGAAGTATTCTCTAACTTTCCTTGAGATTTTCTTTTTGACTCATAGATTATTTAGAAGTGTGTGAGTAAACTTCCAGGTGTTGAGGGAAATTTTCTCTTAATTTCTGTTAATAATGTCTAGTTTAAAACAATTATGATCTGAGAACATACTGGATATTTTAATTATTTCAAGTTTGTCATTATTTGTTTTATGAACCAGGATTGCTCCATCTTGAGGAATTATCCGGGTACATTTGAATACAATGTATATCCTACTATTGTTGGGTTGAGCAACCTGTAAATGTCAATTACATTCATTTGAGTGATGATAATTTTCATTTCTTCTCAATCCTTGCTTACTTTCCTGCTACAGGTTGTGCTGAGGGAAGAGTGCTGAAATCTTCAGTGACATTTGTAGATTGGTCTATTTCTCTTCTCAATGTTGTTGGTTTTGGTGTCTGTATTCAGCTCTGTTTTTGGTGCATACACAATTAGGATGGTTGTGTCATTTTGGTCATTTGGCCTTTTATTGTTATGGAATGGTGTCTCTTTACATTTTTTTAAGTTCATTTATTTTGAGAGAGGGAGAGAGAGAATGAGCAGAGGAGGGGTTGGGGGAGGGGGAAGACAGTCCCAAGCAGGCTCTGTGCTGACCTCATGAACCATGAGATCATGACCTTAGCTGAAACCAAGAGTCGGATATTTAACTGACTAAGCCACCCAGGGGATAAATGGTGTCTCTTTATCATTATCTTCTCCAGTACAGTTGAGACTTTTGTTGTTCTTCATGTGCTGAGTAATTTTGGATTTTATTTGACATTGTCAATAGTATACACAGCTCTAGATCTTATTTAAATTTTGTAGAAACTGTTGATATTTTGGTTTTCACAGTCAGTTGGGCTGGTTAGGTTTAGGGCATGACTTTGAACCCATTTTCTGTTCCAATGCCATTCCATTTCAAAATCTTCTCAGTGCTGTTTGTGTCTGTCACAGGTGTGCCCCACTCAGGGGCCAGCTTGAGACTTGTGTGGTGGCTTATTTATTAATTCAGTTCTGAAAGTTTTTGGCATGCTGAATAGGATCAAACCTGTGCCTGTGCATTTGGAGGTGAGCCCAGGTGTTCATAAAAAACTTTATGAGGTCACTTTCCAACCTCCTCTCTTTTCATTATTTCCCCAGAAATTTTCTGTTGGCGATGCTTCTCTTTTCTCCATCCAGAGTGCTGAGGCTTTAGTTACCTCTCTCTCCCATGCCCTTCTGCAGCTGGGTCAGGATCCAGGGTCAAGCCATAGGAAGGCAGAGAGAAACAAACAAGAAGAGGGTTAGCCCTTCCCTCTTGTAAACTCAATTCCTTGAAATGAAGACGAGAGTTTGTATCCCTCAGAGTTTGGCTCCTGCAAGGTCCCATTGCTGGAGGCAGTGTCGGTCCTAAGAGATTGCTGTAGGTCGAGGTGCAGGGCAGTGGAGGATGGAGGGTAAATGAGATATCTCTGCCCTCTTCTGCCCATTCAGAGTATCCTTTCCAGATCCATGAGCCAGAACTTGAGGCTTCTTCCTGGAGTTCTCTCCCATCTGTGCCCCACCACCCACTGCCAGTGTGTTGTGTTCAGGCCAGGGTATACCAGAGGGAAAAATGGTAAACTCACCACTGGATTGGTGGTATTTCAAATCCTGGTCTTCTCCTTCATTCTGCCTGCTACAATTTATTTTCCAGAACCATTAGCTTCTCCTTGCATATTGCCCCATGTGACAGACATGGCGGTAGCTGTTCATGTCTTACCCAGAATGGGAAGTTTTTACTCCATTTTCTAAACAATCTTCCATCCAGATCCTATTGTTCAGTTGACGTGATTTAAATTAATATGGAGCAAATACTATGATGATTAAAATATGTCAGAGTATGACATCTTGACTTAATAACTCTAATGTCACTGATGTGACAATTGCATTTCTTATAGACTGCTCCAAACTATTAACATTAACTTACTTTAAGATACCTTTATATTTTTAAGTTTATTTATTTATTTTGAGAGAGAGGAAAACAGAGCATGTGAGTAGGGGAGGGCAGAGAGAGGAGAGAGAGAGAGAGAGAGAGAGAGAGAGAGAGAGAGAGAGAGAGAGAGAATCCCAAGCAGGCTCTGTACTGACAGTGCAGACTCACAAACCGCAAGCTTGTGACCTGAGCCAAAAAACAAGAGTTAGATGCTTAACCGACTGAGTCACCCAGGTGCCCCCCAAATACTTTTACTTTTAGACTGTAGAGTAAAATTCAGACTTTTCTGATGAATGAAACTATATAGACTGTGCCTTAATTATGTTCTTTTTCAGTGCCCAATCCTAGAGTCAATATGATTCAATGGAAGATAAGTAAATCTTGTATCTGTGAAACCCCATAAAAGATGAACTTTGAGTTGGATCCAGTCAGATGTTTTGCTTTTAAACCAAATATGCAAAGAGAGTCAACAATCTATATGGCTTTTACAAGGGAAAGTGACCTGTTGAACTATTTTTTTTTTCCACCATGTTCAACAGAGTACTTAAGGAAGAAAGAGATTAATTCATTTTTAATGCTAGGAAAATATAGTCATTAAAAAGTAGATAATATAAAATGCCAGAAATGCTTTTAACATTACAAGAAGTGCACTTCTTTCTTAAATAGCATGCTACTTTTGGAGATATAGATATGCTAAAGTATTAAATATTAAAATAGAGGTTGCTTTTTAAAATGCAGTGTTTCTTATCAGAAAAAAAACAGTTTGAACAAGCATTTCTGTTGTATAATTCATGATGTTGCTAATAAGATCGTCTAGGAGAATTATTTGTTATGCTTTTGAGAATGACTAGATTTTTTTTACAAGGGAATATTCCTTTGTTCATGTCTTCTTAAATATATAAAAAGTACTGTTAAAGTATGTGGGATGGTCCCCTGGCAGATTTTGTCATATTAGTGTGGTTTCTCCCTATTTATTTGGTAAGTCTAACCCAACAGTAATATTGATGTGAATTTTGCCACCTTGAACATTATCATAACTTAGCAATATATTCTAAATCATTGATGACAGAAAAACAAATATTGAAAAGATGTCCCTGTGAATGCTTCCACTCTGATTTTCTGGAAGGGGAATGAATTGGGTTCAACAACCCAATAATATAGGCATTGATCTTAAAAAAGAATGTTTCCCTCTTTGATTTTAACCCATTTGTGCTCATCCATTGGCATATTAGTAGCTTTTTATGGTGGTAATAAGCAGCGGACTGTTGACCAAGCTCTTTCAAATAACTACCCACTTTAGTAGTCTGTGCTGTATCAGTTGAGGAAACAACACAGTTTATGCAAAAGTCATTCATAGGATTTGGCTACATCACACCTGAATTTGATGGTGGATAAAGTTTTAATGCTCAAGTGTTGATTACTGTAAATGCTTTGCCAAAGTTGATGTATCCAAATCTCCATATAGCTACGTAACGTGAAAAATAGAAATAATTTTTCAAGGCACGTTAGCGAGTGCCTTTTTTAAATTATATTATGTCCTTAAAGGTGGTTATCCAGCATTAAACAGTATTTTAAAAAGATAGCAAATCTTCGGTTTTGGTCACTTACATTGTGTAAATACTGGGTTATATAAACATAGAAGATTAAAAATAAGAGTGTATTGAAATATGAACATGTGATTATGAAACACAATTGTTTTCTGGAGGACTATCCCATTAATGTAAGGAAGATTTTAAAATGTAAAGCCTTCATGTTAACATAATGTTACCATCCCCTTGGGCTTCTAAATGAATTGAAATCAATGTTCATTATTATATGGTACCTGTAAGAACCACATGTAGATATCCTGAGCAAGTTTTGATGGATAATATCTCATTTTTTCTCTGACTAGCTATACACATTGTTGTGGGATTGTGACCGCTGCCAGATAATTTCATATTTAACATACTCACATTAAAGTTTTTCTTATTTGTGAAAAACAAAAACAATATTTTAGAGCATCCCAGATTTTAAACTATTAGTTTCATTTTCTTTGAGAATAAAAGATTTTTGTAAACTGACAGTTAAAGACAGTTTTGCTTACTTCAAGGAATCCCATTACTTCAAATACATTCTTAAAACATATTAGTCATTATTTCCATGAATGGGAAAAATGAAGATCCCTCCTTGAGTTTTTAGTGTGGCATTCAAATTCTAGAGCCCTTTGCTCTGCAAGTTTTTTGTTTGTTTTTGTTTTTGTTTTTGTTGTTGTTTTTTGCAATTCCCCTCTGGTTTGGGCTGATAATGACATATTTTTATGATGTTTAAGTATGTTTTCATGCTTCCAAAGAAAACTAAAGAGACTTACTGGGTTAGTAAGTCCTGATGCATATTAAAGAACTGCCAAACCCAGTTAACTGAGCTATCACAAGCATATAGTGCACAATGAAATTGCTTATTTACTTAAAAAAAAAAAGGATCTAATCGGGAGCATTTGGAAATGTGTATATAATTTATAGGGCTGAGAATCAGTACCCTTTTAAGGACAGTTCTCATGGATTGAGCTGGGAATAGAAATACAAGTAAAATCTGACTTATTTTCTGCATTAAATTCTTTTTCTCCAAGGATGCTGAAATTTTGAGAGTTCCTTTAATTACTTCATCCTTAACTATTTGTTTCTTATGCACAGAATAAGTACAGTCTTAACAGCAGGTGTTCTTTTTAATATAAGAAAAAATGTCGGAAGCCTTTTAATCTTAACATGCTACTGTATATGAGCTGCTTATTTAGAGTTATTAATAAATAAGATATTTAATGGTACTTGGGTGGTCGATTTGTGAATATATACTTTTTTTTTTCTCATTACAGCTTTCAAAATGGAGACTTTAGAATAGCCAGAACTCCTTTATTTAACATCCTGGGAACATTTATTATGTACTGACCATTGGAAATGATTAAACCTGGCCAAGAAATGACTTCACTTTTTAGAAAATATAGCCTACCAGTCATAGAACCAAACTTTAAATATGGTTGATGCATGGGCTTAGTGTTTTCATCTTTTGATTTCTGGCACTGTTGTGGTCTCCATTGATAAAAGTTAATTCCACAGGACTCAGGCAAGAGGGCATTTATTCTTTAGTCCTCTATGGGCCCCAAACAGAGATTGACGTGCAAAATGTGTTTAAGAAGGGCATGTTGAATGAAATCCCCATTTACTCATCCTTGAAATTCCCATTTACAAATCAGTCTGTGACAGAGTAGGGTGAATCATTCTGTATTTACTGAACAAATCCTAAAAGGATTATGATTGCATAAGTAAATTTTGGAGGTGAGACACAGTTATTCAAAACAACTCCTCTTTCTCAGAGTGTTTATCTAGACCTTCTGGATCCACAGGATGTTAAGAAGAATTTCACAGCAGAATCACCTACTATTAGCATCATGGTAGAGATCTAGGGAGATGTTGCTAGATAAATACAGGGAAGTCATATTATGTCTGTATGAAATGGCCAGTTGGAACATGATATGCATCTGTAAAATGTGCCTGAAATTTGGAGGCAAACTTTCCAAAATTTATCAAAACTATGCACCCAAACCTGTTCTGTTGGTACTTCAAAGGGCAAATAACACCATTGGAAGTAATCTTGGAAATACCTCTGAAGACTACTAAACCTTAGGTATGTTAGACCTTTTAAGAGAGAGGGGGATATAAAAAACTTCTATAGCTGCCTACATAGATGTAATCAGAAAGGGAGATTTTTCCTTGCAGAACTGAAGCTTAAGTTATTGGAGTGAAGGAACCATAAAGAATTATTTTCCTGGAGGCTAGTTGAACCAGATGACATCTAGACTTTGAAAGATAGACCTTGCACCCAGAATAAAGCTCCATTTTGTTTAAAAGGCTCACCTGCTTGGAAGAGGGGTGGAATAGTATTATATATCAAGAATCTATCATAAGTTCAAAAACTGTGAGTTTGGTAGCCCATGCATAGTTCCAAAAAAGGATCCAAGAACCAGGATCCAAAAATAATTTTGTTCAAACTTGAGTAAGGAGCTCAATCTGACAATTGTAGCAGGGAGAAGTATAACTTCTGAGCTTGGAAGCAAACGTGAACAAAAACCAGGACAAATCCACATCAGACATGATACACATAACTGTTTACAGGGAAAGCATACAGGCAGGATTGTATATGGCGACAGAAGTCACAAGTAGGAACCAGGTTGACAGTCAACAGCAGGAAAACTTTCTAACAGCTAGAGCTGCTGACAGTGGGAGGCAGAAACTCTTAAGGTAGTGAGTCCCCTGTCCCTGGAGTTTGGACCATTGCTTCACTGCTAAGTTGGGTAGGGATAAAGAACACCAAAAGGTAGAAGATTTAATTCAGCAAATATTTATTGATTGCTACTTTGTAATCTAAGCTAGATTTACCTGTAGGATCCTTTGCCAGCAGCAGTTCTGTGATTTGGGGAGCATTGTATGTTTCTGTGGTTTAATTTATTCTGGAAACCGAAATATATGAGACATGCATGTGAAGAGGAGAATCTGTGAAGTCATTAGTAGGAAATGAAATTTACACAAAGGCAAGATAAGAGGTGCATTTTAGAAATATTGATAAATGAATGTCAAATCGCACATTTCTTAGGAGGCAGTTTCGTTACTTTGGCAACATAGACATTATTCCTCATTTCAGATAAGCAGTGTTCCTTTAATTCCCACCTGTGGCTTTTCTCACGGTGTCTCCAAGGGACATTAATGCTTAGATGAAAACTAATTAACATTTTAAACTGTAATATATATACATTGATTTAGGGGGAGTTTGTTTCCTTAATTTTCCTGTTAATTGCAGCATGGAAGGACATCATGGTGATTCATTCACTTAAACTTCTTTAAAGGGTGTAGTTTTGAAATGTTTAATTTCATCTTGGTTATATTTTCTTTTCCCAGTGGCTGAAATTATTGAAGTATGAGCTGGATACTATAAACTAGGGTTTACAATACAATGATTTCTTCTACTGGCAAGTTACATTATACTTGTGCGTTTAAAAAGCAGGTATAGGGGCAGCTGGGTGGCTCATTCGCTTATGCATTTGACTCTGCATTTCAGCTCAGGTCATGATCTCCTGGTTCGTGAGACTGAGTCCCTTGTCAGGCTCTGTGCTGCCAGCGTGGAGCCTACTTGGGATTCTCTCTGTTTCTCTCCCTCATGCACATGCATGTGCATTCTCTCTCTCTCTCTCTCAAAATAAATAAAAGAAATAAAAAACAGGTATAGAGACAAATGCATGTGAGTTTTTAAACACATATATATGATATATATATATATATATATATATATATATATATTATATAGATATATCAGCTTTATTGAGATGCAATTCACACACAATAAAATTCACCATCTTAAAATGTACAGTTATATGGATTTTAGTATATTTGCAGAGTTGTCCATTGATTACCACTAACTCCTTGCAGAACACGTTCATCATCTCCAAAGAAACCGTATACTCATTAGTGGTCATTTCTGTTGCTCCCTTTCCCCAGTACTTGCCAACCACAAAGCTGCAGTGTCTCTGTACGTTTCATATAAATGCGCTTTTTCTTTCACTTAGTGTAATGTATTCAAGGTTCACCCATGCTGTATCACATATCTGAATTTCATTCCTTTTTATTGCTCAATAATATTCAGTAATATTCCATTGTGTGGACACTCCATTTGTTTTTCCCTCTATCAATTGATAGACATGTGCCTTGTTTTTACTTTTTGCCTATGGTGATGAGAATAATGCTGCCAAGAACATTTGTGTACAAGTTTTTGTATGAACATATGCATAAGAGTGAAATTGCTGGGTCGTATGGGAACTATATGTTTAACTATTTGGAAAACTGCCAAACTCTTTTCCAAAGTGACTGTGCCCTTGTACAACTCCACCAGTAGTGTGTGAGGGTTCTGATTTTCCACATCTTTGGCAATACTCGTTATTATTTGTCCTTTTGAACACAGGCATCCTAATGGTTATGAAGGGCTACCTAATTGTGGTGTTGATTTGCATTTCCTTCGTGGTTAATGATGTTGAACATCTTTTCATGTGCTTTTTGGCCATTTGCATATTTTCTTTGGAGAAATGTTCAGGTTCATTGCCCATTTTATAATTGATTTAAAAAACTTGTTTTGAGATCTAAGAATTCTTAGATACAAGCCCTTTAACAGATATATGGTTTGCATATATTTCTCCCATCCTGGGGGCCCTCTTCTTACTTTCTGGATCATGTTCTTTGAGGCACAAAAGTTTTAAATCTTGATGAAGTCCTTGATTTATTTACTTTTTTTTCTTTCATCACCTGTGCTCTTGGTGTTCTATTAAAGTATCTGTTGCTTAATCTAGAATCATAAATATTTACTCTTATGTTTTCTTCTAAGGGCTTTATAGCTTTAGCTTATTTTTCGGGCTCAGCTCCTGTAGCCATACACTTTCAGATAGCACTTGTGTTCTCTGTGAGGCAGGGGTCCGACTTCATCTTTTGTATGTGGATGTCTATCTATGTTAGTGCAATGTTGAAAAGACTGTCTTTTCTCCCACTGAATAGCCTTGGCACCCTTGTCAAAAAATCAATTGACCATAAACGCAAGCGTTTATTTCTGGAATCTCAATTCTGTTCCATTATTCTCTGACTCTCCTTTTGCCTGTACCACATTGTCTTGATTACTGTAGTTTTATAACAAGACTTGAAACTGGAAAATGTGACTCCTCCAACTTTGTTCTTATTTTTCAAGATCGTTTTGCCTATTTGGGTTCCCTTGCATTTCCATATGAATTTTTGGATCAGCTTGTCAATTTCTGCAAAAGTGGCAGCTGGGAGTTTGATAGGTATTGCATTGAATCTGTAGATCGATTTGGGGACTATAGCCATCTTAATTTTGAGTCTTGTCATCCCTGGATATGAAATATCTTTCCATTTGTTTAGATTTTTAAAAATTTCTTTCCGTGATGTTTTATAGTTTTCAGTGTACAAGCCTTACTCTTTTGTTACATTGATTAAGTGTTTTCTTATTTTTGATGCTATTGTAAATAGAATTGTTTTCTTAAATTCATTTTCAGATTGTTCATCATTGTTAGTGTATAGAAAAATACAAGTGCTGTCTTTTTTTTCATTATAAGAATTTTTTTAATTGTAAGGAAACCACATCTAATTTCTCAAAGATATTACTGCCTCCATTTTCTCTGCTTCCTGTTGTTAAAATAAGAAAAGCTGTAAAAAAATTACAGAAAATCTAAGATGTGCTCAAGTTTTGTGATTTCCATTTAAGAAGTGTAAAGTCTGAAATGTGTCTCATTTCAGTATGTGCTGTGTAGGGATCCTCAGCATTTTTGGTCTTTTGTGAGATGTGAGCATCTTTTGTCTTCTTCCATCATGTTGAGCCTGCACTGTTGGAACGGAGCTGCTCTGCTTTGCTGCAGGTCAGCTTTCGTGGACATTGTCATAACAGGACATTGGTCACAAGTTGTCTTAAGTGTTTACTATAAAGACCTCATCTGTGGTTGAGCAGCTGTGTTCCAGGAGCTTTCTCTTTTGTGAAGCATTTCATGTTAGCCTTTTTGAGACAAGTCAAGCACCTGCTCCTTGTTCTGTACCTGGGATCATTTGTGTGTGTGTGTGTGTGTGTGTGTGTGTGTGTGTGTGTGTGTGAGAGAGAGAGAGAGAGAGAGAGAGAGAGAGAGAGAAGTCTTTCCAACGCAATGGTTATTTTTCTTTTTGCTCATCTTGTTTGCTCTCGTCCCCTCTCGGTAACTGTCAGGGCCCAAGTTGGTTTATTCTTCTGACAAGAATGGGAAGCGCTGTCTTCTGGCCATGTGGCCCTGCCTCCATTTTGACCAGTCACACGTACTTGATGCCACGTGATGTGACTTGTCCCAGCAGTTTGCAGAAGTCACCCAATAAATCTTCAGTGTGACTGTACTAATTGCCACTTACTCTTTTTAATGTCACCTTGGTAAGAAATACTTCAACACAAGGGTTTTCCCCCTAAAATTTCACTATTATTTGGGTACTGGAGAAGATACACCCTTGTACTTCACTTGGCCTTCTAAGATTGTCAGGAGATATTTATGGAAAATGTATGTCGTCTTAACATATTTTAGTATTCTTTTACCATTCTTTGTCTTTTTTTAGTTGAGGTAAAGTTGATATATAACCTTATATTGGTTTCAGGTGTACAACATAATATTTTGAGTTTATGTATGCTATAAAGTGGTCACCGCAATAAGTTTAGTTACCATCGGTCACCATACAGTTGGGCCCCATCACCATTTTTGCCCCCCCCGACCTGCCTTATCCTCTGCTAACCACCAGTCTGTTCTCTATAAGTGTGGTTTTATTTGTTCTTTTGTTTTGCTTTATGGATTCCACATATAAGTGAAATCATACAGTGTGGAGATTACTCAAAAAAAAAATAGAACTACCATATGATCTGGATTTTCCTTCCACTTTTGTGTATTCATCCAAAGAAAATGAAAAAAAACACTAACTCAAAAAGATATATGCACTCCTATGTTCATTGCAGTATTACCCACAATAGCCAAGGTATGGAAACAACCTAAGTGCCCATTGATGGGTGAATGAATAAAAAATGTGTGGGGTATGTGTGTGTACACACTGAAATGCTACTTAGCAATAAAAAAGAAGGAAATCTTGCCAATTGCCACATGTGGATGAAACTTGAGGCTACTATGCTAGTAGAAGTCAGAGAAATACAATGCCTTGTGTATTTTGTATCCTGCAGCTTTGTGCAACTCATTTACTAGTTCTGTTTGTGTGTGTGTTTGTGTGTTTGCGACCATCCTAGGATTTTCTATATACAAGGTCATATATCTGCACATAGAATTACCTTTATTTCTTCTTTCCAATCTAGATATCTTTTATTTCTTTTCCTTGGTTATTAATTGCCTTTGTGGAAGTGTGATTTAGAAAAAAAATTAGGGGTGCTTGGGTGGCTCAGTGGGATAAGTGTCTGACTTCGGCTCAGGTCATGATTTCACAGCTCATGAGTTGGAGACCCACGTCGGGCTCTGTGCTGATAGCTCAGAACCTGGAGCCTACTTCAGATTTTGTGTCTCCCTCTCTCTGTCTCTCTGTCCCTCCTCCACTTGCACTGTCTCTCTCTCTCTTTGTCTCAAAAATAAACATTAAAAAAATCAATCAATTAATAAAAAATTAATTCACCAAAGGTAAGATGCCAACTAGTTGGTTGTATTCTCCTACATTTTACTACAATTAATTGGAAAATCTGTTCATGGATGGTTTTAGCAGATAACACAATGCAGTTTATATAAATCAAATCAAAAGTAATTTCTGTCTCCAGAAAATACATTTGAATTTAGAGATATATTTGTATTTCTGATTCATAAGCATAAGTTAATGGCTGAGAAACTACTTGCTCAGGAATAAACACACACACACACACACACCCCTAGAAAGAAACAAAAACTCCAGGTGACATCAAATTTTTAGAATATGGAAATATTCAAATAAACTTCAGCTTTATTAAGGGAGCTCAACAATATCTTTGCTAGAGGAGAATGTGGACTCCAAATTGAGACGTATGAAATGACCAGTGCAGCCAATGCTTTTGTTATAATCAAATACTGTTTATTCCTGTTTGGCCAAATTTAAAATATAAAGCTTTTCTAATTATATTTAAAATATCTTCATGAGATGAATTTTTAAAATATACTATTTTTGCTGTCTGTATTTTGCTTGCATTTTAAAATATCAGAGTGTGTAGTAGGTTTTCCTTAGGAGACCTCAGGTATGACCAGGAGCCCAAAAACTTGGCCTGGTAATGCTCAGACAACAGACAGCCACTCATTCCAATAGCCAGTTGGGATTATTCAGGCCGTGATTATTTATTTGTAACCAGAGGTGTTTCGGGGATTATAGTACTGGCAATTGCCTTATTAAATATTTATTAAATGTACAGTCTACGTTTTCATTTGAGCAGGGGCTTGGAGACATTCATTCAGTTTGGTTTCTTGTGATGAAATCCTGTAGTTTGGGCTTTCACAGGCTTTATTATTTTTATAAGAAACTCGACAAACAGCTTTAGATTCTCAATCAAATCAATATACTGTTTTAAAGTAACCACTGTCCTTCTTTTAAGTATTTGATGTGATCACTATGGTGAAACATATCACTCAGTAGTAATGCAACAGTGATATTTTAGACGAGAAGAATATTAACAGGTTTGATAGACTTTATATTATGAAAAGTCATCACCCACGAGTTATTGTGTAGGAGTGAAAATACTCCAATTAGTTTTTACCCATGTTTGAGAATTTCTGTCCAGCCATCCATCTATCCTTCCTGCTATCCAGTAATATTTAAGACACTTATAATAATAAACTTATAATCAGTACTGGCCTTCTGCCAGTACTGCAGATAATTCTAATTTGCAATGATAATATTTTAAATGGTATTGCTATTCCCAAACATATTTGCTAACAGTTATATTTTAGTATGATTCAACAATTGATGGGATCCCCCAAATATTGTTTGGTCTTGTATGCTTTTATTTTGTAATTAATTATTTGGCATTAAGAATGTGATGTGACTTATGGTAGGAGCACTGTTTCTAAATTATGATATTATGATATTATGTCATAGAGGACTTACTGTTTATTTTTGAGAAAGACAGAGCACGAATGGGGGAGGGGCAGAGAGAGAGGGAGACACAGAATTGGAAGCAGGCTCCAGGCTCTGAGCTGTCAGCACAGAGCCCCACACAGGGCTCGAACTCACAAACCGTGGATCATGACCTAAGCCAAAGTCAGATGCTCAACTGACTGAGCCACCCAGATGGCGTTAAGAATGTGACTTATGGTAGGAACAGTGTTTCTAAATGGTGGCTGCATTATGATATTATGTCATAGAGGGCTTTCTTGATAATCAGTGTGACAAAAATCATTTTAGACCAAATTTCTTTGACACAGCTGGAGCCCTAGTTCCTTATTTGGAAATGAGTTAAATTGCGTGTTGTGCATTTGAAAATTAAGACCTACCTGTATAGAAAAACAGATTAATAAAGAATGGGTGTATTCTTTACTGTTGGTTTTGAATCATTTAATTTTTTTACTTATCTAGACAATAGCATGATGGTCTTAACTTAATACTGAGGAGAAACCTACTTTTGTTAAAAATTTTGCAAAAAATTCCAGAAAATTCGGTGTTTGTATATCCGGGGTTTGTTGTTTGCTTTGCTGTCTGCCTCGGCAATATTTGCCGTTTATTCTCTCATCTACTTGGTTTGACATTATCATCTTTTAATAACAGATGTCATTGTTTTGTATGGCATGTTTATTACTTGGCATGTTTATTACTTTAGGAAGTGCAGTTGATTTTATTTCTCGGAGAACGTATAGTTGAATAGTTTTCAAACGGGTACCTTAGGTAAAGCTAATGTGTCAGTGGGCCTTATGGAATGTGTGTTACTGGTATTTGTAATCTGACTTACAGAAATCTGTTTGATAAAAGGTTGTATAATCTGAAAGGTTTTTCTCTCTAATTGTGAATTACACTATGATCATCTTTTGGGTTCATTAAAAATCCCTGCTTAGAGTAACATCCCCTTAAGTTTCCCTATGTAAACATGATTGTGCTCTTTCATTGCATATTATCAATGTCATTCTCTCTACTTCTTTGCAGGTTTTGTCTTACTGGTTATACTTTTTGAAAGTGACATTTTATTTAGAAAGTAATATTTGAATCTCTGCCTTTGAAACCAATGTCAAACTTAAAGTATTGTTAACTCTGTTGTAGTCTGTTTACTTGAAAGTATATATGTAATAGATTAAATGGTAATGCATTGTAGTGGTATAATAACTCAAAACTCTATGATGTTGGCAATTCCAGTGTTAGTGATGACTATTAGTATGACAGAAATACTAAGGATTTTCAAACACTTTTCGGCATTTAATTAACATCCACTGTGTATTACTCCCAAAGATCTAATGAACCAGTAGAACTATTGTTAAATACATAAACACATACAAACATACATAATAAACGAATTGGCTTATAGTTTAGCAAGGGATGAATCATTAATGAAACGCAACATGGTAAAGACAAGGAGATATTGACAGCTTGATGTGGTAACACGAAGAAGGGGCTGTTGGTCCTTAGCCCACCAGGAGGTGATAAACAGAGACAGTAACGGAAAGCTTTGTAGAGGGGTTGAGACTAAGTTTTAAGAGATAAATAAAATGAACCAGGGAAATCAGTGAGAGGAGGACAGGTGAAGGGAAAGAAGGACATTCTAGCAGAGAGAGGGGTCATCAGGCACAAAATACATACAGGTGGGGGAAAAGACTAAGTCTGGCACAGAGAGTGACAATAAAATTTTGTCCTAAGCAAAAGCATAACTCTACCCAATTTAGGGTTAAACTGGCTCAGGTAGATAGCTCATGTTGGGAAGAGGCAGTTGGGGGAGGATGTGCCACGAGAGAGGATGACCAGTGATGGGTTGATTGCAGGGGTTCTGGGAATGGACAGTTTTTGGGGTCTCAAGAAGAGAGGAAATACCGCATGGCTTTTTACCACAGTTTCTCTGGACACAGTCCTGGTTTACGCTAGTTATCTTATTTTTATTATGAATAGCCCTCCTTCTAGCCCTTTCATTCTAAAAAGTGTCTTTATTGGGGTTCTATTTTATGTGGTTACCTTAGACCTAACTTTGGGTGATGATGGAGGGAGAGCAGATGAAGTGGCTCTCAGATTCCGAGTGGAATCTTCCAGGTGGATGATGTTGCTTCTAGTGGAAATAGAGGTGATAAGAAGAGCCAGTCTATGGAGTTCAGTCATGAGATGGGGTAGGGAGGTGGAATTTATTCTTGTACCTTTTAGGATTGCAGTTTATGCAATTCCTTCACGCATAATTGTCTAGGTGGTGATGGGATGTGTGAACCTGAAGCTCGCTGAAGTGATCTGGGGCAGAATTCAGATTTAAGAAAGATTGTCCTGTAGGTAAGATCATTACACCCTTCTTGTTATCCTTCTTGGGTAAGCTGGGGATTTAGAAGAGAAAATGGCCAAAGATAGAATCCTTGGAAATCCCTATAGTTTTGGGTGAGTGGAGGGAGCATAGGTAGAAAAGACAGAGGAAACAATAGAACAAGCAGGAACATTTTGGTGTGAGTATAGCCAAGGAAAAGAATTTCCAAGATAGAGAACGGTGTCCTTAATGTTCAGTATAGCAGAGAAAACAGTAAGAAAAAGACCTAACGGTACTTGTGGGATATGGCAGTTCAGTGGCTTTGGGGGCCTAAGAACAATTTCATTTGGGTAGCCCTGACCTGAGGAGTGAATCAGAGGTAACCAAATGTCTCAGTGAAGGTAGATCACTCTTTAAATAATTGTACATTCGAAGTAAAAGAGAGTTACGGCATCCAACTGTCAGTGGTCCTCAGGGGCCAAGGAAAATCTTTGAGAGACGTGTGAACACTTCCAGACTCGCATTGCCCAGCAGTGTTTTTGGACTACTGCTGACAGGTGTTGCATGAAGAAGTGGATTGTCAGCCAGAGTTTGAAAAACTCTGGGTTCAGCAAAGTGAAACCAGTATCTTTTCTGGGCGTCTCAGAGCCAGAAATGTGCTGCTACGCTTTGCTCATGTCCAAAACAGGAAATACAATACGCAGTGTTTCCTACCATTTTTGGAAACTAAAATGCTTTTTTTTTTTCAAAGATCCCCTAGTGCCACAGGACTGGAGATCATCTATAAGTCAGACATACCCTGGTGTGATGGTGAGGTATGACATTAACTAATCGTGTGATCTTAGGCATGTCACTTCAACCTGCTGAGCCGAGGTATCTCTTCTGTGAAATGGAAATCATCTACAGCAGTTTCTAACCCCACCCATTTTTTATGGCCAGAGACGGTTCTAATCAGTGTTAAATATCTTCACTGTCATCCCTACCTGATCTGGCAGTACTGTTACAAGGCTTAAAAAATAAATATGTGAGAGGCGCCTGGGTGGCTCAGTCAATGAAGCATCTGACTCTTGATTTCAGCTCAGGTCATGATCTCACAGTTCGTGAATTCGAGCCCCACATCAGGCTCTGTGTTGATAGTGTGGAGTCTGCTTGGGATTCTCTCTCTCCCTCTCTGTCTTCCCCTCCCCCACTTGCTTGAACACTCTCACTCTCACTCTCTCTCTCAAATAAATAAACATGAAAAAATAAACATGTGAGACAGCATAGTACCTGGGAGTAATATTTTTTATTATTAATTTATTGATACTCGCCATTATCATCCCAACAAACACATTTAAGAAACTGTTCTTTAGTTTAAAGGGGAAAAGCAGAGAAGATAACAGCGAGAAGGAATGACGAAAAGCCACACACATCAGCTTCCAGACCCCTGAATTGAGTGTGAAAGGGTTTTTGAGAAGTCTGGGTGGCGGGGGGGCAGCACAGACAGTACCATGGGTGCTAAGTTTGGAGGAGTAGGGGGTAGGGACAAGACAGGAAGTTGAGACACAACAGAGGTGTTGACTGAAGAGACTTTGCACTGATCATTTATTTCTCCGTCTGTACCTTTCTGTTTCTTTTCTTCTCCCACGTCATTTGTATTTGAACACAACACTGTTTTCAGGAGAGAAGTAGGATAGGCATTTAAAAACCAGATTCTTTTCTTTCCCTATTTTCTAGAAACAGACAGTAAGATGTGAAATCAATATGTCCTAGGGGAAGCAACAGTAGTCATTTAAGAAGCTTATCAAAACTGCATTTAAATTTAAATGAAATTTAAATTTTAAACCGGTTTCATTTATCGAAGGTTTTAGAAAGCAAAATCCATAAGCTGTCTTCTCCACCTTATCACATTGCTAAGGCTTTTTCAAAGTAAAAAGTGCATACTTATATACTATTTTTTCCTTTACCCTTGTTTGAAGTTGGTCCACTATTCTTTTTTAACAAAATTTAAGTAGTATTAATCAAAGGTCTCAAAGGTTGGGTTTTATATTAAATACTGCTTTATAGAGAGAGGCAACCTGTTGTAGTCGGGGGGATATATAGACTTTGGAGCCAGACTGCCTGGCTCTGTCACATACAAGCTCTGTGACCTTGGGTAACTTACTTAACCTCTCTGTGCCTCAGCTCCTTCATCTGTAAAAAATTTTGGTAATTTAGAACCTAGTCTACATAGTTGTAGATTTAAGAAGTCGGTGTTTGTAATGCTCTTTAAAATGGGCCTGGCATGGGGGATTTATTTTGTAAGAGCGTGTGTGTGTGTGTGTGTGTGTGTGTGTGTGTGTGTGTTTGTGTGTGCGCACGCACGCACGTGGATGTGGGTGTGTTTGCATATTCATGTGTGTTAGTGTGTGTTTGCATGTGTGTTTGCATGTGAATGCAAATGTGTTTCCATGTTCATGTGTGTTTGTATGTGCATGTGTGTGCACATGTGTGTTTCCATGTGCATGTGAATGCTTGCATGTGCATGTGTGTTTGCATGTGCATGTGTGTTTGCATATGTGTGTGCATGTGTATATGTGTGAGTGTGTTTGCATGTGCATGTGTGTGTGTTTGCATGCATATGTATGTATGTGTTTGCATGTGCGTGTGCATTTGCACATGTGAGTGTGTTTACATGTGCATGTGTATGTGTGTTTGCATGTGCATGTGTTTGCATGTGCGTGTGAGTGTGTGTGCATGTGTGTGCGTGCATGTGTATATGTGTGTGAGGGTGTGTTTCCATGTGCATATGTGTGTTTTTGCATGTACATGTGTGTATGAGTGTGTTTGCATGTGTGTGAGTGTGTTTGCATGTTTGCATGTGCATATGTGTGAGTGTGTGTTTGCATGTACATGTGTGTGTGTGTGTTTGCATGTGTGTGTTTGCATGTGTATATGTGTGTGAGTGTGTGTTTGCATGTGCATGTGTGTGTAAGTGTGTTAAATATAATAAAAAGTGGGGTCTGTTGGGAAGAAAAATTCAGAATTACCAGTTTCTAAAATTCCTGATCTGATTATTACTAAGCAATTTGAGAATTATTAACACCAACCCAAATTGAATTTCTCTTCACCGTCCTTTTGGCGTGTTCATCCGAGAAAGGTTCTAAAGGCTTATGAGATGATGACATTGATGCCATCATGCTGTTCAGACATGAGTCTCTCTGGTTGATTTTGTCCGTGTCTCTTTTATGACTAAAAGATTAAAACAACAGAAATCTAGATTTTTCTCATGTTGGATGAAAGCATAATGTTTTACTTTTTACATTGGATCCGATAGCAGCCCGGAGCATCTACATTCATATTGTGTTCCGATTGCTCATGTGCAAGCTACAGGAACACCATTTTCTTTATCATTATTTGATGAGACGTGTCACCCCGCTTTATGAACAGCAAATTCTTAGCTCAGGGAGCAGCCAGGGGCAGGTCATAAAATAAAGGATTATAGAGCAAAGATATTAGTGAAATAGAAGCATCAGCACTTCTTACTGTATTTAACTCAAAGACGATGAGGTCTGCCTGGGGAGCTAATACTACTTAACTGCGTTTGGGCGAAAAGCCAAAAGGAAATTGTATTTCAAAGAGAGGAGGTCTGGCATTCCATATGCTGTGTAATCCTGGTCAGTTAACAGAGATGTATGGCCATTTAACACGGAAAATAAAAGACTAAAAATGAAACTTTTATGTTGAAGAACACAATGTTGACAAAGTTGGAGGCTGAAGGGCAATTGATAACATATCAGGGCCTTAAATTATTCGAGTGAAGTTTGTAGGGAAACAGAACCTGCATCTTTGCGGGATAAGTCTCACATGAACTTAATTTGTGCTAGGCATTCTCCGAGCCAGAGAACCAGGAATGATGATTGTGCAGATGGGTGAACAAAAGGTCATTTACAGAAATCACCTAAGTGTCTGAGAGCCAGGACTACCCATAGGGAATTCTGGATGTGCTTCAAGTCACAGTGTGCCCAGAGAACTCAGATTGCAGGGGGAAGGGAGGTCAACACACGTTCTTGGATATGGTGGGTATACTGTGCTCAAAAGTTGCTCACTTTTTGGTCCTGGTTAGCGGGCAGGGGATCCTCTCCTTCTTCACCACTGCTGTTTCCTTGGGTTACTGAAAAGCTGAGGCCGGTCACCCCAGTTGGCCGTGGCTTCGGGATAGTTCCAAGCTGTGAAATCCCAGCTGTTGGCTGCCATGGTTTTCTACATTTGGCAATTTGTCCTTGTGCTCTATGCGAGTTCTCTGAAGCTGCCAGACAGGCTGTGCAGTTACTGATCAAATGTTGCCCAGCTCTGGGCTTTGTGTGGCTTGTCCAGCTTCTGATTTTTTTCCCGCTAGTCACTTGGGCTACATTTGTTCCTGCACCTAGAGTGGTTGGTGCACTGGTGAAAAAACAGGCTTTGTGCCCTTTTAATGGAAGGTGTATGACTTGGATTTCTTGGATATACCTACAAACACGTGAGGATGTATTTGAAAACGTCTTGTCCCTTCCAATTGTAGAAGTGTATGTTCTGCCTCCTTGATGGCATTGATCTGTTGATGGCTTTGAGTTTCATTGCCAATAAGAGCGTATGCCTCAAAAACCTGATTGCAGGTCTTTTTCTCCTCAAAGTGCGTTCTTAGGCTGGATTAATTTGTCAGCATTCTGAAAATAATATGAGGATTTAGGGCAGATGATGTAAAGTGTCTGTGTAGAAAGCCTTTTGTTCTATTTTATTTTTTAATCCATTCATGTGTTTCTTCATTCAGCATTTGTTTATTGATCCTGGAAATGTATTTAAAATAGGGAGACAAAAGTTCACATGATGCTGTCTACAATCCTTAATCTCTTTTCACACACACACACCACACCACACCACACGTCATTTCATTTTGCGGGTAGAGGCAGCTCCAATATCCAACAATGCCTGGTTAAGGAGCAAAATCGACAGAGTATCCAAGTGATAAGAAAAGTTTGTTGACAGATTTATTTTATCCGAGATCCAAATCCACTCTAACTAGATGTTTCTGTTGTGGAAAAAGGACATTTGTCAGAACAAGACAAAACTGTTAGACTACACTTGAATATTCTCTCAAGGTCATGGTTCAGCTTCAGTTGCTGTTGGGGTTTCTATCTTCCATATTCATGTTCACTGCATGAGGAAGGACTGCCGTCTTGGCTTCTGAGCATATCTTGAAACAGCATTGAGTTAGGGCATATACCCTCTTTGATCTAAGCCAATGGGATGGAATATACTTGGGGGTGTTGGCTTAAATCAGTGAGGGCCCTTACTTGGGTGGGGATGGGGTTGCCTTCTCCTGCACGAGGGAGGAGTCAACATCTGAAGGAAAATTTGGATATTTTTAAGACATGGGAATATGGAGGTAGATGCTACCTAGACCACACACAGAATTCTGACATGTCATAGCAAAGGTGCTGCTAGGGGTTGAGGTCCTCAGAACCTCAACAAAAAAATAAACACATCACTCATCGTTTACAATTCTTTTTCTAATTTTGTTCATGTTTGACTTTTATAGCCCCAAATTGCCTTTTTTTTTTTTTTTTTTGTTAAGAAGTTAAATGTAGCTTAGGGGTGCCTGGATGGCTCAGTGGGTTAAGTATCCGACCTGGGCTCAGGTCATGATCTCACAGTTCGTGAGTTCGCACCCTACGTCAGGCTCTGTGCTGACAGCTCAGAGCCTAGAGCCTGCTTCCGATTCTGTGTCTCCTTCTTTCTCTGCCCCTCCCCTACTCATGCGGGTTCTCTCTCTCTCTCTCTCTCTCTCTCTCTCTCTCTCTCTCTCTCAAATGAGCGTTAAAAAAAATGAAGTTAAATGTAGCTTAACTGAGATTTTGTAACTGCTTTTGAATCTCAAGTACATGCAAAGATGGGTGTCTGCATGGACTTCTGCCAGTATCTCCCCGACTTTATACCTGCTTGTAAAAATCTTACCTAATCTTCAATGCTGGGCTCTGATGACACCTTGGCCCTATTTCTCAAGTGGGAAGCCCTTGCTCCCCAGTGCTCACTGCGCTTGGTGCTGGTCATTCCCTTGTCATTTTTCAATGCTGTGTCCTCTTGTTTCTTGGCATTCTTTGGCATGCCTTTGCCCACCCTGAGCAGAGAGGACACAGGATGCTGGTGATTCTGGGCCAACATTGGGTGTAAGGTGCAGGGACAGAGGGCACAGGAGCACGGAGCCTGGCATGCTGGCCAGGGACAGACTAAATGATTTATCTGTTGGTGGGTCTGGGCTTGCAAAGAACTTGGACAAGGGTGAGAGAGCAAAACACCAGAAGCCTGGAGAGAGAGGGTGGCCGTTACGGTCAGTGAAGAACTCCAGAGCATCAGACCTTCGGATAAGGGAACGTTTGAGGACAGTTCAGGGCAGCGTGTTATGCCGGGGCCAGCAGGGAGGAGAACATCTCAATCTGTGTGTCTGTGAAGTAGTGAAAATACTCATTTCTATGTGCAAGGCATCCAAACTGTAAAAAAAAAAAAAAACTGTTATGTATTACTTAATATTTCATGGGTGTGTATCTATTTTGCATCCTCACAGATCATTTTTTAAATTAACTCATATGTTTTATTTGGGTAAAATGGCAAATGAGTGGAGGCATGCTGGAAATATTTCTTACAGTTTTTAAACAGCTCTGCTTAAGCATTATTTTTCCATAATGAAAATCTTGCTCATGTACAGTGAAAGGGGTTCCATATACTCACTTTTTAAAGAGCGTAGAAAGTGTTACGCTTAAAAATAGACAATGAGTACGAAGAACATGAAGTTTCCAACAGTATTCGGACCTGTTTCTCCCAATTCTGTTGCCCAGTCTCCTCCCACAGCAAAGCCTCCTACAAAATGTCACACCCAGGGAACTAATCCACGTGGATGTGTTAGAAATTACACCTGAAAATGGCAATTACCTCACTCTGAGTCTGTGATGCATTTTCCTATTAACGAGAACCTCCCGGTACTTTATGTTCATCCTCGGCAGTATTTAAAATCCTTTTCTTAAATGAGGACTTTATTTCATATGTTTCTGAATTTTCCACCTCTAATCAGTGAATTATTACAAATACAACGTAATCTGCTCCACATTGCTTCTGTGATCAATACGTTGTTTAATTAGACAGGATTGCTCAGACTGAACACGTAAATGTAATTCGGATTGGCTTTTGAAGTCAGAGATGGTGTTTCCTAACATGCATAAATCCTAAACTTCTGGGCAGTAATTTCATGCAGATACTTCTTAAGAGAAGCAGCACCATAGAGAATAATCAGCCCCAAGAACTATACCCAGCAGAAAATTGCTCATCTTAAATAAGGCAGAGAACCAGAAGTGGTGAGGGAGATTTCTTCTTTGAAGGAACCTGGGCTTGGGGTCCCATAGGCTTATTTATTTATAGGATGGAAACTGTTTGCAAAAATTTCACATGAAGTCTCCTCTGAATTTTCGACCTGGCCAAGTCAACATGCAAAATGAATGATAGGTCATTCTTTATTTTAGATTTATGCATGACTTTGTCCACTTGGATTTGTGTATCTTGGACCACAGGGCTGACATAGTGCCTACCAAAAGCTACATAAAAGATGTAATAGGAAAATTAAAATGCAACACTTGGAAGAATTTACACATGTGCGACAAATTTATTCTCGATAGGGCTGGACTTGGGTAAAATTGTGAAGCAGGTAGAAGAGACTTTTATAATCAATGCGTTGTTGAACCCCCCTTCAACTTAGCCTCAACATGGTCTGTTTAATCTCCCATCCTGGCTCATTTATGACTTCCAGTAGTCTATTCATATATTTTATCTTATTTAATGTGCGCCTGTTAGACAAGGTGGAATCTGAACCTCGGAGCATTTTATTACTACTGAGTGAGAGTATTGAAACTGCCTTCCTGTCACCGCTGTGATGACTCAAATCTCTCTTGTGCTACACACGTTTATCTGTTGCTCACACAAAAGTTGTCGTGGGTCTGGGTGAATCTTTGGGATGAGGGTTAGCAAAGTTTTCTGTAAAAGGCCAGAGAGTAAATATTTTAAGCATTGTGAGGCAAGGGGCAAAATTGAGTAACTCTTCCAACTAAAAGGGTAAGAGTCATTATCATATATTACATTTCCAATGTGAAAACCACTTTTAGCCAGTGGACCATGAAGAGCTGGCTGCAAGAGGGATTTGCCGAGGGTCATCGCTCGCTCGCGCCTGCTCTTGGACAGCTGTCTCCGCTTGCTGGCTTGGCCGATCAGGCCATTTTCGTCTTATGAGTCCCCTTTGAGAGCATGTGGTTTTGCAATCACTATGGCAGTGAAAGAGTGGCTGGAGGGTTGAGCACCAGCAGTTAAATGCTCCCATTCAGAAATGTCACACATCACTTCCTCTCTGATGGCACTGGTCACAGCGAGCCTAGGGGCAGCCTTAAAGTAGAACTGAGAGAAGAATCCCCCTTGTGCCGGGAAGAAGAGGCGAAATAAATGTGGGTGAATGATGATCATGGCTATTATGTATGGTTGCCCGTTCCTCTCGTGTATGTACCAGACCCTAATTCTGGAGGCTATAACAATGGAATCTTGGGAGAAAAAACCTTATAGATGAGAGAAGGGCCTCATAGGAATTCTAGGGCTTGAGTGGTAAAGCAAGTGGTACAAGTGATAATTTCTACTTAGAATTAACAAATCGAATGCTAATAAGTTCAGTGACTATGTGTTATGTATCATGTTTTTAAATGGCACCAGCTTAGAGCAGTTGTTACATTTTTAGGTAGACAACATTGACATTTTCATATTTATGTTGAGATATAGTATGGAATCACTTGTACTTTTTGAGAAATAAGATTAACTCTTTAGATTTAGCACCTGTATTTTTCTCTTTAATGCAGTCTTCTCTCAGGAAGGAAGTTGGTATTTTACATTTCGGGGAGGACAAATTCTCAAGGAGAATAAGCCTACAGAACTGTAAATTTCATTCTTCAAAACATAAAAAAAAGA
Source organism: Panthera onca (assembly GCF_046562875.1). Classification (NCBI taxonomy): domain Eukaryota; kingdom Metazoa; phylum Chordata; class Mammalia; order Carnivora; family Felidae; genus Panthera; species Panthera onca. Next base: position 175,398,368 of record NC_138339.1, on the reverse strand, counting down.
AAGAATATAGTGTCAAAGTGCTGGAAGATTTTGAATAGGAGAGATTGAGGTGCCTAGGTGGCTTAGTCAGTTAAGCTGCTGACTTCAGCTCAGGTCATGATCTCATGGTTTGTGGGTTCGAGCCTCGCATCAGGCTCTGTGCTGATAGCTCAGAGCATGGAGCCTGCTTCAGATTCTGTCTACCTCGTTCTCTCTGCCCCTCCCCTACTTGCACTCTGTCTATCTCTCTCAAAAATAAATAAACATAAAAAAATTAAAACAAAATACAGGATGCTTGGTTAAATTTGAATTTCAAATATTGAATGGGGCATATTTACACTAAAAAATAATTTATTGTTCATCTGAAATTCAGATCTAATGGGGTTGGGTGCCTTGTGTTTGTATCTGGGAATTCTATGCAGTATAGTAGAGATTTGAATTAGTAGATGGTCTTTAAAGGTTTTACATATAGTTCCTTCTCATTTTGTGTGGTATTTGTGTTGCATAACATCCCCACTAACAGTGAATTAAATAATACTGGAGTCATTGCTCCTAGGAGAAATAGAAGGTTAAGTTCCTGTGAGCCTCTGGTCACAACATTGCATCAACTGTTAAGTAGATAACCTTGTATAAGTTTCTATATGTAAGTAAATATATATGTAAATAAATAAAGCAATATTTCTTATAATTAATTATATTCAGTTTTTTTTTTCAACTTTTTTATTTATTTTTTTGGGACAGAGAGAGACAGAGCATGAACGGGTGAGGGGCAGAGAGAGAGGGAGACACAGAATCGGAAACAGGCTCCAGGCTCTGAGCCATCAGCCCAGAGCCTGACGTGGGGCTCGAACTCACGGACCGCGAGATCGTGACCTGGCTGAAGTCGGACGCTCAACCGACTGCGCCACCCAGGTGCCCCTATATTCAGTTTTTTTAAATAATTATAATGATGTGGTAACTGAGATGGACTTAGCCATAAATTTCTTTGGCTTTCAACCACACCACTGTGCTGTCCACTATGCTTTTTTTTTTTAATTAATGTTTTAAAAAATTTATCTCAGGAACCCACAAATTAAGCCACTATAAATGTATTGTGACTGTAGTATTTAGTATTTTCCAGACCAGCCTCACATAGAGATCTGAGAATTTCCTCTTCCTTTTTCTGGCTGTACCTTATTGTTGATTCATTAATATTGACCTCACACACAACACTGTAACGTGTGCCTGAATGAAACTTCTCTAACAAATGTGTTTTTTTAATAAGGCGCATGACAGCCTTCTTGTAGTTAGGACTGAGCGCGAGACAGCCCTTGAGCACTCCATTTGAAACGGTGAAATTACCAACAGAAAGCAAAGATGCAAACGCTGTGGCGCTAACTAGACCGCGAAGGGACACTAGTTTGCAGTGTGAGAGCTGGCTGAATCAAGAAGGCATAGCATTGCCCAGTTCAACCTTAGTTTGGAAGGTGCACATTGGGTGGCTGAAATTATCCACCAATCTGTGCATGTCCACAAATGACATGTGCCACGAGTATTTGTTTTGAGGGCACAAATACACTTGAGAAAGTAGGCAAATTCGCATTATGGAATCCACAAATAATGAGGAACAGGAGCATTTGATGCCTAAATTAATAGATCAAGACAAACTTAATAATTAGGATACCTTGAAGAAGAATATGCATTGACCCCAAATGTTCTGCAAATGATAATTCTTTTTTAAAGTTATTCTTATTTATTTATTTTGAGAGAGAGAGAGAGAGAGGGAGGGAGGATGAGCGGGGGAGAGGTAGAGAGAGCAGGAGACAGAGAATCCCATGCCAGTGCAGAGCCTGATGCAGGGTTTGAACCCACAAACTATGAGATCATGACCTGACCCAAAGTCAGACTCTTAACTGACTGAGCCACCTAATGTGCCCTCCCAAATGATAATTCTATCAGTCCAGAATCCTCACTATGTTCCATGGCCAGAGTGGGGCACTTAGTTTAACTCACCGATGCTGTGAAGTTTATGTGGTTGTCTTCACTGGTCCAAGATCTCATAGCTTATAAGCAAGAGGGTTGCAATTCTTACCCATTGCAAGGAATACTCAAGAAAGGGTCTTTGACCACATAGACCTCCTAGTAATAATTTGGACATGCCTGTAAATTTCTTAGTGATAATTTGATGTTGCCCACAAACCTTAGTTTAAGGAACACTTGATAAATCATATCGCAAATATCAGTCTCAACCTTTGGTAGTGATTGTGTTACTATAGTTCTGTGGCAGCCGTGACTTCACCACTTATTTTATAATTTCTTTTCTCAGTACTTTCTGCTCCAGACTTTGGGTTGCCAAGGAGTATGCATCTGTTGTTCTAGCTGCATATTGCCTACATGAAGCTATAATCCTCTGTCAGTGGCATGGAATGATTTTCACAGTGACTGGATTTATGTCACAAAGGGAGGATTAAGAGTTCAGGTGGAGACTGAGCCACAGGAGCCAGATAAATATTGAAAAATGGTCTGTTTTCATGCAAATGTGCAGGTAATAATGAGAGAGGAGGCTACATATAGAAAATATGACTTCGATCAAAATATTTTAAAATACAAGATTATCATTCTAAAATTGTATCATCTTTTTTCTGTGTAATGTTTCATTCCTGCTTTGTTCCTCCTGCAAAATCCCCCAAAGACATAACAAAACCCCCTTTGTGGTTATGATTACCAATTATGGTTCATGGTATATAGTCACTGGCTTCCTCCTTGTCTCTTTTGGGTGGAATATCTACACTTTCTTCTTTTAGAACTAAAAATGCCATGGCCGTTGTTCAGTCGTCAAACGTGGACTATTGTATAAGAGATCTGGTATCCAAGGTCTGGATGACGTATGGGCATGTCCATACTGAAAATCCTACTGAACTCATACAGCTTTTATTTTAAAGTACACACAAAGAATTTTACCTCTATCACCAAATAAAATGCATTCTCTGCCATATTTCTGAGAAAATTGCTGATTTATTCATTCCAGTCTTCCTCTCCGTTTTCAAACAGAAAGGAATTTTTAGAGTATCTACTCTGATAATAAGGCAACTAGAAGTTAACAATCATGTGATCTTAATATTTTCTCTTGCTGTGTACACAATAAATAAATATAGCTCGTATTTTTAATTATTGATATTATGTTACTAAAATTTTAATCCTTTGTTTGGAATGCTTAGCACGGAAAAGAATTTCCAGTGTCTATTAATGCAATTTTTGTGTTCGTGGAATAAGATACAAATATGTATATTTGATGTTTGAGCTTAATGCTTAAGCTTCCAGTCACCATTGCTGCTTTTTGTTATTCTGTTCCTATTATAAATGCAGGATGTAAATCCCAAAATATTTGGAGGGAAGAGCTACTGATAATGTATTGATCTTTAGTGATCGATTTAGTAGAGGCTTTAGTGACTTAAAAGATTACTTCTGTATCGAAATGGTTAAGAGGTATTTTACTCTGATGATTAGCATCAATTAATAATCATTATTCTTTCTAAAAAATTTTTTTCAGTATTTACTTTTTGAGAGAGAGAGAGAGACAGAGGCAGAGTGCGAGTGGGTGAGAGGCAGAGAGAGGGAGATACAGAATCTGAAACAGGCTCGAGGCTCCAAGCTGTCAGCACAGAGCCCGACACAGGGTCAAAAATCATGAACTATGAGATCATGACCTAAGCCGAAGTCGGACGCTTAACCCACTGAGCCACGCAGGCACCCCAATAATCATTACTCTTATAATAACTATTCAAGTAATAGTAACAAGTAATTGTTGTTAGTTTCAGTTCTCTTTGGCATTCATTAAGTTTGGTGAATGGTGTGTATGTTCCTTCACCATTTCAAAAATATGTGCCAATGTGGTATTGTTTAAGTTCTTAAGCAAGCATTTGACTTTTGAAAGAGCCATGTTTTTGTTTGTTTACTAATTGCACTGCTTTTGGAGTTAGCTTGGTCATCTGTAATTGTTCTCCAGATAATGCAGGACTCCGTATTTAATTTGCCCCTGCTATCTGTGATCGTGAACTACAATTTCGATCATTTGTCACTCTGAACATCTCCCTGTGTAAATTTGCCAGGGCGTTCACTTTGCAACCGCCACTCTTACTTGAGGCTGATGGCTTCTTATTTAAATTCTTTAAAGTCACATAATATGGGAACAAACCAGTTACTGTAGCTGTTTTCTAAATGAGCAAGAAATGGGAGAAGGTGGGCAAAACTAAACTGCAATGAGACTTTATTCCTTAAGAATTCAGATATATTTTAAAAGGGTGACTATCTCCAGGTTGACCTGAACTTTTACAAGTCCCTCTGCACATGTGCAGAGGAAATGTTTTATTTTATGGGACTGATAATACTAAGGAGGTGCACAGTCTTGAAAGAGCCACCTGAATCGTGAAGGAAGGAGCCAGAGGGAAGTCTAGATTATGTTCAATGGAATTTTATGGCATCAGTTGTTTTCTTCCTAATAGATAGTATATGGTCCAGTTTTTTGGGTTTTTTTTCTCCCCTGGTCTTCCTAATTACTACACAGCTTGTTTAACTGAATGGCTTTCTTGCCTGGCTGGCCCATTAGGCCAGCTTTACTTAGACATGGTGTACATGTGACGAACCTGACTAGTATCAACGAACAAATAAAATGCATCTCAACTGTTCTCCTTAAGCTTGTGGCAGCTATAAATTGTCTAAAAACCCAAACTGTTTATACTTCTGGTAGTTTTAGTCCACAGACTGTGTTCCTATTATGATGAACAGTATAGTTGAGAGAAACAGTGTTGGAGCACCAGTTTGTAAGTCTCCAGCCTGATCTCCAGAGCCAGGTCTACGTTGCTTTTAAACTCAGTGACATTATTGTTAGATGAGCATTTATGGATCCGTTCTCGTTCCTCTGGAACCCAGAACCCTCAGGCTGCTGCCACCCATCAGGGTAGCCCAGGGCCTTGGCCCCTTTGCAGCCACCTGGTTACAGCGCCCTTTGCAGTATTTCCCCACCATCCCTTCTACTCTTAATGCATCATGACCTGTTAAAGTTCCAACCTTGAAATAGTTGCTAAAATACATTTATGCTAATTTTGTTAAATTAGAGAATATTACCAGGGCATGATAATCTAATGTGCCCCTTCCCCCAACTTATTTTACTGAATTCATCCCTTCATTGCTTCACAATTGGAAGTACTGACATAGAAAATGCTGGTGCCATGAGAATTTTAGGGCTCCTTCGCCCTTATTTTTAAACACTTTCTTATAACCATGGTGAAGTTCTTGTAAGACTCCAAACTAACCTTTTCTTTCTTGCCCCCTGGTCTTTGTGTAAGCTGCTACCTTGTTTGAAATGCCTCTTGACTTCCCTGATTGTTTTCTACTCACACATCAAGATATATTAAATTGGCCTTTTATAGAAAGATTTTTTTAAACAGTATTTCCCCAACCTCTTCAACCCATTCTGTACAATTTATAGCATTCTGTGTATCTCTTAACATTATCCCGCTTCATTTAAAAAAGTGATACCTACTTTTTTTTTTTTTTTTTTTTTTGCTTTCCCTCAGTAGAGTATATCCTTTTGGGTGGCAAAAACTGTGCCTTAGTCAACGATGTGTCCCTTTGGTGATGAGCCCATATATGATAAAGAAGAGGCATTCCATTAAAATCTGTTGATCAGTGAACACTCACTCAAAAATTGGAAGAGTAGAAAAAAGGCAGAAGTCTTGAGTTGGAAATAAAAACCAGTTATTCTTAACAAGAAAAGTAACAATATTGCTTAATTATAAACTAAAAGAAAATAACTACGCTCCTACTAAATGCAACTCATGTGTGGTTTTCTGTACAGTATTTAATTTATTTCTCAGACAACTTGAGGAAGCTGCGGATCAGAGAAGTAAAGTTACTTGTTGAGATTCATATAACTGGTAAATACACAGCCAGGGCACAAAGCCCAGTTGTGTCTACCCTAATCCAGTTTTCTTTCGTTACACTATAAATCTGTACCTCTCTGTGTGGGAAATGAATCATGATGGTTAATTAGCTTAGCAAAATAATGGACCAGTGTCATAATGTGTTTTGTTGCTGTAGCTTATTTCAAGACACATTTGATGGAAAGGGATTTGAAAGGAATCCAAAGGGAGTTGAGCTGGAATTAAGATTTCACTAAAAGGAGCTATAATTTTCATAACATTTTACAGTGATACAATTAATACAGTAGCATACTAGCTAGTTACTATTTCATATTAGCCGTGGCCTAGAAAACCCTTTGGCCTTTACTCAACCTCTTTATATGTCGTAGTTATGTTCTATAAAGTATCCTTGCACCCGGATCAGTGGACACTGAACTTCTGCCCTGGGGGACATGCAGGTTAGGTTCTGAGCCTCTGCTCTCAACATTTCATCAACCGTCAATGTATAACCTTTTTATTTGTTTATAAATACGTATTTGATTTATTAACACCGAACTCACAGTCTACAGCACAATAACCCAGGTGTGAATGAAGCTTATCTAACACATGTGATTTCCCAGTAAGGCACATCAAGCCTTCCCCACAGCACCTGAGGGCCCCAAGTAAGGCACATCAGCACCCCAACACAGCACTTGAGGGCCATGTTAAACAGCCAGATCACCAACAAAAAGCACAAAAGTGCAAAAAGGAAAATCAACAAAAAGGTGGCACTAAATAGGACACTACAGGTCACTTGTTTATGTCATGAGAGCTAAAACAAGGTAGAGAGTTGCCTTGTACGAGGTCAGCTGGAAACAGGAATGTGTGGTGACTCAAAACTTTGCCGCTCTGTGCATGTGTGTGAGTGACTGTAAGCGTGGTGGGCATTGATTATGTGGTTACAAATAAATTTTTGCAATTACACAAATTCGCAAAAACAGAATCTGCATCCGATGAGGATTGGCTGCGTTTCCATTATAAAATAGCCCCGTTATTCCTGTTCCTGAAATTTGCACCTTGTGGTTACT